>NW_025766992.1:600000-1199416 GCF_003918875.1 Haliotis rubra | reverse complement strand
TTTATTTAATAATGTATAAATTATATATATACTACCGGGCCAGAGAAAGTTTTAAATCAATTGTATAAAAACAAAACGCTGGTACAGGTTTGAACTCAAGCACAAAACGTTTGCAAAAACACATGGTTCCGATAACAACGCAGCTGTCTGAAAACTTCGTACGAATCATACATTTTTCAAAAAGTGAAAAATGTAGTTGTGGGACATTGGTCTAAATGCACATGCATAAAAGGGGCATAAATACCGATGTTGGACGGAGCAAGCATGCAGTAACCAATAAGAACACCACAATCATGCCAAGACTTACACAATCGTAACGAGACATAGCGATCGGTTTCGCCAATATGGTGGCTTAACAATGTCAGCTGGCAAGAATCTTCAACTGCAACCAGGCCACCATCAGGAAATTGATAAACCGCTACCAGCAAGCATGCCAGACACAGGACCGCCCAAGATCGGGAACACCACCTCCGGAACAGACTCGTGACGGCGATGTCAGCACACAAAGAGTCCTTCGACGACTTGACTGGTATATGGCTGGTATATAAGCCTACCAGCTGGAATGACCTTGACCTGTCTACACTTCAATGCAGACTGCAATGAGCACGAACTGTACGTCGGTGGCAGCGACGTGTCTGCGTGAGAGTGCTCTTCACAGATGAAAGTTGGTTTAGTCTGTTCAGAAACGATGGCAGTGTTTGAGTTGTTTGACGTAGAGGAGAGCGACTGGTGCCCAACTGAGTTCAAGAATTTCATCACGGAGGAGGCGTCATGGTATGGAGCGACATTTGAGGCCAGAGAACAAGAAGACGGATTTTCATCCAAGGAAATCTGAATGCCCAGCGATACACGGATGAAGTGAGACCTTTTGTGGAGTCCTCTATTCGACAACGGCCGAGATGGGCTATTTTGCAGCACGACAACGCAAGCCCTCACACCGCCGGAATTGTTGGAGAACACCTGCACAGTGTTAACGTCAACAAACTGCCTTGGCCAACGCATTCTCCAGACATGAAACCCACTGAACATCTCTGGGATCATTTTGATCAGCTGAAACACTGTGTGCCACCTCCAGCGAACCGACAGGAACTTGAGCAGACGTCAACGAGGAGACGCGTGTTGGCGTGTATGGATGCCCAGGGTGGTAACACTCGCTGTTGATGACTCCTGTCTCATTATTTGACTTTTTATGCATCTTTTGAATGAACTCTTATTTGTGTAATTGTTAATTGTGACTCCTTGGCTCTTTCTTAATGAATTGCGGCAAAAATATAAGACCAGCATTACAATGAATTTTCTGCTTGTAAAATAATTATCATAAATCTCACATACATCTATGTTTCTATGTTTTGGTCAAGTGAAGTAGATGATAACTTTCTATTGCCCACTAGTTTAGCTACTGTAACTTAAAGTGTTCTCAGGTATCTCAATGATCACAAAATCACGACAGTTGTCAAGGTTTGTGGGATGGATGTTGACGAGTCCATGTTTGTGATTGAACACAGATCAAGACCCCGTATACAAAGTAGACACTTACATTAAGAGTAAAGGTCATGAAATATTGCGGCTATCACCATATCATTGTCATCTTAATCCAATCGAGATGATACGGGGTATTCTAAAGGTGACGTTGCAAGATCAAATACCACGTTTAAATTACGTGACGTTGAGGCCTTGGTGACCGACTCGCTGGGTAAAAATCACTGTTGACATGTGGCAACAATGTGTAACAAAGGTTATCAATGAAATTGAAGCAGGTTACTGCTCTCGTGATGGTCTCCAGTCGCACCGTTTGTTATTTCAATGAGCTGTGACTGTGATGCCACTGATGACGAAGTCACAGATCATTCAGAATTGATTTTGTGACGCTGTCCTCCGCACCTGTCTATTGCCGTTGCTTCCGTGCGCCCCTCCGCGCCAACTGTCAACAATCAATTTTACAAGAAACGAAACAGAGTAAAAGATCATACTGATCTACCTCATGGCCCCCGGTGACGAAATTGTTTCCGCATATACACATGTATGAAGCGTTCGAGCTTGCATGACCTCACGCACAATGAAAGCTTCTGAAGCGAATCTTTATGGTGCAGCTTTCTTGCAGCACCTTGGGGCATACGCTTCTTCTTGGTACCAAGTCTGGGGATTCGCCGAGCACTTATGGTACTTGTTATCAATAATTCATCTCCTCTGTGGTTACCAACAACCCCATTGTGCAAGGCAGTCATTTGTCATTGTTACATTACGTCCTTAATCACATGCTCTTTTCATCTCATACCACCTAGCTTCACAACATCCAATGACTCATCCAGGACAGACCACATTTCGTCCCCCCATTACATCCAATGTGACACCACAACACCCATTGCATCCATTTTAGCATCCCGCAACCCATTGCGTCCAATCAGGCACCATGCCAATCCAATCTAGCAACAGATCACCTCTTTCATCCCATCCAGGAAGGCACCAACTATTTTATCCCGTCAAGCAACACGCCGCCCATTTCATCAGCTCTAGCGACACGCCACCCATTTCATCAGCTCTAGCTACATGCCACCCATCGCATCAGCTCTAGCGACACGCCGCCCATTTCATCAGCTCTAGCGACACGCCGCCCATTTCATCAGCTCTAGCGACACGCCGCCCATTTCATCAGCTCTAGCGACACGCCGCCCATTTCATCAGCTCTAGCGACACGCCACCCTTTTCATCAGCTCTAGCTACAAGCCACCCATTTCATCAGCTCTAGCGACACGCCACCCATATCATCAGCTCTCGCGACACGCCGCCCATCTCATCAGCTCTCGCGACACGCCGCCCATTTCATCAGCTCTAGCGACACGCCGCCCATTTCATCAGCTCTAGCGACACGCCACCCATTTCATCAACTCTAGCGACACGCCACCCATTTCATCCAATCAAATCACGCACTTCATAACATCGAGCAATAAACCAACCATTTCATCCAATCTAGCAGCAGGAGTGAGTGAGCGAGTTAATATTTAACGTCACATCGGCAATATTTCAGCCATATCGTGACGAGAACATTTTACATTGAAATGGAATATGTGTATATTATAAAACCTGTCACCGAAGGACAGTAAAACAACTAGAATATCACAATTAGATTTAAAACTAGTGTGGAACTTTAAAACTAATAGCACTATTAGGACAATACAAGATAAAAACAGGCTATAGATCGCCAACAATTGACTAGCAGCAGGAGCATCCAGCAGTATACCAACCATTCCATCCACTCTAGCAGCAGGAGACCCATTCCATCCGCTCTAGCAGCAGGAGACCCATTTCATCCACTCTAGCAGCAGGAGACCCATTCCATCCACTCTAGCAGCAGGAGACCCATTTCATCCACTCTAGCAGCAGGAGACCCATTCCATCCACTCCAGCAGCAGGAGACCCATTCCATCCACTCTAGCAGCAGGAGACCCATTCCATCCTCTCTAGCAGCAGGAGACCATTTCATCCAAATGGAATATGTGTATATTATAAAATCTGTCATCGATGGACAGTAAAACAACTAGAATATCACAATTTGATTTAAAACTAGTGTTGAAGGTTAAAACTAATAACACTATTAGGACAATACAAGATAAAAGCAGGCTATAGATGGCCAACAACTGACTAGCACCAGGAGCATCCAGAAATATACCAACCATTCCATCCACTCTAGCAGCAGGAGACCCATTTCATCCAATCTAGCAACAAATCACTCACTTCATAACATCCAACAATATACCAACCATTTCATCCAATCTAGCAGCAGGAGACCCATTTCATCCAATCTAGCAGCAGGAGACCCATTTCATCCAATCTAGCAACAAATCACTCACTTCATAACATCCAGCAATAAACCAAACATGTCATCCAATGTAGACAAGCCACCCATTTCAACCCATCACTTATCGTCCACATGTATTAACCATATTTTATCCCATCTGGCGACACGCCATTTCCGCTAATCAACACATCACTCTATTTCATCCCATCTTGCAAAACCACTACGATATTTCACTCAATCTGGACGAGCATTACCGTCGTTTCAACACACGTCTCTCATCTGATGATATTACTTCAATGCTGCTGTAACACACACACACACACACACACACACACGCGCGCATTCATTCATTGCACAGTCTGTGCAGACAGGAAATTACACGCACCAAGTACAACTTGAAAGTCAGTTTGTGCCATGCTACATAGATTGAAGTAATGGTGACGTACATAAAGTCATAGGATTTGACAGTCAATATGTGCCAACCTGCATAGATTGAATATTGCTGAGTACAGCGTTAAGCAATAAACAAACACACTATGTCCTACCCTTCTCCTCTGTACTGATTTAAACATGTTATATTCATTGAAAAAGAGGATTGGGTACAAGTTATCCAACTTCGTGATTCCCTCTCCCAATATTTACAACAATTATATTTACAACATGATATAGGTGAGGTGATTGGGTTTTACGTCGTGCTCGAGAATATGACGACGTGCATGCGTCTGTATAAGCCCAGACTTAAGCTGGTCAAATATGCAATACCCCACTCAGACAATTATACAGAGAAGGGACCAAGAATGACCACTCCAGCTCATGATCGATTCATCCGAGTGATGGACGCTGCGGGACAGGTGCCTGATCCTAGTGGAACTTGAGACCAAACCATTAGAAATCGTCTGAGAGAAAGGGATATCGAGGATATCAACCAAAAGTTGGACCTGTCCTGACACGACTACATCGACAAAAACATGTCCAATGGTGCAACGGGGTACAGGCGTGGAACGCATGGAGCGCGTTTGGTTCAGCGATGAGACGCGTTTCTTCCTTCAACGACGGATGTGAGATGTGAGACGTGTCTATCGACGTCAACATCAACGTTTTGTGCCGAACTGCGTTCGACAGGTGGACATATATGGTCGAGAAAGCTTTATGTTGTCGGGAGTCATGTCCAACACGGGCAAAATCGGAGCTAGTGGTGATTCCAGGCGTTGTTTCGGACATAAATAAAATAAGTTTCTTATTTTGTATGGTTTCAGCTTGAACCTGCTTCATGTGATATTCTACAAAGCAACAATACGAATGTGTTTCACCAAAACTGTCACAGCATATAGCGGTGAATAGGAATTTTGCAGATTCGGATGTTCTTGACTTTTGAAACTGACAGTAGGTCAAGTACCTTTTCTATGGCTGAGAGTCTAGTTTGCACTTTTGGTAACAGTGTGTTCAAGAAGACAAGCTTATTTCTCCCTGACTAACCAGGCCTGGGTTACACGCTCGTCCCAGGTGACAAACGGTCTCGGCAGACTGAGCTATCTGCATTTGCATCTCGTCAATTGTCTTGGCAGCGAGGGATTTAGCTATCTCTGATAGTCGTTATACTGTAGCTTAGCTTATCAAGTTATATATTTCCTCAAGATCTGTTCACCAGCGATCCTAGTCAGTTTTAATGGGGATCTTGATCCCATAGGTGATCTGTCTTTAGTTACACTTAGCAGTAAAAAAAATGACTGTGAACTGATACCATATTTTCTGGTACTACTATGTATTTACTAACATCTTCATCCAGAGAGTATAGCCCTGTGGCAGAATACTGCTGACTCAGGTGTTTAACAGCATAGAAGCAAACTCATTTAGTTTTACATACCCGCACATGTTGGCAGTCGTACTGACGATGAGGCAGACAAGCACCGAGCCAAGTGGATTGACCATACAGGTTCCTGTTAGTGCGATGCAGTATTTCTCTCTACCTCTGCCTGTGCACCTCCCTCTCTCTCTCTCTCTCTCCCTCCCTCCCTCTCTCTCGCTCTCTTTCTCTCTCTCTCTCTCTCTCTCTCTCTCCCTCCTCCCTCCCTCCCTCCCCTCCCTCTCCTCCCTCCCTCCCTCCCTCCCTCCCTCTCTCTCTCGCTCTCTCTCTCTGGTTCTACCTGTTATTCTGGTATCGCTCACCCTCTTTCGGGTAATTGTGTATCTGTTGTGTATCTCTCCCTTCAATGCAATCTCCCTTTGTCTGTAATACTCTGTAATATTCTTCTCTTCCTACAGTGCTATATGTATATATACATATACATATATAAATATCTTTCTCTGTAATGGTGTTATTCTTCTCTTCCTCTTCCTGTAATACAGTCTCCCTTCAGTTGACGATCGCCAGCGTAATGACGGTTGAGTTGACGTAGCGAGATGTTTATCATGTATGTTAAAGAATACACATCCACATCCCCTGAGACACTGAGTACTCTTGACAATCAACGAGATGGGTTTTTTGTAGGGCCTAGCATAGAGTATGCATGTGCATCAAGGTTTGTTGAGTGCGCTTTCCTGGTTCAGTTCACATTTCATCGTACACATGTAACCCGAGGTGACACTGATGTTCCAGAGAGTCTATGCCGCTCATCAACTCATCACCACCGTGTTATGTTTCCAGTTACACTTCAGAATACGCCCGTAGGGGTCCCGCGGAGTATGGGTGGTGGGGTAGCCTAGTGGGGGTCCCGCGGAGTATGGGTGGTGGGGTAGCCTAGTAGGGGTCCCGCGGAGTATGGGTGGTGGGGTAGCCTAGTGGGGGTCCCGCGGAGTATGGGTGGTGGGGTAGCCTAGTTGGGGTCCCGCGGAGTATGGGTGGTGGGGTAGCCTAGTGGGGGTCCCGCGGAGTATGGGTGATGGGGTAGCCAGTAGGGGTCCCGTGGAGTATGGGTGGTGGGGTAGCCTAGTGGGGGTCCCGTGGAGTATGGGTGGTTGGGTAGCCCAGTAGGGGTCCCGCGGAGTATGGGTGGTGGGGTAGCCTAGTTGGGGTCCCGTGGAGTATGGGTGGTGGGGGAACCTAGTGGTTAAACCGTTCGCTCATCAGGCCGAAGACCCGGGCTCGTTTCCCAACATAGTTTCAGTATGTGAAGCCCATTTCTGGTGTCCCCCGCCGTGCTGGAATATTGCTAAAAGCGGCGTAAAATTTCACTCAAGTGGAGGACCCTAGTTCTATGTCTGAGAATTATAATGTGCATATAATAATAATGGTGGGTTCGAAGAGGCAGCGTTTCCCGAGCAAAGTCCCATTCTCTGTCTCCAGATCAGGAGAGTGGCCGAGTTCTCCACCGGAAGCACAACCTTTCTGACACTCTGGGTACATATTCTCAGGAAAGTTCTTGGTGGGTTCGACTAAGCAGCGTTTCCTGGGAGGAGTGCCATTCGCTGTCTGGGCTACGTGTAGAGGGGGCGAGGGCCCTGAGCTGATAATGAGCCTTACCAGCCTGACTCTGTCAGGATCACCCGAACCCTCTCTGCTGCATATTTATCTTAATCTGTAAAATATAATAATAATAGTCTTTTTACATTGCGCATTTATCCATGCACACTGCATGCTAAAACCGCTGGCATATTACCCCTGGTCAACGAATCCAGAACACTCCCTGAGGAGAACACAACCGGTCGCCGGTGAGGTGCTCAGGGTTCAAATTCATACTATCATCGTATCATACCAGGTACTGCTGGGTGGAAAGAGTGTACAAATATCGCGTGTGGGTGGGTGAGTCTTATTCCCCTGTCCCCATGACAGTCTCCTTCTGTGTCTCGATAGATCTGACAAAAACAGGACATGATCCACAACATATGAAGGAGTGGATCAAGAATGACAACACAAACGTCCAGGATTCCTCACACAGGTAGTATATGTGTTCGTTTAGTTAAAAACTCAACTTTACTAAATAGGAAAGGATGTATCTCTTTTTTGCAATTGGTAACAAAGTGTATCCTTTGAAATGCGTGAATGGGCAAGGAAAACGTCTTCGCTAGCTATTATTCCTTCTGGCACACCTGCAGCTGCTTGTTGTGACTTCAACTGTCACGTGAGCGTCTTGTTCTGTCTGTCCTAATAGCTTCATCCACAGGCTGACTGTTTCATTGTTAAAGGCACAATGTCCTTACGACTTGCCTGAAATCTATAATCGAAACTTCGGGGCTTACAGCTTCCAAAGAGAGAATGCTTACCATATATGGAATGTAAACAATTGCTCCGTACATCGAAAACTGTCACAAGCAATGTTGTCGGTGGTTTCAGTAACACCTTGAATTATAGAATATTCGTAAAGAGTGAGTGAGTGAGTATAGTTCTACCCCGCTGTCAGCAATATTCCAGCTATGTGGCGGCAGTCTGTTAATAATCGAGTCTAGACCAGACAATCCAGGGAACAACAGGATGAACAGGATGTCTACGCAACTGGGACACACGTGTCAACCAAGTCAGCCAGCCTGACCACCCGATCCTGTATTCGTAAAGAGCGCTCCAAGGGACATAATTCTATGGCGTTCGCTTGAATAATATTCGGCTGGTAGAGGGCGCGAGAGTCGTTTTAATGTAACGTTGCATTAATTCATTCGAACTTTTTAATTTAATAACGTAATCTAAATACGTAATTTGTTTTGGAATAACTTATATGGTAACTTCCCTGAGGGCAGGTAGATAATATTATTGAGAGAAATGAATTACGTATTTTCAGAGAACTGTGGTGTGAAATAGTGTCTTTAAAATTTTATGAGATTGAAATGATTTCTTTGCCCGTGTCCGAGTTCTACTGTTGTAAAAACTGACTTATCCTAAAATCCCAATGTACTATGTGGGTCAGATTATACAGAAAGTACACGTGGCAAGGAAGCCGCAGCCAGATATATGAAACTCAGATTTTAAGATCAAACACATCTTAGAGGTGGCCATGTGAGTAATATTTGGTTGTGAGTGTGCTGTTGTTTTTACTAAGGAAATTAATATGCAATGTTGTAAAAGATCGGGTTTTTTGTGACCAGCTGAACAGGAGCGCGATTTGAGGAAGACAATGCATCGTCACACATCGATGTCATTTTGTTTCATCTCTAACCAGAAAAGCCTTGAGTAAAAGTTACATGCAAATCCGAAACCAAGTCGTTTGAGGTAAAAATGTTTGTGAATTGTATATCTTTATCATCTTTATCATCACAAGGAAAGGGTGACTAAGTTTCAAACAGTAAATGTTATGTAATTTTCAACATTGCTACTTTATTGGACACAGAGAGTGACGTTTACAATTCCTTTTCACAAATAAAGTTTGCATTGTACATAGTACAGTTCTCATCATTCCACAGATAGTTTTCATAGCGCCGTTTGATATCCAGACAGTGTTCCAGACCACCACCGTTATCGGGTTGACCAGGACTCCAGTGGCTGTAGATCATGGGCTGCTGACCCTCCCAGAGCCAAGTTCCTTCTGTGTTCAGATCAGTAGCTCCAAGATAATAGTTAGCAGCTGAAATGAAGTAGAAGATGATTTTAAGTCCCAGTACCGTACCAGCTTACGGTTCAATGGAGTAAAGGAACAAGAATAAGCAGAAATGACATATCATATTGCCTAATTTTACCATTAAACTGTTGAAAGATTATTTATGCTATCTGCCGTCGTTATGGTTATTCTGAAAAAAAACACACTTCTGGCGTAGCGGGTGAATGAAATCAAGGGAGGTAACGACAGTTGTCATCTGCAAACTTTCCACATAGCGGATATGGGATTCAGCAAGTATATTTAGAGTTAACTCCCCTGGCGCTTAAAATGTTGAGTGAAATATATTTTACATGAGTAATTATTAAATAAGAGTCTGGAAATCTGAGAGCACAACCCTGTGAGAAAATTGGCGTCTACTTGTGATGGTGGTGATAATTTATTTTGACGTTTTTTTGCGCTTCAGTTTGCCTGTGTTTAGACACACTACAGGTATTCTTGCTTGACACCGGTATAAAAATCTACCCCGGGACGTTGCACCATAGTATAATAAAGAAGTTGGTATCCATGAAGTATGGTACTTTTTCTCATAAATACAGTCAAATCCCGATGAGTCGAATCGTTGGGGACCAAGTAATAAATTCGACTTATCGATGTATTCGAGACATAGGTATGTCTATGGGGGTAGAAAAAAAAAGATGATCCAGTCCTAATTCCTCCGCCTAAGCATTTGTTTATCTAATGATTTCCATATCACTAATAGGGGCACCTTATCAGTTCCAGTCTGATTAGCACAGACAGTGATTTCCATAAAATCACTAATCTGCCTTTTGAACTCACCCGTCAATGGCGGAAAGGTGTGAGCCGCGCTGGTTTGTTAATTGGATCAGTTTGCTACACCAATCAACTTCTCATTGACTGACTTCGGCTTATGTATACAAGATTGCTGTTGTTTGAATCTCATGGGACCAAATTTCCTTCTCGAGTCATCGTGTGTATTTATGAGACGAATTCGTGTAACTGGTATTCAAATGATGACAACTATAACAGGGAATGATCAGGACCGACAGATACTTCGAGTTATTCATAATATTCGAGACACCAGCATTCGACTCATCAGGATTTGACTGTATATGTGTCGTATCAATATATAAACATAAAACAGAAGGCACGCCAGTTAGTATTTAGGCATTAAAAACTAAAGTGTGTAAGAGTAATTATTCAAATATGGACATTGGTAATAACGTTTAAAAAAAGGTATTCTTAATATGTTCTGACATTTCATTGCAAGAATTTTTCAGACTATATTGATGTTTTAAACATGATGTCATAGAACAAACTCGTACAGGACCCTAAATTTGCAATGCTATCAGTAAATGTCAACGTTGGCGGATCTTACGTACGTATATGTGCATAGGTCAGTGACCTTGCGCCACATGGCCTTATGTCCCCATCTAAAACACCTGACTGACATGATCTCCGGTGAAGGAGAAGGGCCCAGATCATTGACAGAGGCACACGGATGGTGCGGCATGTCATAGGTGTCGCCTCACCAACGACGATGAAAAATCGTCCCCCGACTTCTGCATTCGTGCAAGTGACAGAGAGGGTCTCTGCACCAGGAGGGCGGTGGGGGAGCCTAGTGGTTAAAGCCTTGGCTCGTCACGCCGATGACCCGGGTTCGAATCCATGGGTACAATGTGTGAAGCCCATTTCTGGTGTCCCCCACCGTGATGTTGCTGGAATATTGCTAAAAGCGGCGTAAAACCAAAACTCACTCACTCACTCTGCACCAGGAACATTGGTCACTCATTCACAATGTACGTTCTGTCACTTGATTACCGTCAAGTTTTACCATTTCGACCATTATTCGACCAACTACAATTAACATGGCTGCGGTCATCTTCAACTCTACCGCTGACTTTTGTCTTCCGTCTGTCCACCATCCTGAACTCTGAATCGAATGCTTTTTAGCAATAACATAAGCCGTAGATAGTGGCATCAAGCAACAATGTATCTAACTATCTGTTGATTTCCTTTTTTTCACCCTTGTCCACTATCAACAAAGGCAACGTGTGCAGTATTGGCCTCTATCTTAATAAATGGCATCTGTTATTTGTAATCATTGTCTTTGATACAGTGAAACACGCAGGCATCTAACACTTTCGGGAAAGCTATCACTGGATGTTTAAATCCAAGATTCATCATATTTACAGATTCGTCAACAAAATGCAACAAAAACTTACTCTTCAACACAACATATACATTTTCCTTCTTGTTGACTAGAAGACTACTTTATGTTCCACTGAATAAAACTGTTAACCCAATAGTAGTATCTGTCAGTTGTGTGCAATGTGCAAGACCGGAACTCATCATTCCTTCTTCATAGCTTTTTGCTGTGAGGTTGTGTTCACGATTTTCTCTGACATTATTTGACTGCCTCCGTAGTGAAGTGGTTAGAGCATCCTCCTGGAGAGCGGAAGGTCGCGGGTTCGATTCCCAACCGTGTCATACCAAAAGACGTTAAAATATGGTACTTGTTGGTCCCTGCCTGGCGCTTGGCATTTATGGGTACAACAAGGACTGGTCGGCTCGGAGTCAGTATAATGCGTCTAGCACTATAAAACCAGCATAAGTCTGGGCTAGTACAAGCAGCCGCACATGCACATACACACGCATGCACGTCGTCATATGAGCGAAATATTTTCAAGCACGACGTTAAATCCAATTTCACCTCACCTCACCTCTGATATTATTTTAGTGTTTACTCTTTCATCGGGCCTATTGTGTGTTTCATTGAGGTCGTGTTTCAATTTTGATTGTTGCACAACTATATTTTGGTGTTAGATTCGTATTTTCTGTCATGTTGCGTGTTTGATCAGTTTGTTTACTGGCGGCTTAGTCGAAGATGTCGGTGTTTACTACCAAGTCATCCTCGATAATCTTCAGGGTATACGTTCCAATAATTCCCCACTATACCCTGGATGCATCTACGGCTCGAGCCGATGATTTTATTACCTCCCTTGGTTGGCTTTTTATCAAATTAGGTGTCTACGCTGAGAAGTTGAGCATACCAATCACAACTCACTTTCGCTTATTAAAATATCTAACCGATTTAACTTGGCAAAATAATAATATATTGTTGCAGAGGTACTCTGAAAGAGGTAGGAGTTCTTGCATATATTTTTTTTAAAGATTGCAGATGTGTCGATTTGTCTGTATGTTTCCCAACAAAATCTGAGTCGCACTGCGAACAGACTTTCGCGGATGCGACCGCTATCTTTGTCGACACTGGCAAACTCGGTTGTTACGGCTGCTTATCTCATTGGCTACTGTGAGAAAGTGGAGCCACCAAAGGGAGGTAATAAAATCGTCAGCTCGAGCCGTAGATGCATCCAGGGTATAGTGGACATTTATCGGAACGTATACCATGGAGATAATCGAGGATGCTACCAAGTGTGACAAGTGTCCCAAAGAGTGGAAGGATCCACATGGTTGGTGTCCCGACTGTTTGGACATGACGTGCACTAAGGTCCTCCGTCTGTCTCGGCGCGGCTTAGTGCCTCTCCGGATCATGCTTCCGGTGTTGAGGATCTTGATACTCCTCCCCGTGTTCCATCTTCAGCGGAGGTCTAGGTCAATTAAGATTTACTCCAAGTGGAGCCAGGCAGACTTTAGAGCTTTGGTGAAGACATTGCGGTGGACCTTTAATGCTGACTCCCGGATTAGGGAATCTTCCACGGGTGGTAGACTTGCACTACCCCTCATAGAAGTTCAGTGGACACTGTGGTGACTGTGGAGAAGAAGGTTGCGGCGGCGGCGACCTTTTCTCATTCTGGCTTTGCTCCTTCAATGACGGCTCTGGTCAGTAGGAGAATTCCCATTACCTACCCTCACATACTGGTTGTGCCTTGGACATCAAGGACCTTGTGAATGTGGTTTGTCACAAGCACAAGATTCAACACTCCCTGACTGGTTAAATGGGACACGGAAGTCCGAGCCATGGCGGTTCTTTCTGACATGATAGTGCACACCTGCGATGCCCTTGGTTCAGTTCTAGTTACTGACAAGCTTTGGGAGAACTGGCAAGCATTGTGCTCAGATGCCAGCAGCATGAGAGAGCTTGACTGCATCGATTCTCTTGGCCTGTAAATCCTGCTTTCTGGAGGGTGCGAAGCTTCCCGATCATCCGAAGACAGAAATCCGCACATCCCCAGTGTTTCAGATCAGCTTTTCACTGGGTCAATATAGTAGACAGTAGTATAAACAGGCATGGGTCGATCTCATGACCAAGACAGCTGAGAACTCTTTCGCAAGGTCGTGGTGTAATCGACTCCTTAGAGGCCTACTTTTCCGTCACTCCAGGATCACATTTGGCAAGCCAAAAAATTAAGAAGTCCGACAATGCACCCAAGATCCTATCCAAACCCCCTGGCAGGGGGGCGTGGCCAGAGGAGGCAGTGACGTGGCATGGGTGTCTCCATCCCTTCCCGCTCCAGCTATAGACCCCAGCGCATGTGTTTCTTTACCAGTTGGTAGTCGTCCGTCGATGTTCCTACCCAGCTGGCATCAGATTTTAGATGACCCCTTCATCTTCTCTGTTTTAGATACAGGTTTTGGTTTCTCCACCGTTTACCACTAAGCCAATAGAGGCACCCCTAGCCAGACAAGAAGCTTCAGTCTGTGTCACAACTTTTCAGGGTGATGCAACCACTAACGCTCTATTTGCACCAGGTCGGCGTTCCCTTGGAGATGTACCTTGACAAAGTGTTCGTGGTTCGACTTTGTCTACGGCTGCTTGTCAGACAGAAAAACTAAGTCATCAGTCTTTTTCATCGATTGCATATTCATTGGGGTCACTTCCGAACGTCACTTCGTCTGGTAGTTCCCCAAGAGAGGCTTCACGCCTACTAACCTCTGATCCAGCAGGTGCTGCGCACTTCCCTCAAGTTGAGAGAGTGACAACACCTATTAGGCTTTCTCAGCTCCACTCAAGATCCAACGTCCTGAGGACGCCTGATGCTCACAACACTTCAGAGGTTTCTGACCCTGTGGGTCAGTCGCAAGGACATTTTCATTCGGATCCCTTGTCCCCGCAGTCTCCACCAGTATCTAGGGCGGTGGCTCCAACCATTGAGTGTCCTGATGCCATTCGAGGCTACTCACAATCTTTTCATGGATGCGTCCAAGGGTGGGGTGCTCTAATGGACAGGACAACATCAGCCAGGTTGTGGTCGGAAGAACAAGGTCTTCACATCAACAACCTGGAGTTTCTGGCACTGATCCTAGCCTTAGATCCCTGTGATGGTTGTGACCGACAATGTGACAATTGCGGCATTCATCAACAAATTGGGCTCAACGAAGTCGGCATCTCTATTTATCCTGACCTTCCGTCTTTTCAGTATCGCGGACGAGTTCAGAATTCAAGAGAATGCGCCTCATATTCCAGATGTAACCACCGTTCTGGCAGACGCCCTCTATCGACCAGATCTTCTTCCACTGATGGAATGGATGCTGCATCAAGCCGTCTTTCGCCAGAAAGCTGACCTCCGGGGTCGACCCATCATGGATATGTTCGCCACAAGATGCAACAAGCAGCTAGAGACGTTCATTTCTCCAGTCCCGGATCCTCTGGCATGGTGTCTTGATACTCTTGCCGTCAGCTGGGATGGGTTGGATGTGTACGCCTTTCTCTCCCAGGCCTCATACTTAAGTAGTGGAGAGAAGATTGAGCCCACCAATCTCCTTAGAATGCGTCTGGTAGGGCCGTTCTGGCCTGCACGCCAGAGGTTTGTGGCACCAACAGAACTGACAAGCGGTCCACCTCTACCTCTGTCGGAGTCAGAATGGTTTGCGCTGCACATATATGGCTTGACCCTCATTGGGCTCGAGCCCTGGGTCAGAAATAATGTAAGGCTGTTTCTGGGTTGGAGAGACCACCTTCACCAACCACTACTTTCGCGATCTTGCCACTCAGGACCTGGTTGGACTGTCCTCCCTGGGTCCCCTAACCTTTGCTCAACACACACTGGTCAGATCGCGAAGTCTCCCCAGACTGTCATGTATATATCAGCATTTGTCCTTCACTTTGTATGGTAAGTAAACAAACTCTGTGACAAGGTATTTTGCTTACGTACGTTGTGTTCTGTGGTTTATAGAGAATGGGGAAAAAAATGCCTAAACTTGAGCCTATACCAACCCTACTCTCTCAAGTCACGCAGTCTGTGACACTCAGTCTCCCACAGCCCTGGCGCCAGTGGGCGTCTGGGATTGCCTGCTCTGGCATTTTCCTGTAGCAGGTAGCCCGAGGGTACCTCTGTATCTGTCGTGGTGTAAGTTAAAAGAATAGAAAATTCAGAGTAGGTTCTTATTTTTATACTTATGCTTCACAGGTAAATACCCGGCCTCCCCACCTACCGGGGCAACTTCTCATTTTATACTTTTCGACGGAATGATGAGTTTCCAGTCATGCGCAGTGCACACATATGGGGATACATGGAACTCAACAACCTCCAGTGTAGGTGGCTAGTCCCTGTATAATCGGTAGCTGACCTTATCCTGCTACTGTTGTCTGCGGAGGATGCACCAAACGCACCTTAATGCCTAATCCAGTTTTAGTGTACGCTCATTACGTCCATAGAACAGGCCTAGGTGCAACGCACATCGTTGGTTTAGGTTTAGGACATAAAGTGACACAAGTGAAGTTTCTGTTTTGGTTTAGTAAACTTATTTACAGAGGCCATTCGAGCCTTTTGACAGAAAATGATGATCACAATGCAATGTGGTCGGTTCCATATAAGTCAACTGCAGTCACTCCACACACGTGTATGTGTTGGTCAGTTGGGCTTAACGCCCCAATGCTTCACTGTTTTATAAAATTAATATCGTGACATGTATATTTTTTCGGTTTGACCATATTCACAATTAACTTTCCTGATAAATCAGATATAACTGTATAACAATAGATGAAACACACACCAGTGTTAGCAGTGGGGTAGCCTAGTGTAGCTCTCGTCACGCAAAGCCAGATTAAATTCCCTATATGGATACTCTGTGGGTTGTGGAAAACAATTTCTAGCAATAACACCTTTGTAGTAATAGGGCACTTGTTACAGTGATAAACTGTGATGTCGCCTAACTACTTGAGGACAACTTACCTCTTCCATGGCTGGATGCATAACCTCTGACAAAGTCATCTTCATCCTTGCTGGTCACTTTGGCGAGGTGGCTTCCAAGGTACTGACAGAAGGACTGTAAGGATTACATTAACAATTAAAACGTGTATATTGTGAACTTCAGGTGTGTGGATTATCATTATATTACAGGATATTTATATTTATTATAGGACAGTTATGTAGCGCACAGATCCACGTAACTAGTACATGCTCAAGGCGCTGGTATTTTCCCCCTCGATCATTGGATGTCAATCTCAACGGCATATCGTAGTATCAATCTCGGCTCCTTGGATATCATACAATTCTTGCTGCCACAAGGCGCACCGAGGACCTTTCCCATCCTTACGAGGTACCCATTCACAGTTGGGTGGACTGGACACATAGTCACAATACTTTGTCCAAATTTACTGCACGTTGCTATACCCGCAACTAGGTGTTCATGTGGCCACCATCTGGTCATATACCAACATATTCGTGGGTTATTTTAAGCGCACAGGGTTGTGCAGTGTACACTGGGGGTTGTGACTGAAAGAGTCTGCACACAAAGTTGACTCCAAGGTTTTTACACCCGGTCACAGGTGGGCTCGATCCCGAGACCTCAAGTTCCCGGGATCACTAGCCTGGCGCCTTAGCCAGCTCGCCTGCCATACTGGGGCTCAATAACGACAATCAGGACCATTCCCCAAAGTTTAATTATTATATCAATAGCTGCAATATGGATCGAATGTAGAATGGTTGCACACTCTTCAAAAAAGGAAACGCATAAGCCATTTTTAGAAGAATGTATTGCGTTAGTTTAAGTGCAATCATTTCATGTAGTGTAAAAAGTCTAAATTTCACACGTCTATAGACAAAGAGTTCGCCAACACAACAGCAGCCATTATTGTTGTTTATTGTTTACTTGAGTCCACAAGATCAGTACTTTGGATGGCCACCATTGGCAGCAATTACTACTCGGCACCGTCTCGGCACGGGGTATTCTCGGGACGCCAGACAACAGACAACATTTTACAAGACTTCGGGCAATACTAAATTATAAAATTATAAGGAAACGAAACAAGTTTGTTTTTTTCTTTACAACTTAATATAAACACAATGGCGGTGGTTTCACAATTGTTCAATCTGTCCCTGGTGGCCTAGTCTCTTTCTTGAAGGTTGGAGTATTTTATTATTAGAAATCGACAAACCTCAATTTCATTCGGAACAGCAGGCTGGTTGTGTGCACTGGGCCGCTTGGTGAGGATGTCGTTGACGGTAGATATAATTGATTTACAATCCTTAATGAATCATTAGTCTTCGCTTCAGAATTCTGTAAGTGTGCCCATTCACGCGGAAGTATCTTCCACTTCGAGATCTCGGAATTCATTTTTTGTAATTTAACGGTACGGTTGCCACAGGGAAAGTGATGATGATTGACCTCATTTTGCCAGAATTATATAGTGCTATTTATTGACACTGATTAAACGTTTGAGAGAATTTACGCACCTATCATTCTATATACTTATCGGATTGAACATATTTTATGAAATCAGACAACACTGAAAACAATTTCTGAGTGAACGCACTCCCCTATCATAGTTTCATGCTTACCAGAGTGAACAGAGTTCATGAAACCTCAACAATTCCGGATAACACAGTTCACATGTAAACATTTCCCGACCAGTTACTCCCTTCCAAAAACAACAGACATCAAACGTACAGCGTCTGTCCACATCCTGCGAATGCAAAATTTCAGGTCGTCCAGCCCTGAGAATGAGCCCTCGGCACAGTCTGGATAAGTCGACGAAGTCGTTCGTGCGGAACTCTTCCACACTTTTCCTGCATTGCGATGGTCAGTTGTGGAAGTACCTGGGGCCGTGTTTTGACGTTGGTGTACACGTTTATTATCCCACAGGTCTATCAGGTTTCGATCTGGTGACCGGGAAGGCTATGACAAGACACTGACGTTAGATTTTGGCAAGGCAGCGGACCGTGACGCCTGCTGTAGTTGAAGTAGTGTTGTCATGCTGGAACAACTCCCTCCGTCACTCCATAAACAGAAGCATGTGACGTGCGTTGATGGACAGATTTGCTGTCAAATGCCCCCTGAAACACTACTATATCAGATCTATGTGTGCTGGATATCGCACCCTACACCATGACACTGCCTCAACGAATCTGTTGACCTGTCGAATGCAATTAGGGGCAAAGTTCAATTCTCTGACGAGAAACACGCTGTCCTCTATCTCGCCGGTGAAGAATAGATCGTGCATTTTGATTTGCATGTTTTTGGTGACGTTTTGGCGTAGATTTCTTAAAACGCTATTAAAACACGGGAAAAAGTGAAAATTGCCGCGTTTTTGTGCTGAGACTGTTTACAATCACACAAAAATGACGTTTTGGAAAGGAAGAGTATATTTGTATTGCTTTGAGTCAAATATTATCGAAATCACCTATGCGTTTCCTTTTTTGAAGAGTGTGTTCGTCTAATGATCGTCTTGTGCAGCATGCCAAAACTCATGATGAAAACAAGGCACTCCACAGCTATATAAAACGAGTCAAGTATGTTGGACAGAATCTCAATGTCAATGTTGATTTTGTTGACGGTTCTGGACTGCTGGATACAGAAATGAGATTCAACCAAACGAGATGGCATAGACAATCAGCCCAGACATTTTGAAGGGAACGTTCTCTGATCACCAGCTGCACCGAGGTGTATGTGAAGTGTGTAGAGGGCACATTTGGTTGTGGATGCAGTCGGCTGGCCTGAAGAGTGAGACACAAGGCCTCCTGCTTGCTGCTCCATCATTCACTCCCCATGTGTGTCAAAATGTAACGAATTTAATGAGACTGTCTGTGTCAGTGGATCCCTGCCAAGTACTGACACAAATATCTTAGGCGACATGACGGTATTGTTCAGTCCTTTGCCATGCCTGTGGCTTTTACTCCAAGGTTCATTCATGGTACTACCCAGAGTATGTAAAGGGCGTCATGGAAAATTTTACAAAATTACAATTACAATATTCTTTGGAATAGGCCCGTATACAGCCTCATATATGATCTTGTGAAAAACCCAATAAAAACTATATGTATCATTGAATTTCATGTCCCCTTTGATTACAATGTTGTTGACAGGATTCAGGAAAAGCATGATAAAAATATGCGGACCTCGCCTTGCATCCTAAGTCCACTATGGTCAGACTCCCCATTGTTTTGAGTGCTCTTGGTTTGGTACCTCCTGATCAGGTGTGCGCCAGCGTTCTCCACCAGCCCATCTGACACTCCGGGTAATGCAGGAGGCTTCAGTGTTGGGGCGTCTACATATTCTCTGAAACGTTCTTGGTGTCTTCGACTCGCAGCGCTTCATGGTAGAAAACCCATTTGCTGTCTGGGCTACGTGTTCATGGGAAAGGGTACCTGAGCTGGTAATGAATGCTACCAGCCTGACTATGGGTCACCCGAACCCTCTTTGCTGCATACTAATTTTAATCTATAAAAGATTATGATTCTAAATTTGTATTTTATGACTGTGCCCTTGTGTACGTCACCATTTTCCGATCAGGATCCCAGCCTGAGAATGATTTTACTAAGGTGTATAGTCAATAGGTAACACAAATCCAATGCTATGAATACAAGATAAATATAAGATACACATAATATTTTATGTAGGTGTTCAAAAACCCTATCGATTCAAAACAGGAGCAGAAGCGACTGTCGAATCTGAAAAAAACCTTGAGGCGTAACATGTTACTGGTTGAGTTTATGACAAGAGCTATTCCTTTGTTTTTTTCAAGAAATGTTTGGGGAGTTTGATTCGTGTTTGACGTATTCCAGGTGTGTGACTAGAGTCAGCATGTGAACTAAAGTCTAAAATCCAATGATTTGCGTTAAAGAGTGAGTAAGTGAGTGAGTGAGTGAGTTATTATTTAACGTCACATGGGCAATATTTCAGCCATATCGTGACGAGATTTGTGTTAAAGAAAACTCATCTTCGCAAATGGGATATTATGATGAACTAGCGAGCCTGACTACAAAATCACGTTTGTGACATTTTACCACGTGTCGCGGGTTCCTTAAGATTATTTCAAACCCTTGTTTTCAACTTCGGTTTACTAAACTTGTCCATAAACTTGTATATATTAAATCAAATAGAAACTTTGTCCATGAATATACGTCTTCTATATCAAATGTAACCCAGGTGTGCGGAAATAAAAAGTAAATAAACCCCCAAACAACAACTCTGACAAATTTCCCGATGACCATTTTAAAGAATTTATTTAGTAAACCAATGTTAGACGTGACGTAAGGTAAGAAAATAGTTTTCCTGCTATGCAGGTGTATTTTGTAAATCAAGCGTTAATGCAGTAAATTATCTGTCATTGAAATGGAAATCTTACCCTTGCTTCAGGAAAGTTTGCCATTGTCGAGGAGAACCAGTAGCAGGACTTCTTATATAGTACAAAACCTGGTGGACATGGCGAGTTAACAGCAACAACTGATGCAAGCGCGAACACCAACAGGGATGCTGTTTCACACCTCATTGTTTCACTTACACAGAGCGAAGTTTCTCCACGTCGTCACAGCTTCGCAGCGCTCTCTCTCTCTGTGAATTGTGCAAAATAACCAGTCAGCGTATATATTCCTAAATGGCAGGTGATCACGGATATATCATGTGACGTTAAATGTTAGCGTGACTGAAACGATCAAACAACACCAGCTTGCTGAAGTGTTCTGAGTTTTAACAGAACGTTTACACCAGGCAGGATGTGTTCACACCATGGCAACCGATTGTATCTCAGATTTCACTGATGGTTCGTCGATTTCGTTGAAACTGGTGGGTGTGATCACTGCGACATGTTGTAACACTTGGTTGTAATCCAACACGGATTTGTTGAGTAAATAGATATTTTGTTTGTTTGGTTTTCCTGATATTATAAGTAGATGCAGTAGCAAGAAACGTTGCTGGTCACCAAACCCGATATCAGCAATATTTTTATTATAGGATATTTATATAGCGCACATATCCACGCACTAGTGCATGTTCAAGGCGCTGGTATTTTCCCATCGGTCATTGGATGTCAATCTCAACGGCATATGGTATTATTAATCTCCGCTCCCTGGGTAGCATACAACTCTTGCTGCCACAAGGCGCACCAAGTTATTGCGGCTTTCTCATCCTTACGTGGTACCAATTCACAGCTGAGTGGACTGGGACACATAGTCACAGTACTTTGTACAAGTTTACTGCACGTTACTGTACCCGCAACTAGGTGTTTGCACGTATACATGTGGCCACCATCTGATCATATACCAACGGATTCGTGGGTTCTTTTTTAAGCGCTCAGGGTTGTGTTCTGTACACTAGAGGTTGTGACAACACTGAAAGAGTCTGCACACAAAGTTGACTCCAAGGTTTTTACACCCGGTCACAGGTGGGCTCGATCTCGGCACCTCATGCTCGCTGGATCACTAGCCTGGCGCCTTAGCCATCTCGCCCAACACACCCCATGCCATGAATACATCTGGGTTTTTTAATGAAACAGCTTTAGTACTCACTATTCTACTGCATCAATCGATTTTTCCAATTTCTAAAACATGAACACATCTGCAAAATTAATGTAAACTGTGTAACTGTTTTATCAGTATGATTATAAGTGTGAATGCTTTACTTATACTTTGATTATATAGTCCAAGAGCAACCCACACTTGTCGAGGATAAATATTTCAATGTCAAAACAGTGAAGGATCTTTTTAATGCTAATTATCATTTTTTAAAGAAATAGAAGTACTAGATAATGGTTTGTAAATAGATAAATATTTTATTATTGGTAGTTAAGATTAGTAACTGAGATTGTTAGAGGCGGTACCCTCAAAGGGGGTTGAAGTACTGTAAAATTATTGTCGTCCTGAGACAGTACGTAAGTCCGAAAGCATTGAAGGTAAATTTAAACCTACTATTATTTTTAATCGTAGTATATATGTTGTTTTATTTTGTGGCTAGATTATCTTAAATTGCTAAAAGCTGAAGGTGTGGTGTAAATCCAGCTGGGGTTCACGCAGGAAGCAAATGTACTGTAAGTCCCCATGGTCCCTAGAATGGTGATCTACCTTCAGTTGTTGGCAATACATAGCCTGGTTCTATATTCAATTGTTCTCTTTAAAAACATCATTTCATGATAACATGCTAAAGCTGGAATAACAGGCAAATCAAACGTCAGCATCTTGTCATGGCGTCCTGATCCTGAGATAAGCATCTCTGTGACGACATCGATAAATGTGTACGTCAACGTCAACTTACGCTACAAATATTTGCATAATTAGCAACGAGCTGCAGGACAAATAGACTTAAATTCCACAAGACAGGACCAGTATACACATCCCATCTATCCAAAAGAGGTGCAATGAAGAGATAACAGTACACTGTGGTCACACAAGGTACTCCCCAGAACGCAGCGCCCTCGTGGACGGACGTGCCTCGTGACAGGGACATCAGTTTTGCAACTATGTCGACAGAACATGCGACTATCACCATGCCAAGTTTCATCCTTGTATCAATCACATGTATGCACTTACAATGCAGCACAGTGAAATATTCAGTAAGCCCGTGGCTTTTTTGTTATGACGGTAAGAGATGGTTTCATGGTGTTTTTCAGGTTTGCACGGAATAGGGAAACATTGTGTTTATGGATGTTATGAAATACAATATCGTTCTTCCTTCTGATGTAGTGTCTAGTGAGGGACAGACATTCGGTCACCTTACATTCACTGCAGCATTGAATCAACAATAATTGCTGATGCTTAGATGAACACGACATCGGCATTGGAGACATGAACATAGATATAAAATATATATGAGACATGAACAAATAAATAACCCCCCATATTCTATATATGGTATTTAAAACAGATATACAATAAATGGTAATATTCGAGTTTTGGAACATAAAAACACATCCACAAATGTAGGATTGTCGACATGGGGGTCATGAACATCACGTTTTCCTTATTTCCCCTTTTTATTTATTTATTATGAAAATTACTCGTGTAGATCATTGTTTGTGAAATGCAGTGATTGAACTAATTTGCTTTTTACCTTACATGTTCCAATATCCAAGAAAACATTAATCTGGATTCTAAATTTTCAAAACTGTGAAGTAATACCTTTTAATATTCTACCACTTCGGGCATGATCGTCACTGAACTGAAAAAAGAATGTCTGTAAACATCTGGTGCAAGAGTAAATATTCAGCACGATGTGGACGGTTTCCATCAACGGAAATCTACCAACCTCAATGTTATATAATCAATAAATACATAACCTGGACATCTGGTAACTTACCCACAGTGGGATTGATTGGTGTATAATACTGCTATCATCCAGGTAACAATACCGACGATGTAAAGTGGCATTGTTTCTAGATGGGGTGGGAGATGAGCGTGTACAGAGAGATCAGGCAGGACAGGGAGGTGTAGTGGAGGGTGGAGAGATCAAACATGAGAATTGGGGGGAGAGGGGCGATCAGGTAGTAGAGGAGAGGGTGGAGATATCAGGAAGGGGGGATAGGGGGTTGAGGCAGGTGACTGATGCGTCTGTGTAACACTGGTCGAATATGCTTAAATGTTGCATTCTTCTGGCGTATGGCGTTAAATTTGACGGAAGACCATGCTCTGGCTGACACGATATTACGGCTGATTAAGAATTAGTTGTAAAAACAAAACAAAACAAATATAACAAAAACATGGCTGGACGAGCACTCCCTATGCATTGGGATTATGTGTATATATTTAGATACTGTGTGTATACATCTAGATACTGTGTGTATACATCTAGATACTGTGTGTATACATCTAAATACTGGGTGTAATCTAGATACTGTGTGTATACATCTAAATACTGTGTGTACACATCTAGATACTGTGTGTATACATCTAGATACTTACTGTGTGTACACATCTAGATATTGTGTGTATACATGTAGATACTGTGTGTATACATCTAGATACTGTGTGTATACATCTAGATACTTACTGTGTGTACACATCTAGAAACTGTGTGTATACATCTAGATACTGTGTGTACATCTAGATACTGTGTGTATACATCTAGATACTGTGTGTATACATCTAGATACTGTGTGTATACATCTAGATACTGTGTGTATACATCTAGATACTGTGTGTATACATCTAGATACTGTCATTCTAGATACTGTACATCTAATACCAATCAATACTGTGTATACATCCATGATACTGTCGTAAATATCTATACTTACTGTGTGTACATCTAGAAACTGTGTGTATACATCTAGACAAGCTAATTGTGTGAACATCTAATACTGTGTGTACATATCTAGATACTGTGTGTATACATCTAGATACTGCGTGTACACATCTAGATACTGTGTGTACACATCTAGATACAAATACTATTTTCTAACGCGTGTGTATACATCTAGTACTGACACATCTTACATCTAGTGCGTGTATACCTATTACATCTAGATCTTGACGCCATAAAATGATGGACTAATCTAGATACTGTGTGTACACATCTAGATACTGGACACATTGATTGTCATTAGTTTGTCCAAATAACAAGTATTTTCTGATACTATCGTCGAATGTTCCAAAATATCACTGCAGTCTATTTTGAATTACATTTCACTTGTATCCACACATAGAGGTTATTCTCAACTGCATTCGTTTTCCATTTCTTGTTGAATATTGACAAAGGTTTTTCCACATAGTTTATTTCGTTATTATACACATCGCTCTATTATATCGATCTAATATGTTGCAATAGGTAAGTGTTCTAAAGTGCTCACGGAAATAGAAATAAAATGGTTTGGGGCGTATATTTCGTAGTTTTGAACGCAACTATAGTTTGATTGTTAAATATTCTATCGTTTTCCTCACATGTTTTTTTTACACATGTTGTAAAATCATCCGAAATGAAATTGAAATTTCATCCAAGTCAAAATGTACGTTTCTGATGCAAGCAACTGTGGTATTCTCTCCATACGTACGGGTCCATACTATATTCTTTGAAACACGTCAGGTACCATTAATCCTTTATTTCTTTCATCCTAATTGATATACAACATAATTGATTTTGGGATTTTCTTAGTACATTTTTCATGCCTGTACCTTTGTTGAATGTTAACTATTCTTACGCGTTCATTCATAGCTTTGATTGCCAATTACACAATCGCTATGGCAACGCACGTGCAAATGCATATTCCCGTCTAAACAGTGCTGCGGGTAGTTGTTACCACCCATTTTTGAATGTGACGTAAGTTATCAATATGTTGTTAATATGTCAATTTTCGTTATTTTCACCAGTGAAATGCTATTTCACCAGTGAAATGGATGATTAGAGGACCAACTTAAAAGGCCTAGATGGGAAACAATAGGTAATTTTACAAATATTAAAATAACTATATTTTAATAAACAAATAAACACTCGAACCGTTTTATTTCTACTTCCGTGTGTACTTTAGGTTGACTTTCTGGGTTACGAGTGCCTAGGTTGGGTTAGGCTGGGTACTGACCCAATGTTTCACCAAAGTCTAAACGACTGGTACTGTCAAACACACCCCAGCGGTGTGACATGACAGTTATGATAAAACGGAAATATTATGCCTGATCAGAGCCACGTTAACTACCCGAAAATTCAGACACAATCAAAACCAGAAGAACACATCTTTCCAAAAGAGTTTATTTCAGTAAAACGTGGGTGCATTCAAACACACACAACATCAGCAGGATTGCAACGTATGTAGAAGAAACCAAACAGTCTAGCGGAGCGGTGTTCAACCGAATATAGTGATTGTGCTGTGTCAAACAGTAAACAACATTCTTGTCTACCCCATTGTATTTATGCTTGAATAACGCCCATTGGAATCGTTTGAACCGAATCGAGTTACCCGTGCATACAATTAGTAGCCTTCTTGGGACATGCACCTTTTCTTGCCACCAAGTCTGGGAATCCCCTGTGCACTTATAGTACTTAATTATCAATAACTGATGACCTTCAATACCTATAATCACAATATGCAATAAAACATCATTCTAACAATGTTACATTACATCCTTATCATATCGTCTTTATCTGTAAACCAACCAATCTATATCATAACATAGCAGCACAGCATCCGTTACAATTCAGTTTCGCAGCATCCCATTACTCATCGTCCACTTGCATTCTAAACAAACGCCAATTCATCGCATCAAGCCAAATTTGAAACAGATCACCTTCTTCAGCCCATCCGGCTCGCGACACGCCATGTCCTCTACTAAAACATCATCCCATTTCATCCCATCTTACAGCTGCGGTACATTACTCATTCCAAGAATGTAGCGTTCCTGCAGGGGACCAATACAGTATGTAGTTTCAACACACATTTCTCATCTGATCATATTACTTCAATACTGCAAAGGATGCTGATGTGACCAGGACACGTATACCGTTTATTGGGTGTGTATCTTACAGGTGATTTTTTGAAGAACTGTGCAGGCACAAAATCACACGTACTAACTACTATTTAGTTTACGTCTTTTTGAGATATAAAACGGTAATGTGAATAAATTCATATGAACTGACACTGCCTTGACCTTGCTTTCTTATATGTACAACAATGTTAAATCTGCTATTCGGTGCAGTAAGCAAACTATGACCGATGTATTTTATTCTATGACAGGAGTCCGTCAAGGTTGCAGCTTATCCTTATTCTATCCATTCTATATATTAATGAACTTAGAGATACCGTGAACAGTGACTACAGCATTGCATTTATTGACGCAGCTGTTTACGCACTTTCCATTCTCCTGTTTGCCGATGTTGTTGCAATGTTTGTATGCTATGAATGAGAATTGATATTTTAGAAATCTATTGCAACAAGTGGGGACTCTCTGTAAGTACCGACAAGACCAAGGTCGTAGAGTTACAAACAAGGTGGCAACGTATCAAAGCATTAAAAGTAGTATATTGGTAATGAGAAACTTGAAACTGTCAACTAATATAAATGTCTTGGATTAACTTTGTCATTTAGAAATTTGTTTTCTAAAGGTTTTGATGTTGTGTTGTTATCCAAGCAAGTCGAGGAAACTCTATATCCAATCAAGAAATGTATCTATGCCTTTAAAGCAGTACTTCCAGAGATTGCTTTTATAATATTTGTTGGAAAAATCCAGCCTATCCTACTGTACGGCCAGAAATCTCGGGGACAGTGTTTCGACACAACATTGAAATGGTACATTCAACTATTTGTAAATTTGTCTTACGAATTGGTTACCGGTCACCCACAAAAGCTATCCTAACTGAATGTGGACTATATCCACTACATGTAAATTATTTTGCCAGAGTAATATCGTATTGGATACGGTTGCTCAGATAGCCCGATTACCGTAATTCGAAACGATCTTATGTTAAAACGTTTAAAGATGATTCTCGATATGTTAATTGGACCTTGGCGGTGCGAAAGTTCCAGTATGTTGTTCCAGTATGGCTTGTCCTATGCTTGGTTAAAGATGTTGGAAGTATCTAATTGTTCATGTGTATATTCAAGCAAAGATGTAAATATATTTATTATCAAGAGTGGTCAGCTACTGTGACTACTTCCAAATATCTACGCACATATTCAACCTATAAACTTGATATAATGCCGGAAACGTACCTACGAGTGCTACCTTCTGTTCATCTGCGTAGAGCACTGACGAAATTTCGATGTGGTAATTCTGGTTTTAACATACAATCATACAGACGTTTGAAAAATGCAGATATCATAATTACCATGCGCCCTTATTACGTTTAGCTGTGTATTCTACAAAAGTAATGCCTTCCCATACAATTCATGTTTAAATCAATGCCAGGCACTCAGGACCCTCAACTACACTGTATTATGATTGTCGATTCGTACAAATAAAATCTTCTGTCTAGATCTGGCACTCGCTTTGTACAACCTGCATAGATTGAAGGTATGGGTGTTCGTCGAGTGTACGCAAGCTACTTCACCGAAAGTGAAAATCAATCATTAAATGTCAATCTGACAAACGTAATACATCGCCAGCTCGCACCGCTCGTCATGGAGACCGTCAGTGAATACGGTCATGCAGTTTTCATCCGTTGAATTTGCGGGTTGGTCTGGAGCCCAGAAGGAGTTGACAAGAACCCTGCTGTCTGCCCACACGTACTCCCCTTCAACGGCAATGTCGTCAAGGCCAATAAACACACCTTCAGTGGCATCTACAAAAATATAATAAAAATGATGAAAATGGTTTGCCAGGACCCGGTTGTATCAAACTTTAATAAAGCTTTAATCGTTAATTAAACCATGATTAGTTAATCACTGATTATCTTCAGTTGCATGGAATCCTTAATAAAGGAATCCCTTCATTAATCCATCATTAAGCTAATGAAGGTTTGGGGGTATCATTAACTCATCATTAGCTGTATCAACATGGCAGACGACATACTGTACCATCAACTTCGACGTCGGAGAAAAGAGAAACACTTTCGCGAAGGGATTAATTAACCCCCACCGGGTGCCACAGGGACATATATGTCCTTCCTCTTTATATAACCCTCACTTTGAAGTTCAATAACATTCTAAATATATCACATATTTATATACAAATATACTTCACAGTTTTGAATTCTGCGGGAAATTCCCTGTTTCTTGATACCATCCACTATTAAATCAGACAAAACTAAAGTGCTTAAAATAACCTTTCAAAATAGACTTCGTCGTGTCGCGATTTTTGACACAATATGTAATCGCGATTCAGAGAGTTATTTGCTGTAAGTTTTGAAATGTGAAAATTTGACAATTACTGGGAATATAGAATTTCAAAAATAGCATAGCAATGAACACTGATATCAGTTTTTCATAAAATCACTAATGGGGGCGGTGGGGTAGCCTAGTGGGTAAAGCGTTCGCTCGTCACGCCGAAGGCCCGGGTTCGATTCCCCAAATGGGTTAAATGTTTGAAGCCCATTTCTTGTGTCCCCCGCCGTGATATTGCTGGAATATTGCTAAAAGCGGCGTAAAATCAAACTCACTCACTCACTAATGATAATTCTGAAACGTTGCCGATGAACCTAGAATCGGTTGGGATGTTTTCTAAAATACACTTACACAAACGCCGAAGTGAGTTTTCCGCCATATTGGATACTGTTTACAAAATCACGTTTCGCGAAGGCCGGTTTTGAGACGCCTATTACATCACGTATATTTCATATTCAGCTGCGAGAAATACACCACTGAATTCCCTATACATTTTGGAATCAAATTACAAATGGTCTTTGTCACCAATACCAACTGTCTAGATGAAATGAAACGAAAGATATTGGGACGAAAACGAACATTGTACTCGGAAGATTGCACTTGTTTGAAATGAAAACAAAGAAAAAATCCGATTTTACTCTGCGTAGCATTTTCTGGAATTGTCCGACACCCAGCCGTCCATTCTTTGCTTGCAATGGCTCAATATTTTTAGAATATGCATGGAAAGAGTATCGTGCCAAGAAACAGGAAATTAAAAACAGATACAATGCAATGATTTGATAATTCATAAGAATTTATCAAGGTTTCCATGCAGTGTGACGCCATGACTGATGCAAAATAACGCAGAACGACAACGGTAATTATCAACATTTCTGGCTTCTTCTCTTATTTATCCAATGAAAACTATAAAAAACATATAACAATACACAGAGAGCGAGAATAATTCTGATTACTTACATCACATATTTATGTACAAATGATCCCTGAATCAAGGGAAGAGTCCTCGCCAAATTCTGTGTACCCTTGTCAGCGAAGTCGCCATTTTGTAAGAAATCGGTCAGCGATAGTGATGTCATACGTCAACATTGTTGCATTAGGCAATTTCTTTGAGGTGAAGGTCGGCTGAACAAGCGTAAACACAATCGCCCAATCCTTTCGATTACACTGTCAGTATTATGTATTTTGCGTATAGTTCAGATACTTTTTCATGAAACTGACTTCAGTATCTACATTTAGTTTTGTTCAATATCATATCATACGTGGATATAGGGTATACATTCTATATTTTTTGAAAGTTTTTGATTGTTTGAATAATATTTACATAAGAAATTGACATATTTAGTGTAGTAGACCATATTCTGTCTGAAAACACTTTTTATTTGCATTTTGAAACATGTTGTTCCATTTTGTATTGATTTCTTTGGACGTTCTATTGCTTACCCCAATGCTATTGAGCTAAGACGTTTTTTTGTCCCATATCTGCTTCTTTTTGTCATTAGTAATGGAATTAGTCAGTTTGCTGTTTAACACACTGATATGATCTTCAACCAGGCCTGTATTTCACAACTTTCAAAGTTTTTACTGTGATTTCTGACGGCAGCCATTATGCAGACTATAGATGAGTGTTTACCTGCAATGCATCATGGATAATAATTAGGGGATTTCCCTAAGTTAATCATGGTTTAATGACGGGACCTTTGTTAGAGGCATACTTACTTAATGGGTGTTTAAATAAGGGTTTATACAACCATATTTAAACACTTCATTAACTAATCAAACATTATGAATTTAATCAATGATTAGTGTTTAATTGATGATTACATAATTACGCGTTGATACAACTGGGTCCAGAGCATCACAAATACTGACAAAAGTTAGTCTTTTCCTGAAACAGCCCGTGTCATTCGACCACATTTGTCTGATTAAATCTGTTTGACAAAAATAGTTGCTAAAAAACCGTTCACCGCGTACTTATGGTGCATCGTGATATTCTTCTGCAGTGACCACACCTCTGGGTATGTTTTAAGGGTACTCGTTTCTGACCAAACAGAGCTCACTTGCTCCTCAATCTTTGACAGCATTAAATTGGGCTTTGACCCATCATATCCACCGTAAGTAACATTTCGCTACCATTTTCACCAAGACAGGCCCGACACATTTGAGAGATTTTTTTCTGTTGACATGCATGGTGACAAGATGAGCCCTTAACTATATCTTCCTTTGAGACCAATATATGAAGTCACAGACACTATTTAGTGCATATTATCACGTGCGACAGCATCACGTGCGACACCAAGCAATTGGCACTCTGATACCTGTTGCTGTCGAACATTATTCAGAAAGGAAAGTCCCTTGAAAATGCTGGAATATATACAATAACTGATATTCAGACGGACAAATCGGCGGAAACACACGTTTTAATTAGCAATGCGCTGAACAGTTTAGGACTAAGACGCTTGAACGGCAGGTGTCCGGGTTTTTTTATAAATCAATGCGTTTGTATTTGCTCTCACTTGGAAAGTATTGCAATGCGTTCAGAAGGCGCATTCGAATGGCCATGTCTTCCAGGACGACCAGATGACCCCCATCTCCTTCACAGTCAGTCTTAGCATCAGTCCAGTTCTTCTTCACCCAGCGTGTGCTGTAACATCCTGGCGGGTTGTCCAATGCTATGTAGCCTTTATAGTAGGGACATTCCTCTGAAACAGACAGTCAAGTGTGGATCATCACTTAGGGGAACAATGTTTTACTTCTTAATGACACCATTATTAATGGCCCTGGTCATCTTGTTCTTGGACACTGAGAGGGGTCGAGTTACTCTGTGCAACACTAACTAATTGGTGCAACTTCTGTAACATTAGTTTCTTTTAGAATTTCTCGTGCTTCGATAATGTTTCTCGTTATTTCGAGTTTCTCTCCACCTTTCGAAATGTCGAAAAAATATTTTAAAAATGTTTGAATCAACGAGGAAAACAGACATTTCGATTTTTTACTGCAATAAGACAACGGTACGAACAAGGAGCAATTAAGCTGGAGAAGAAGTAGTTGGTGATATTTAATAACCTTTATAATCTTAGTCTTGTTTCATGAACAACGATTGTAGTCGAGTAAATGTAGGTAACCCGTGACCTCTAGTATAGATTCTCTGCAATCCATGCTTGACGTAAGAGACGACTTACTGGATCGGATGGTCAGGCCCGCTGACGTAATATACATGTCATCCTATCTCAAATGCATAACTTTATGTACATGCCAATCACAAGTTTGTGTGGTTCAGACTGGATTGTTTGCAGACCATTGTCATGTATGTTGTATAATAATAAACAAAATACAAACAATCGACGGATCCGGACATAGGATCCGGGAAGCAAAAGGACATAACTCTAGACAGTGAATGACAGAAATTTACAATGATCGTTCGTAAATAATAATCCATATCTACCTGAACCACGGTAAAAGAATCGGACGCCAGGAAGGGGACTTAGGATGGGAGCAGGGAAGAAGGCAGGCAACAGGCGACATTCGCCTCGGATGCTGTTGATGCTGAATAGAGCACAGCTGCTGTTGTCGTTACATGCTTGTGCGCATGTTTCTTTAGTCTTCTTTGTAAACTCGGCAATACTCGATGGAGTTGTCATGGCCATGTTGTCAAACGTCGAGAGCCAATAGTAATGACGACGTTCATTCAACCTAAAAACCACAGCAACATCCAATAATTAGTTAAGCAAATGTTTTCTTCAAATACAAATTCAAGTGTCCATTTAAATTGAAATGAGTAACAAAATGAATTGATTCATATATTTTTTTCCAAAAGGATATACTGTGTTTACACAAGATTTCATATATTGTAATGATTTGTAGATGTGTAAATGAATAAAAAATGATTATAAGGTGGCCTGCCAGAAATCCAGATCTCAATCCAACAAAATATCTAACTTTTGCAAATTGGTTTATAGTTTAATTTACTTAGATGTTGTTATTGTATCCTTTAGGGATTAAAGTTAATAAATTGTCTATTGTTTGTACTGATTGTGATTTATATGTTACAGAATTATTCTTATTTTCCAAGAAGATATTTGACTTCCATCTGAAATTTTTCACTCTGTTTTACAATAGATCGAATCAAATACAAAAGACTGTGGCCCAGGTGCTTAGCAGATATGTATACACTGAGGTCAAAGGATCCATACACATGGAATTAGCTGACTTCTGGAAATATATCTGATGCAAAGAAACGTATCCCCTTTGTGTCCATTGGAGCTGATCATGCACGTGAACAACTCAACAGACTAATGAAGGTACACACTGGTCTCTGTGGCATATCACGGAATGCAAATGCTAGAGACTAGATAGTGGTTATTTCTGGCAGCATCCGAGTTGTCATGCTTAACAAATGATTTTGAAGCTGCTAAAGTCAAGGACCATCATGAGCTTGTGCCAGGTGTTATCCGGCGTGGCCAAATTGCCGTTGACAAAATCAAGAATGGTATCCTGAGTCATGGGAATTATTTTACTGTTGAAGGGGACAAGCTGCAGAATCTGATAACACATGCCATATTCAAGATCAGTAGGTCTCTCAGATATTCCGAGCAAAAGTTGTGTGAAGAATATGTCGTAGAAAGGATCAATGGATCAGCCTTAGGGCTCCACGAAGGATCTCTACATGTCTGATAGCAAGAAACACACAGTGAAACATCGAGACAAGGTTATGGACCTGAAAGAAACAAAGGACGTGCATGCAAGATCAAATTGTGATATTGACCTGAAACATGCTATGAATTCACACTGACACCAAGAACATTCTTTTCCCCGGACGGCATGTTGTTGCAATGTCGAGACAAGTCAAAACTCATCAGTTGCCTTGATCCAGAAATGACCTATCAACCTGTCCAAAGCGACTCTACAGTGATAGGATTGCTGTAGTTGATGGTATGGATCTTCTTCAGAAGATGACACAGTTACCTCCTACAGCGGAGACAGTAAAGGATCACAGTCAGTGCTTCATTAACTGACTGATGAGCCTCACAAGATAATTTAATGAAGTCAGTCTTGTGTTTGATACCCATAAACCTGCCTCACTTACATGGTCAACAAGAGAAAAAAGACGTTATGGCAAGGATCCAGCCCCGAACCAAATAACTGTTGAAACAAGAATGAAGCACATGGCATTTAAGCGATTCGTATCTCACTCACTCACCAAGTTACCTTGCACAGTACCTAGCAATAAAAGCCCGTGGAGTACAGCAAGGATTCATCAAAAGTAACAGCAGCATAAACATTGAGTCAGTCAACCATGAAGAGACTGACACACTCATGATCTACCAAGCCATCTGTGCATCTCAACGAAACTTGTCTTCTTCTCTCCAGATACTGACGTCCTCGTCCTAATCATAGAAAATTATGATCGCCTGCCAGGAAAGACACCAATCTCCATGGCATCAGGTGAAGTACAAATAATGCCTATATGGAAATCACTTTGGGTTGAAAAAGCGAAAGATCTGGCAGCCTTCCATGCATTGTGGGGATCTGATAATACAGGTAGATTTTATCTTGAGTTGGGAAGACTACTTGCTTCAAAAAGTTTCTAGGAACCACCGAAGACACTGTTGAAGCGTTACTGTTGTTGTCTTGTAGAGAAGATCTTGATGAAGAAACAGTTTTAACATTAGATATATTTGTATGTACTGTGTATTGTCCAAAACAATCACCTTGAATAAAATTCAAGAACTCAGATGGTATCTCTTTTGCAAGCATACAGCTGAAAGTGACAGGTTCCCTCCAACACTTGGTGCCTTGAGATTGAGTTTAAATGAATCATGGGTATGGGCTCAAGTTCATGTTGCCAAACAAGTCTTCTTGGACCCAATGAGTTACAGGTATCATAAGGATAAAGATGCTAAGCTTGGGCCAGGCACCACAGATGTTCTTCCTGCTCCCCAGATTTTTGAGATGGGATCGATGCCAGTGCAAGACAGATTGTTCAACTCAACGATGTACATGCAAATCAAAAGATTTACTATGTACTGAATGGTAATCAATGTGAGAATGACGAGTCTCAAACAGTTCCTGATGATAACTTTGATGTACTGATATATATATCATCATGATGAGTGTGAATAGTTGTGGAAAGACCTCTCCTTTCGGTGATATTGCAGATATTGACTTTCATCATTAATTACAGCTTATCTATTGGAGAATGATAAGATGTATTAAATGGAAATCATGGTGATATTGATGAATTGCTGTAAAGAGTGTTGTGTATGTGGTGCTTGTGATGGCTGAAGATTGCAACATCTGACGATAGACATTAACCTATAAATTCTGTGACATTGTGGACATTCATCTTCAACCATTTGTTTCGCCACTTACACCACTTATCAACACGTTAGTAGTTTAATTCATGTTTAATAGCTAATGTGGTTATCATAACATTCATAATATTCTTGTTTTCCACACAGAGCAAAACCAGTATAACAATATATAGGTGTCCGGAGTTCAGTGTATAATTATTTATAATAAATAGCTGATATATAACATATAATGTTTCAATCTGGTACATTTTCCCTTCATGTATACACAGTAACTAGCATAATGTTTTTTCAAATATACTGAGTCAAAAAAGAAACCTCACAAAATGTAATTTGAAAAACAATGAACAATTTTTCTCTGATGATACATCTATGTATCCGAAATGGGATCCCTATCTTTCGACTGTAGAAAAACGTGAGCAAAACCCACTCATACCCATCCATTCGTCGTGCAAATGACGTCAGTGCCAAATCAGGTTTTGCACGTGCAGTCGATCACGTGATCTTCGCATCGAAGTTTTCTACATATGCACGTGTTTGAATTGGCCTCAAGAATTGAAAAAAACACTTTTAAACCACATTTCTAACGGTATTTGAAATGCCACGATTGTCAAATGTGCAACGTGAACGTGCCGTTGGCATGTTGCAAGCGGGAAGATCAGTTATTGACGTCGCAAGAGCAATGGAGTGCACCCGTCGTACTGTGTATGACTTGCGATGTCGTCTACAACAAACTGGCTCCACTTCTGATCGCCCAAGCTCGGGTCGTCCCCGTGTGACGTCACGAGCAGAAGACCGCAAATCGTCCTACGTCACCTACGTGACAGATTTCTGCCGGCTACATGAACCAGGGCTGAGATGTTTACAGGTCGACTGTCCTCATAGACCATTCGAAATCGGTTGCGGGATGCCAATCTCCATTCTCGACGTCCATATCGTGGGCCAATATTGACGCCGTTTCATCAACGTCAACGTCTGCTGTGGGACCAACGTCACCTCCGATGGAACCAGAGAGACTGGAATCGAGTCGTCTTTAGCAATGAATCCAGGTTTACCCTCAGATTCATAGAGTCTAGAGACGACGTCGTGAACGGTATGCCCAATGTTGTGTACAGGAAGTCGACAGATTCGAGGGCGAAAGTTGCATGGCGTGGGGTGCTTTCTGTGGGAACAAACGTTCCCGACTTCTGGTCATCCGTGGAAACCTCACAGTTCCTGCTTACCGCGACCAGGTGCTCACCCCTGAACTCGTTCCTTTCATGGCGGCTCATGGCCCAGGTCTACAGTTCCAGCATGAAAATGCTCGGCCGCTTACCGCGATCCAATAGATGACCTTAATCCAATACAGCACGTTTGGGATGCACTTGGGAGAAGGCTTTGTGGTCTTAGGAACCAACCTCAGAATTTGCAGGAACTTGGCGCTGTCTTGCAAGAGCAATGGCGCAGAATCCCCAACCACGTGTTCACAAGCATCAGGCAGTCGATGAGGAGACGGTGTTTGGCAGTGGTGAATGCGCGGAGCGGCCATACACGATATTGAACTGAGAAATTTCGCATTTTTATTCTTGTGACTTGACATTCTGTATACCCATGTTTTGGAACGGCGGTGTAGCCTAATGGAACTGATTATGGCACTGTCAGTGTATCGAGTACATCACACAGATCTCAGCAATGAAATAATAACAATTTAACCACCTTACCATCTCTTGTTCTTTTATAGTACCCTGAAGAAAGAATGTGAAGTTTCATTTTTGACACAGTATATATAGTGGAACTAGAAACAGAATAGCATTTAAAGGTGAAGAAAAGGTTGCACATTATTGAAAAAATGGGAATGACTTCTGAAACATAAAGGTACTTTATAGTCCATTGTATAATGTCTTTTCGAGTACATCACACAGATGGGGATGATGGTGAAAATTGGAAACATTGCTTTTTATGTTAAGTGTAGTGAGTGGTTTCAGATTTTTTCCCGTCATCCCATTGGTGGCCATCTTGGATTCCAAAATGGCCGCCAATGGGATGATGGGAAAAATTGGAAACATTGCGTTTTATGTTAAGTGTAGTGAGTGGTTTCAGAATATGCATACTGTTGCTAATCTCCAATTTCTTTGAGCGAAAATACATTATACAATTGCCTATAAAGTACCTTTATGTTTCAGAAGTCATTCCAATTTTTCCCGAACTGCCGGGGTTACACGCTCTACAGAGCGTTGAGTTAGTTAACTCCCAGGTGACAAAAGGTCGCAGCCAACTGAACTGATTGTTTTTGCATCCTGTTGGTTGTCATGACAGCGAGAGGTTTAGCTTATCTTTTGTAGCCGTTATACCGTTACTTAGCTTATCAACTGGTTATTATGTCCTCAAGATTTCTTCACCAGCGAACCTTGTTAGTTTTAATTAGGATATTGATCCTGTAGGCCATCTGTCTTTAGTTACATTTAACAGTAAAAATAAGACTGTGAGCTGATACCATGTTTTCTAGTACTCCTATATTCTCTTATTCATTGACATTTTCATCCAGGGAGTATAGCTGCAAGACGGATTGCTGCTGACTCAGGTGTTTAACAACTTAGAAACAAAACTCATTTAGTGTTTACATACCTGCACATGTTGGCAGTGGTTCTGACGATGAGGCAGACAAGTAAAAAGCCAAGTCGGTTGTCCATACTTCTTCTTCTTAGTACAATTCTGTATTTTGCTCTTCCTTTGACTCTACTAGCTCTCGCGTCTTCCTCTGACTGTGTACTAGCACTCTCTCTCTTCCTCTGCCCGCGTACGTTTTCTCTTTCCTCCGCTACCAGTTATTCCGTGTCTCTGTTACTTGTCATACAATGCTGTATTTCTTTCTTCCTCGGCCTCTGTACTTTTTGTCTCTTATTCCTCTTACTGCAATGCTGTATCTATCTTCCACAGCAGTGTGTCCTTTCTCTGTCTTCTTTTCTGGGTAATATGTTGTTCTCTCTCCTTCCCACAATGTTGTATCTATCTTCGTCTGCTATGTTCTTCTCTCCCTCTCCTGGCTGCATATCTTCCTCTGTAAAGTTGTTCTTCTCTCCCTCTTCCTGTAATACTGTCTCCCTCAGTGGACGATCGCCAGCGTAATGGCGCTTGAGTTCACGGAGCAAGATGTTTATCATGTCTGTTAAAGCATGCACGTCCACACATCCCACCGCGAATTCTCTTGACAAATAACAACAGGGTTTGGGGATAGAGCTTAGCATGGACTATACATGAGCATTAAGGTTTGTTGAGTTCGCTTTCCTGGTTTGGTTCACATTTCATCGTACACATGAATCCCATGTTAACGCTGATGCTCAAGGGAATCTATGTCGTTCATCAACTTACAAACGCATCTTTGGTTTCGTTTCCACTTGCACTGCAATATACAACCATTCATGGTCCCGTGGTAGACGGTGTCTGAGTAATTCCATGTACAAATATCGTATGTGGGCGGTGCGACCTATTCCCCTGTCCCTCTGAAAATCTTCTTCTATGTCGAAGCAATGACATGATCTGTAATAGGCGGATAGGAATAGGTCATTTCCGGTTTGACAACACAGATTCAGATTCAGATTCAGATTCATTTTACTCAGTATTTCGGGCCTAAAGGCCTATAGTACAAATACACTTGCTTCAATTATATGCACGTGGTGGTTGTGGTGACATTTCTTGCATTGAAGACATGTTTTAAATAAATTGCAATAGATTTGATAATATCAATATTTTTAGAATTTAACAGACTGGACAATATTTGTTCATCTCTTACAGGTGTTGATACAAATGATAAATACTTACTTCTTAAATCTAAATACTTGGTACACACAAATAATACATGAAATTCACTTTCAATATTACCTGTATTACAATTTTTACAGATGGATTTGTCTTGTAGATTCATAATATAAAACTCCGGTTCTAACAAAGATTTATGAGAAGAATAGTGCTCTAAGAAACTTGAATTATCTATAGACATAGACCATTCTTTGAAGAAAATGTCCTCAAGACGTTGCTTAAAAACATATAAAAAATTACATTCATTTCCAACCATTTGTGAAATCCAGACATGAGACCACACAATCCAGTGATTGTCGCAAAAATCACCACGACTATGGGCGATCACAAAACTACGGCTTTCATCCACAACTAAATTTCACTTGCATAGAGTAAGTGAGTATTGTTTTACGCCGCTTTTAGCAATATTCCAGCAATATCACGACGGGGGACATCAGAAATGGGCTTTACACATTGTACCATGTGGGGAATCGAACCCGGGTATTCGGCATGACGGGCGGGCGCTTTCACGATTAGACCACCCCACCGCCCCTCAAATGAAATAATAATAATAATATGTTCATTAATAGCGTAAAAACTCCACACTAGGTATGCTCATAGCGCTAACAATCAAGGCACAGCACATTATTACCCCGGAAAACCCAAGCTGCCTGTATGGCGCTAGAAGGTTATAGTCATATCATATGACTTTTTCCACCGGGTACCCAATTTCCTGCTGGGGGAACAGAGACAATTTTGAACAAACTCACTTGCATAAGGTGAGACCACATGTGTCACAAGTGCTTCGTTGTGGGGTAGGACTCAAGTCCTAGAAACTCTCAGGAGTCAAGCTGCCAAACACGGTCACTCATCCAAGGACTCTCTGAGCTCGACGCTGCTTAACTTCACCGATTTGTGACCTGAGCTTTGAGCACAGGACCAAGCGCCACCACAAATGCATAGACATTTAATGTGTGTTTGGCACGGTTGTTATTAACGTCCATTGGGTTTCTTGGGTTCGAATCCCAGGCTCTCCCTGTGTATGAACCTTCGTCTGTCAGCTTCACATTTATGTTTTGGGGTAATAACGTCGAGACCTATCCTTACCGGACATAGGCGCCGATCTTCGCCATGATGAGTCCGACAATGGGTTCGATTCTCAGATTCTCTCTGATTATGATCCTTGGTTTGTCTGGATCATAACGAAGTTTTTCCATTTCACCTTTCATCCTACATTGACCCGTAAAGATCCATGCTTGTCGTAAGACCCATGGTTCCTAGTATGGTGATCTACCTTCAGTTGTTGGCGATCTATAGCTCGTGTACATTGTATTGTCTTCTTTAATTGGAATGTTTTAGCTTAGCTCGCTAGTTTTATATTATAAACTCTGTCAAAAAAGAAACGCAACCCCTGTCCTCAGATATGAAAAATTCGTTTGAATGAAGTTATTGCTTCCAAACTAAATTTTATTCGAATGTATTGAAATGATACACGTAATTAATGAAGATTACCATCCAAACAACTGCATTTGTACGCATAAGTGTATTTTATTGCTTATTCCGTCACAACGCATGAAATGACCCTCATGGTGACTTCGCACAAAAAACACATGCAAATCATGAAAATGGCAGTTAATGTAGGGGTGTATAAAAGCCCATGTGCTTCCGTATTATATTCATTCATTTGTCGCCGAAAGCTGTGTTAAAATGCCACGATTGAGTGCTGCCGACCGAAATATCGCCATTGGTCGTGTTCAAGCCGGAGAAAGTTTTGGAACTGTTGCACGGCACCTAAATGTTCACAAAACAACGATATCCCGACTTTGGAGCCGCTACAACAACTTCAATTTGACCAACGATCGCCCGAGAAGTGGAAGGCCAGAATCACGACCCCCTTCAAGATCGGTACATCCGGGTCCATCACCTGCGTAATCGGCATGCCCTACCAACCGTGACTGCCACACAAATACCAGGTTTGAGGAGAGTGTCAGCTCAAAAGATTAGGAACCGTCTGAAAGAAGCGGGTTTACGTGCCTGTAGACCAGTTGTTGGACCTGTACTACGCCCCTACATCGACGCCGACGACTCAGGTGGTGCAACAACGTAAGGATACGGACTTTACAAAACTGGAGGCGAATCTGGTTTTCTGATGAATCACGTTTTCTTTTGCAACGTCACGACGGAAGACAGCGTCTGTATAGGAGACGTCATAAACGTTTAGCGCCCATCTGCGTCCGACAGGTGGACAGATTTGGCGGAGAAAGCGTCATGGTTTGGGGACCATCTCATACAACCAGAAATCTGACTTGGTGATCGTTCAGGGAACCTGACAGCCCAACGTTACATCAACCACGTGTTAGAGCTTCACCTTCTCCCGATTATTGACCAACAGACACAGATTTTTCAACGGGACAACGCCCGGCCTCATACTGCACGTGCAACAATGAACTTTCTGCAGAATTCCAACGTCAATGTCTTGCCATGACCCTCTAAATCACCAGACCTCAACCCTATTGAACACCTGTGGGATACTCTGGATCGACGCGTACGTCAACGTCAGCCGCCGCCACAGACGCTGCAACAGCTCGCCGTTGCACTGCAGGAGTGGAGAGCCATTCCCCAGGAAAGAATCCGGCGTCTTATCCGTTCTTGTCCAAGGAGATGCCGTGCAGTGATTGCAGCGCGTGGTGCTCATACGAGATACTGAGACAGACGCCCCCCTGGTGACAAACTGGTGTCTGTGAGATGACTTTTTTAATGACAATTTTAAACATGCCCATCTGGGTTATTATTCTGCCAAATTTCAGACTTCTGTCTTAAATAATAAAAATGCCGTGTCGTCCTAAAACTTCAGATCAAAATCTCTAAAATACAGGGGTTGCGTTTCTTTTTTGACAGAGTTTATGTGTGATTATCTAGTATTTTTACTGTCCATCGTCGACAGGTTTTAATCTTCAAAATGTTTTCACTATTTCCCGTATAAATTATTTTCGACACGATATGGCTGAGAGATTGCCGATGTGACGTTAAATATTAACTCACTCACTCACTTGTCGTAAGAGGCGACTAGCGGGATCGGGTGGTCAGGCTCGCTGACTAGGTTGATATATGTCATCGTATCCCAATTGCGCAGATCGATGCTGATGCTGTTGATCACTGGATTGTCTGGTCTAGAGTCGATTATTTGCAAACCGCTGCCATATAGCTGGAATATTGCTGAGTGCGGCGTAAAACTAAACTCACTCACTCACCCACTTAATCATCCCACACTGATCCATGATGTAACTGGCGCAACTCACATATTTAGATAAGTCACATAGATAAATAACTACATAAGTTCCAAACAATTCCCAACTATTCTACGTTGAATAAAATTTACAAATTCCACAATGTAGAAGCGTAGACAACGCAATTCCTTCTGCAAAATGTTGTATTTACGACAGTGGTGTTGGTTGTTGTCAAACTAATTAAAATTAAGTCAATATATGTGGTATTGGTATTTGGTAACTAGAACTCGGTTCCATTTTAAAAAAGGAAAATATATTACCCCATAACGTCTACCACAAAGATATTACCACCCAAAGCCCAAAACGTTGGGTATTGTGGAAACTCCAACAGTGCTATTGATCACTAAACACCTAATCGATAAAGTATCGTGTAAATAAAGAAACCGTATTTCGGTGGTGGGCAACAAGTATTTGTAACATGACACTTGAAACTCACATATATTATGTCTGAATGAAATCTTATTTTTATATCCGCAACAATGCCTTGGTACGGAAGTACATGAACAAAAGAAGCGCCATCTCCTTGGTCCATGCCTGTGTGTTGTCACGCATTGACTACTGTAACTCACTCCTGCAAGGTTTGCCATCATGTCTGGTCAGGAAGTTACAAGTTGTACAAAACTCAGCGGCCCAAGTCGCAACAAGAACAGCGAGACATGATCACATCACACCAGTTCTCCAACATTTACAGTGGTTGCCAGTGCCACAGCGGATCAAATACAAAGTTGTCCTGCTTGTCTTCAAGTATCTCCACAATCAAGCCTCTCAGTATCTCTCCAGCATGATAACCAGATATCAGCCAGTCAGATCTCTTCGATCCTCTCACCAGTGTCTCCTTCAGCCACCTGCACTAAAACCCAGTCGGATCACCAGCCGTTGTTTCCAAATTACCGGACCAAGCTTGTGGAATCAACTCCCACAACACCAACCACGACCTGGACTGATTCAAATCACAGCTAACTTTAGACTCACTGCTTCTGTGAAGCATACAACAACTAACGTTTCGTAAGATTCTCAAGTGCTGCAGAACAGCTTATTCGGGATACAGCGTAATGTACGTGTTTCCATGGATGGATGGATGGATGGATGGATCTATTTGGGTGGTGTGTGTCATCAGCATTCAGTTATAAAACGTTCTTGGTCAGTACAGTAGATTCCCGGTACACACATCTACAGACAGGTATAGTATAAAGTACAAATATATCCCAACAGTCAAAAAAGTATGGTTGAACTTTATGTGTCCATTTCCATTCCTTGTTCGCCAATCTGAGGCGCACGTAAAATCTCGTAGGTCGATCATAGATTGAAATCTGCGGAACATACTTCATGAACCATCAAATTAAGTTGTTATTTCGCTGTTCAGCTTACAAACAGTAATTTTCGTTATAGCTTTTTCAATACAGTCATTTCTTCTGTTCCAGGTGCAGATATCCAATACCACCCGTAAACAAGCAGAACAAATAGGGGCCGGTGGGGTAGTCTAGTGGTTATAGCGTTGGCTCGTCACGCCGAAGACCCGGGTTCGAATCCTCACATGGGTACAACGTGTGAAGCCCATTTCTGGTGTCCCCCGCCGTGATGTTGCTGGAATATTGCTAAAAGCGTCGTAAAGCCGAACTCAGTCAGTCAGAACAAGTAGAATCAAATTGCAAATGTTTTTATCTTCTTTCAGTTTAAAAAAATCTTATTATCTTTATTTCAAACCGACCTTCCAAACTTTTTATCACGGTGGCTTCGGGAAATTTGGAAAAAAAGCTGCCCATGATCACAGACAGTACAGGATTTTACTTAATTGCCATTATTGTCTGTTCAGATAATGTTTTATGCATATTATTGCATTCCCCAAATCATTTGTGTTTTTGTGTGTGTTTATTCAGCAGTATTCCGTCCATACATTCATTCAGACATGCATGCATGTACACCTGCATGTACGCATGCATGCATGCATGCATGTACGCACGCACGCACATACATACACACATACACACACACACACATACATGGTAATATTCGTATAGCACCCATATCTAGCTCAGCTGCTACGTTCTAGTGGTGTGACGATTCATCGATACGCATAATCATCTACTGTAAGAATGACAAATCAGCGGACTAAACAACATGGTAAAGACATGGTACATCTCCTGTACCACCCACCAGCTCGACATGTGAACTATACAGTTTCTAGAAAATTGAATTCAAGCGGCGAGATGGGAAGGTGTTAGTATCAGTGTTTCATAGACACCTCGGGTTGCCCTCTCCCAGTGGATCTGAGAGCCACTGACAGGGTTAATAATAGTGTGCTTTGGGAATAATACCCAGCTTTGAATGCAATGCCAACGGTCTATGCCATTGCAGAATGGCCACGCGTCTTATAGCAATCGTGAGTAAGTAAGAAGATGGACACATTAAACAATACGCCACAAGGCAGAGTCAGGAAATAGTACGTCAGTAAACGGAATCTGTGCACTTTGCATAAGGTAGCAGACATGGTACATATCTCATCAAAATAAATATGGAGATTGTTAACGTTCCCTCGAGTAGCAGAAACCTTAAACAGTAAGTCAGATGGGGAAATCACATTGGGTTCACTAATGCGAGTAAACAGGAAGGGAGTAGTAATGTTAAACAGTAAGTCAGATGGGGAAATCACATTGGGTTCACTAATGTGAGTAAACAGGAAGGGAGTAGTAATGTTAAACAGTAAGTCAGATAGGGAAATCACATTGGGTTCACTAATGCGAGTAAACAGGAAAGGAAGTAGTAATGTTAAACAGTAAGTCAGATAGGGAAATCACATTGGGTTCACTAATGCGAGTAAACAGGAAAGGAAGTAGTGATGCTAAACAGTAAGTCAGATGGGGAAATCACATTGGGTTCACTAATGTGAGTCAAGAGGAAGGGAGTAGTAATGTTAAACAGTAAGTCAGATGGGGAAATCACATTGGGGTCACTAATGCGAGTAAACAGGAAAGGAAGTAGTAATGTTAAACAGTAAGTCAGATAGGGAAATCACATTGGGTTCACTAATGCGAGTAAACAGGAAAGGAAGTAGTGATGTTAAACAGTAAGTCAGATAGGGAAATCACATTGGGTTCACTAATGCGAGTAAACAGGAAGGAAGTAGTAATGTTAAACAGTAAGTCAGATAGGGAAATAACATTGGGTTCACTAATGCGAGTAAACAGGAAAGGAAGAAGTGATGTTAAACAGTAAGTCAGATGGGGAAATCACATTGGGTTCACTAATGCGAGTAAATTAAACAGTAAGTCAGATAGGGAAATCACATTGGGTTCACTAATGCGAGTAAACAGGAAAGGAAGTAGTAATGTTAAACAGTAAGTCAGATAGGGAAATCACATTGGGTTCACTAATGCGAGTAAACAGGAAAGGAAGTAGTGATGTTAAACAGTAAGTCAGATGGGGAAATCACATTGGGTTCACTAATGCGAGTAAACAGGAAAGGAAGTAGTGATGTTAAACAGTAAGTCAGATGGGGAAATCACATTGGGTTCACTAATGCGAGTAAACAGGAAAGGAAGTAGTGATGTTAAACAGTAAGTCAGATGGGGAAATCACATTGGGTTCCCTAATGCGAGTAAACAGGAAAGGAAGTAGTAATGTTAAACAGTAAGTCAGATAGGGAAATCACATTGGGTTCACTAATGCGAGTAAACAGGAAAGGAAGTAGTGATGTTAAACAGTAAGTCAGATAGGGAAATCACATTGGGTTCACTAATGCGAGTAAACAGGAAAGGAAGTAGTGATGCTAAACAGTAAGTCAGATGGGGAAATCACATTGGGTTCACTAATGTGAGTCAAGAGGAAGGGAGTAGTAATGTTAAACAGTAAGTCAGATGGGGAAATCACATTGGGGTCACTAATGCGAGTAAACAGGAAAGGAAGTAGTAATGTTAAACAGTAAGTCAGATAGGGAAATCACATTGGGTTCACTAATGCGAGTAAACAGGAAAGGAAGTAGTGATGTTAAACAGTAAGTCAGATAGGGAAATCACATTGGGTTCACTAATGCGAGTAAACAGGAAGGAAGTAGTAATGTTAAACAGTAAGTCAGATAGGGAAATAACATTGGGTTCACTAATGCGAGTAAACAGGAAAGGAAGAAGTGATGTTAAACAGTAAGTCAGATGGGGAAATCACATTGGGTTCACTAATGCGAGTAAATTAAACAGTAAGTCAGATAGGGAAATCACATTGGGCTCAAATCACATTGGGTTCACTAATGCGAGTAAACAGGAAAGGAAGTAGTAATGTTAAACAGTAAGTCAGATAGGGAAATCACATTGGGTTCCCTAATGCGAGTAAACAGGAAAGGAAGTAGTGATGTTAAACAGTAAGTCAGATGGGGAAATCACATTGGGTTCACTAATGCGAGTAAACAGGAAAGGAAGTAGTGATGTTAAACAGTAAGTCAGATGGGGAAATCACATTGGGTTCACTAATGCGAGTAAACAGGAAAGGAAGTAGTGATGTTAAACAGTAAGTCAGATGGGGAAATCACATTGGGTTCCCTAATGCGAGTAAACAGGAAAGGAAGTAGTAATGTTAAACAGTAAGTCAGATAGGGAAATCACATTGGGTTCACTAATGCGAGTAAACAGGAAAGGAAGTAGTGATGTTAAACAGTAAGTCAGATAGGGAAATCACATTGGGTTCACTAATGCGAGTAAACAGGAAAGGATGTAGTGATGTTAAACAGTAAGTCAGATGGGGAAATCACATTGGGTTCACTAATGCGAGTAAACAGGAAAGGAAGTAGTAATGTTAAACAGTAAGTCAGATGGGGAAATCACATTGGGTTCACTAATGCGAGTAAACAGGAAAGGAAGTAGTGATGTTAAACAGTAAGTCAGATAGGGAAATCACATTGGGTTCACTAATGCGAGTAAACAGGAAAGGAAGTAGTGATGTTAAACAGTAAGTCAGATAGGGAAATCACATTGGGTTCACTAATGCGAGTAAACAGGAAAGGAAGTAGTGATGTTAAACAGTAAGTCAGATGGGGAAATCACATTGGGTTCACTAATGCGAGTAAACAGGAAAGGAAGTAGTGATGTTAAACAGTAAGTCAGATGGGGAAATCACATTGGGTTCACTAATGCGAGTAAACAGGAAAGGAAGTAGTGATGTTAAACAGTAAGTCAGATAGGGAAGTCACATTGGGTTCACTAATGCGAGTAAACAGGAAAGGAAGTAGTGATGTTAAACAGTAAGTCAGATGGGGAAATCACATTGGGTTCCCTAATGCGAGTAAACAGGAAAGGAAGTAGTAATGTTAAACAGTAAGTCAGATAGGGAAATCACATTGGGTTCACTAATGCGAGTAAACAGGAAAGGAAGTAGTAATGTTAAACAGCAAGTCAGATAGGGAAATCACATTGGGTTCACTAATGCGAGTAAACCGGAAGGGATGTAGTGATGTTAAACAGTAAGTCAGATAGGGAAATCACATTGGGTTCACTAATGCGAGTAAACAGGAAAGGAAGTAGTAATGTTAAACAGTAAGTCAGATGGGGAAATCACATTGGGTTAACTAATGCGAGTAAACAGGAAAGGAAGTAGTAATGTTAAACAGTAAGTCAGATAGGGAAATCACATTGGGTTCACTAATGCGAGTAAACAGGAAAGGAAGTAGTGATGTTAAACAGTAAGTCAGATAGGAAATCACATTGGGTTCACTAATGCGAGTAAACAGGAAAGGAAGTAGTGATGTTAAACAGTAAGTCAGATGGGGAAATCACATTGGGTTCACTAATGCGAGTAAACAGGAAAGGAAGTAGTGATGTTAAACAGTAAGTCAGATAGGGAAATCACATTGGGTTCACTAATGCGAGTAAACAGGAAAGGAAGTAGTGATGTTAAACAGTAAGTCAGATAGGGAAGTCACATTGGGTTCACTAATGCGAGTAAACAGGAAAGGAAGTAGTGATGTTAAACAGTAAGTCAGATGGGGAAATCACATTGGGTTCCCTAATGCGAGTAAACAGGAAAGGAAGTAGTAATGTTAAACAGTAAGTCAGATAGGGAAATCACATTGGGTTCACTAATGCGAGTAAACAGGAAAGGAAGTAGTAATGTTAAACAGTAAGTCAGATAGGGAAATCACATTGGGTTCCCTAATGCGAGTAAACGGGAAAGGAAGTAGTAATGTTAAACAGTCAGGCTGCTTTACGAGCTACGAAGTATAGTGAGTGAGTATGGTTTTACGCCGCTTGTAGCAATATTCCAGCAGTATCACGGCGGGGGACACCAGAAATGGGCTTCACACATTGTACCCATGTGGGGAATCGAACCCAGGTCTACAGCGTGACGAGCGAACGCTTTATCTACTAGGCTACCCCACCGTCCCAATTACCCCTTAAGCATTGGCAGTACATTTATATATAAAATACAGACGTGGAGGCTAAGTGGATAAGTGGATAGGATAAGTGGATAACAAAAGATTGGAATCGTACATCACTATAAATACATTCCCTTGGCATAATAGATGTGTTTTCGAAATGGTAGCAACAAACCGTCACTGTTTCACTTTGAGTTGGTGTTTGAGGGTCAAGTACAAACGGGATAGATTCCATTATAATAAATTGAAAACTGTTCTTCAAAAAGGTGCAAAATTAGATCTAAAACCATGTGATATTGAATAAGTGTAAAATACGTGTACAAGAAAACTACTTCAACAGACAAAACGATGAATTATGAAACATCAAATAATAAGCGTGACAAAATCTTTCTTGAAATTTCCTTAAAGTAACAACTTAAATTAAATATGACATTAATGCATAGAATCAATAAATATCAAAAGTTAAAAGGTACAGATAGAGATAAACTAGTATAGATGCTATAGATGATATTAGGTGCAAAACTAAAACCGTATGATATTGAAAAAGTGTAAAATACACGGGAAAGACTACAACAGACAAATCATAACCGCTTGTCAAATAAAAAGCGTGACAAAATCTCTCTTGAAGTCTCCCTAAGAGTAACAACTTAAATTAAATGTGACATTAATGCATATAATCAATGAACATCAAACGGATAAAGGTGCAAATAGAGATAAAATATAAACTAGTATATGTGAAATATGATATCATAAAACACAAGTTGTATTTGCTGACACATGACATAAATCACTTTATTACCCACGTGGTCAACGTATGGGTAGTTGCATACTAATCTCGTACGTCACACGTGTGTCGTATCGCGTTGACCTGTGTCGTAACGACTTGACCTGAGATTCTAACGATTTGATTGGATAACCGTTGACCCCTCAATTAGGTCACATTCTGACGTAACTATTTTTTCATTCATAACAAACACGTGAATTCATTCATTCTACAACTTAAATGCATTGTGGGAATGTAAACATTGCGAACGTTGCCGTGTCGCTGTTTAATTGTGAGTCGAACTGAGACATTATATCCGTCGAAAAACATAAACGCAATGTTTCCAACAGTGATGTTAGCCGAATGAAGCAACTGGAAACCAAGAAACGAGGTGCAACGGAGTAGTTTACTGTAGGGGGCTGTACGAGGCGATGACAACTGACATGCATCGTGACGTCGGTTACCATGGCAGTGACGTCATTAGTGTGACGTCATGCAAATATTGTACTACAGTGCAAAACTCTTCCGCAACCTCTTTATGAAACCGGTTTCGGTTTGAAACCAAAAACATAACAAAAATACGCTATTTTGTCAATTTAAATGCATGTAAGACGTGGGTAATAAATAAAATACCACACTCGGTCTCATTACATACGAATTATACGAAACTCGTGACCTTCCTATGTTATCTGACCTCGCTTTCGCTCGGTCAGATACCATAGGAAGGACACTCGTTTCGTATAATTCGTATGTAATGAGACCTCGTGTAGTATTCTCTATATACATATTGCTTGAACTGTGAACACAACTTACACAACATTCACTATACATATTGTTTGAACTGTGAAGACAACATACACAACATTCAATATGCATATTGATTGAACTGTGAACACAACATACACAACATTCACTATACATATTGATTGAACTGTGAACACAACTTACACAACATTCACTATACATATTGATTGAACTGTGAACACAACTTACACAACATTCACTATACATATTGATTGAACTGTGAACACAACTTACACAACATTCACTATACATATTGATTGAACTCTGAACACAACCTACACAACATTCTCTATACATATTGATTGAACTGTGAACACAACTTACACAACATTCTCTATACGTATTGATTACCCGTGAAGATCCGGGGTAGAATAGGTCTTCAGCAACCCATGTGCTTGCCATAAAAAGGCGACTATCTTGTCGTAAGAGGCGACTAATGGGATCGGGTGGTCAGTTTCGCTGACTTGGTTGACGCATGTCATCGGTTCCCAATTGCGCACATCGATGCTCATGCTGTTGATCACTGGATTGTCTGGTCCAGACTCGATTATTTACAGACCGCCGCCATGTAGCTGGAATATTGCGGAGTGCGGCGTAAAACTTAACTCACTCACTCACTCACTATACATATTGATTGAACTGTGAACACAACTTACACAACATTCACTATACATTTTGATTGAACTGTGAACACAACTTACACAACATTCACTATACATATTGATTGAACTGTGAACACAACATTCACTATACATATTGATTGAACTGTGAACACAACTTACACAACATTCACTATACATATTGATTGAACTGTGAACACAACGTACACAACATTCTCTATACATATTGATTGAACTGTGAACACAACTTACACAACATTCACTATACATATTGATTGAACTGTGAACACAACTTACACAACATTCTCTATACATATTGATTGAACTGTGAACACAACTTACACAACATTCATACATTACTGTGAACACAACTTACACAACATTCACTATACATATTGATTGAACACACAACACACAACATTCTATACATATTGATTGAACTGTGAACACAACTTACACAACATTCACTATACATATTGATTGAACTGTGAACAATAACTTACACAACATTCACTATACATATTGATTGAACTGTGAACACAACGTACACAACATTCTCTATACATATTGATTGAACTGTGAACACAACTTACACAACATTCACTATACATATTGATTGAACTGTGAACACAACTTACACAACATTCTCTATACATATTGATTGAACTGTGAACACAACTTACACAACATTCTCTATACATATTGATTGAACTGTGAACACAACTTACACAACATTCACTATACATATTGATTGAACTGTGAATACAACTTACACAACATTCACTATACATCGTCACTAATCGTGGGCGTGGGTCATTATTAAGGCTGCACGGTTTTACCGGTATAACGGTAAACCGCAATACGAAATTGTAACAGTTACGTATCGCGATTCGTTTATGGTGTGCCGGTAAACCGAAAAAGGTTTTATGTTCAATTTTAACCCATTCAAAACCGAGGTAAAACTTTCGGCCGTATCCCCCTAAAATTTAACAATGAGAAAAAATATATATCTATAATTATGTATGTGTATATGCTACAGGAAACAAGTATAATCAGTGATTATGTGCAATGCCTGTTTCACTCAGTGGTTATATCTAATTACTGACATCTTCAGTAATTAGACATAATCACTGAAATGAACCGGTGGAAATTATACATGTTTACTGGAAGCATATTCTTCAGTTGTTTTGTGAGATGCAACTGTGCTGGGGCCACGAGTGGCACTTAAAATGTTAAATTAAATATAATATTGTACGTGAGTAATTATTAAACATGAAGTTGGAAATTTAAGAGCACAACCCTGTGAGGAAATGGGGGTCTACATTTGATGGTGGCGATATTTTATTTTGATATCAAAAATATTTTTCGAACCGAAGCGAGGGAAGTACGTTGCCAGCAATCACAAGTTCAACGAAGGATATTCGTGAATAGCGTACCAAGGGACATAACTCTATGGGGTTAGCTTGAAATAATGTTCGGCCGGAAGAGGGCGCGAGAGTCGATTTAATGCAAAGTTGCATTAATTCATTCGAACATTTTAATATAATTTTGTAATCTAAATAAGTATTTTTTAATAGATTATGTGGTAGCTTGGAAAATAGAGATAGTATGGAAAATAGGGAAATATACATAGCTGTATCCTGTTGATGACTTTCAGAAATTATGACTCTATTTTTAGCGTAGTTTGTATATCCACGGTGCTTTTGGTTATCGAAAGATATTGTTACAATGAATATGGGAAAGACATAAAATATTTGAGGTACGCAAGGTGAAAGAAGCGCACGTAAAAGAATATCTGCTCTCAGTTCCTGTCCCGGTATGTTCACGTGGAGAAAACGTAATTTGTTCTAAATATTCTTTATGGGCAAAAGGCTTTCATCAATTTGGACATATGATGTTGGTCATTTTCTGCATGCATTTAGCCACCATCAGTCATGGATGATCTATGAGTACATTCATTTATGTCTTAATTTTCATTTAATTTGAAATTCAATATGCATTGGTTTATTCATAGGAGGGGTTGGAAAATATATTCGAGTTAAACAGATTTCGATTACTTGCTCTGGAAAAGGGCTGAGGTGATACAAGTCTTTGAGATGTACCACACGATGAAATGACGAGCATGAATGTTGTGTTGTGTTGTTTGTTTGTTTCTGAACCAGTCAATCCAATAAGTTCATGAAAATCGATCAACATAACACGCTGGTCGTATCATGCTATCACCGAAGTAAAATATTAACATTGGCCAGAAGGGTACGTCGTTGACGAGAGTGGAACCGGTGACCAGTTTTATTCTCTGATGAGAGCAGTTTTAGTTTTGCCTTTTTGTGTTTGACAGTTTGTCTCTGTGTATTTGTCTCTGTGTGTTTGATAATTTGTCTCTGTGTGTTTGATAGTTTGTCTCTGTGTATTTGTCTCTGTGTGTTTGATAGTTTGTCTCTGTGTGTTTGATAGTTTGTCTCTGTGTATTTGTCTCTGTGTGTTTGATAGTTTGTCTCTGTGTGTTTGACAATGTCTCTGTATATTTGACAATGTATCTCTGTATGTTTGACAGTGTGTCTGTGTGTTTGACAGTGTGTCTCTGTATGTTTGACTGTGTCTGTGTTTTTAACAGTGTGTCTCTGTGTGTTTGACAGTCTGTCTCTGTATATTTAACACTTTGTCTATGTGCTTGACAGTGTGGCTGAGTATGTTTGACAGTTTGTGTGTTTAACAGTGTGTCTGTGTGTTTGATCGTTTGTCTGTGTGGATGACAGCTTGTCTCTGTATGCTTGACAGTTTGTCTCAGTGTTTGACAATGTGTCTCTGTGTGTTTGACAGTTTGTCTCTTATATGTATATGCCTCTATTTTATGTATTGGCGTCCAGATGTGGAGGCTTTGATATAAATATGTAGTTTGCTCGCACCTTGATATGCTTGAGACAAGTTGACCCGTTACATTAACTCTCGATATCTCCCTGCGTCTAAAATGGATTAGGATCTACAGGATACTATTGCTAATATATGAAATAATCTATAAAATTCTATAAGATATATTTCTCTGAATGTCTACATCGGTTCAACTAACATGTAAGAAATCAATATATATACCTGATGTTCAACGAACCAATACATGACTGCCACTTTAAGAAAGATATGACTGTCGTGTACTATTTACTCAATGCTTGAAAACAGGTCTAGAGTAGTGAGCAAATGTTTGAGTGTGGTTTAACGCCGTCTTCGGTCATATTTGAGCTATTCCACTGCCGAGAGTACACGAAATTTGCTGCAGCCATCGTGCATCCAATATGTGGAATTAACACAGATCCCTCGGCATGGCGTATGGCGTCACAGTTATTGACTGCGTAGCCGCTTTTTGTGGGTAATCTAAGCTGTACCGGGTAACTGCAGCTGCGGTAGTCACTGTTAACAAAGATGTAGTTGCCAGAATTAAGGTGAGGTGAAATTGGGTTTAACGTCGTGCTTGAGAATATTTCGCTCATATGACGACGTGCATGCGTGTGTATGTGTATGTGTATGTGCGGCTGCTTGTACTAGCCCAGACTTCAGCTGGTTTTATAGTGCTAGCCCACTGGGATACCACTGTTACGACGTAAATTGTAATAAAAACGCAAATTGTAATACTTGCAGCAAATTGTAATAAACTTGACGTAAATTGTAATAAAAACGTAAATTGTAATAAAAATTGACGTAAATTGTAATACGCAAATTGTAATAAAAATTGACGTAAATTGTAATACTTTTCGTTGCGGTAAAATGTTATAAATATTTACGTAAATTGTAATAACAGTTTTAATCACTCGTAAATACGCGTGTTTGTTTTTCGTTGCATTTCATACATCAAATAAGCTTGTTAGGGCGATAACTCAAGAAAGAAATGATGGATTTTGTTCAAATTTGGTACCAAGGTATATTGGCGAGATTCACCGACACAAGTGAAATGGAGTGACCTTGAGATAATTTTAAAGGTCACAGCAAAAATCTGAGGGTTTTGCCAATATAAAGATTGTTAGCGCGATAACCCAAGAATGAATTGACAAATCTTAGCTAAATGACGAAAATGATATTCGTCCTGATATATAATCGATATAAACTGTCCTCTGTATCATGTCTTTTCGCAAATATCTTTTGAGGTTTTGATATGTATACATATAAAGTGGGGTGGGTTTTCTAACGGGTATATCTAACACACTTGCATGCATGTAGAGTCGGAGAGGTGGGTGGGTGTTCTAACGGGTATAACTACGAGGGGCGTTCAAATAGTAGTCAGCCTCACCTAGAATATGATACAAATGCAGCTGTTTTTATGTTTTATTTTTCTACATATTATCTGTCAGCCTAAGCAAATTGGTTTTGCTATGTTGCAGCCTCACGATCCCATTTTGTGAGACTTTGTATCTTGGCTTGGTACTCCCAAAAAACGTAAAATCTGCAATAAAATGCATCACAAACTTCAGGAAACAAAATATGCTATGTTTGAGATTGGTAGAAGTCGTCTAGAATCAAACTTAGATATTAAACTGCACAAAAAAGCAATTTGAAACTACAATCGCTTTTTCAAATGACTCCCCATTCCGTTTACTGAAAGAACTCGAGAAAGAAATGATGGATTTTGTTCAAATTTGGTACCAAGGTTTATTGACTGGAGATTGGAGATTTACCGACACCACTTGAATTTTGTGACCTTGAGGTCATTTTAAAGGTCACAGCGAAGGTGCAACAGTTTTGCACATGCCAAGCTTGGTAGCCGCCAACTCAGGAAAGTATTACTAGATTTTGATCCAATTTTATATCAAGGTGTATTGGCGGGATTCCCCCGACACCAATTGATTGGGAAAAATGTGCTCATTTTAAGTTCACAGTGAAAAGTGTTTTGCACATGTCTAACTTTTGAGTGCGAAAATACAAGACAGAATTAATATGTTTTGCTTAAAGGTAGTACCAAGATGCGTTGGGAGTATCGTCTAACGCCAGTCGAATTCAGTGACCTTCGGATTATTTTCAAGGTCACAGCGAGTATTCTTGGATATCTCCAAACCTAATGGATGGAATTTGTTCGCATTTTGTATCAAGGCATCAGATGACAGTTTCGGTAACGTTTACATAATTTTCAGGGTCAGACAGAGGATAATTGCTACATTCAGATATCGACATGTGGCGGGGGTAATAGCTATATGTTTGTGACAAACGCTTTGTCATTACTAATTTTCAAATTTTTGTTAGCATATGGTTTCTATAATTTCATGTTAATTCTACCAGCTGGGAAATTATTCGTGACACGTCGTAAAAAAGCCAGAAATTATTTGTGTATGTTTCGAAAATTAAAGTTAATTGTTTTTCATTATGGAGTTATTTTCGATGTTGACGCAAGGACATATTTTACGAGCAATAGCTTTCAATAATTTTATTTTATTTCTATTACATTTTGAAGTTCTTCATAGCATATCCCAAAATTACAGGATATTATTTGTTTACGCTTTGAAATGTACGTTTCTTTTTTCTTCATTTTCGAACTATTTTCAATGTTGACGCAATGACATATTTGAAGTTAATTTAATGTTTTAATCATATGTGATTTATTATGATTTATGTTTCGATCATACATTCATATATTGCATTGTCATAGTTTAACCTGCTTCGTATTATTTTCTTCATCATATTACTACATATTATTGTATTTTTATGAGAGGGAATTTTAAGTTACATTTGCTAAGGATATCATAAATCGCTGGCGCCTGGTTATTCCTTGCCACATAGCAGTCAATCTGTCTCCTCATTTGTTGTATTTGATTGATGCATTTAAAATAAAATGTAGAAATGATATTGAATTGCATCATTTGCTTCAAGGAATCGATCAGATGTGCTCGTTATCAAAGTAAAGTCAAAAACTTCTTTCTGTAAGGTATACAGTGGAAGTTGACACCTTAATTGTTATGGGTAGACCAAAGAAATCATTTATTTAGTTTCACCGCTCAAAATACAACAAAGAATTCAACGGGTGGCATTAACCTCAAAGAATGATAATAACAATGCTTATAACATACGAGGGCAAATTTATCGGGGATAATTTGTTTTCATGCGATATGCACTTTGTCATGGTGACATGACATCATGAACAGTATAATGACGTCACGTTGCTTCTAAGAAGCCGCCTTCTAAATACAACGATGACGGGGAGCCTGCCTTTGTTGGAAAGTAGATTATCGCGTAATTTCCGCAATTAAAGACTTCGTTAATAAATAGAAAATTATATTCGTGACCATAATATGCTAGGTTAACGAGCTAAATATCGGCATATCCCTTCTCTGATTTCGAAAATACCAAGATTTAGGCAGTTGTGTTGTAAACTGATATTTATCTTCTATAAAGTCGTCTATATTCAAACCATGAGAAATGTCGTCAAATAATGTCTGATGACAGTTACCAACGTCCCAATAGTGTCCATATATTTTAGAAATCTATAACAATAAAGCACAACCTCACTACTTTTTTTTGATAAATGACAAAGGATTAATCAACCATATTAAAAGGTTTCCAGGGTTGAAGGACGAAGCTCATTAAAATCTATTGCCAGCTCCCTTTTAGAGACTGATAAAAGGTTCGAAAATGTGGGTCATAAATGCATGAACGTTTTTATTGTTGTTCATACCCGTTAGGCCTCCCGCTTCTACGTGTATTTGAGATATAACCGTTAGAACCACCACCTCCCCCTCTATGTCTTAAAGTATGCTAGATATACCGTTAGAACACACCACACCACTTTTCTGCCCATTTATTCAATTGGGCTAAATCATAGTTGAGAGTTGCTTCTATGGATTTTACATATTTTCCCGCAACACCGATTGATGTGTCATCGGCCAACATTATTGTGATATTTTGTAAATTTCCAGGTAAATCATTGATATATACAAGGAACACAAATTAACCAAGGGCAGATCCTTGAGGAACCCCTGCAGTAACGTTTAGTTTTTCATAATGTTCCATTAACAGAGACACACTGTCGTCTATCAGGGCCTTGTTGTTCAAAACTCGGTTATCTTTTAACCAGCCGTTTAGTACATTTAACCGACTGTTACCTAATAACAGAGGGTTATCTTGTTGTTCAAAACTCTGTTAACGTTTAACAGGCTGTTAACGTGACGTTAAGTTAACACACATAAGGACCGCCGCTAACTTTTTAACAGTGTGGTTAACTCGCAAATGGCGTTCATGGCTAACACTGCTTTCATGATGTCAGTACAGCAAAGAAAGGATAGGGTGTATCGTGGACTGGACTTCGATATTGAAAATTATTCTGACGAAGAGTTACATACGAAACTGTGTCTATGCACATCATAGGAACTAAAATACATGTTGTACAAGTACATGATGCCTACGTTTCATCTTTTAACACTTGTTAGGTTTATATATGCTTTACTACACTAAATGTGTGAATTTCTTCTGTAAATATTATTCAACAAACACTTTCAAAGAACATAACACGTACACCCTATACCCACGTATGATATGATATTGAACAAGGCTACATGTAGATAATTAAATTAGTTTCATGAAAAAATATCCGAACGATTACATTATGATACTGAAAGTGTAATCGGCAGGATATGGTGATTGTGTATACTCTTATTCTACCGACGGTCACCTCAGAGAAATTGCCAAATACACTCCCATTTTAAGAAAGAGAAGAAGCCAGAAATGCCGATTATTACCGTTGTCGTTCTGCATGATTTTGCGTCAGTCATGGCGTCACGCAGCACAGAAACTTGACAGTTTCGTGTAAACACATCACATTCCTGTATTGTATCTATTTTTAATTTCCTATTTCTGCTACTATGCTCTTTCCATGCAAATGGGTGTCTGAAAATTTGAGAAAATGCTACAGTGTAAAGTCTGAAATTGTCTTTGTTTACATTTCAAACAGGTGTTGTCTTTCGAGCACAGCAGTTGTTTCGACCCCCAATATCTTTCGTTTCACTTTATCTAGACACTTGGTATTGGTGCCAAAAAGACCAGTTGTAATTAGATTCTAAATGTATGAGGAATTCAGTAGGGCTGGGACGAGTAGGAAACAATGGAATCGAGTACCCGCATGTACGTACCCGAATCGGAATCGAGTACCCGGAAATGTAAGAAATACATTCGGGTCAACTTTCTGAATATTCAATCACGATTTGACAGAGATTATTGTAGAAAACTTGAACAGTTGGTAATAAGACATTAAAACTGACCCCAAGCTATTTAATTTACGTCTGTTTAACCAATATAGAGAGTAACACCATTACTTACACTCCTCGTTATAACAACGAACGTTGTCTTTGTTTACATTTCAAACAGGTGTTGTCTTTCGAGCTGTTCTGTGCTCATGCACAGATAAATTACAGTCATTAAAACTATGCTCCATTAATTGGACAATACCAATGATGTACAAACCCGTGATTTTCCGGGTTAAAATATGGATCGTCAGTAACCCATGCTTGTCGTATGAGGCGACTAAAGGGATCGGGTGGTCAGGTTCGCTCACTTGGTTGACATATGTCATCGGTTCCAAATTGCGCACATCGATGCTAATGTTGTTGATCACTGGATTGTCTGGTCCAGACTCGATTATTTACAGACCACCGCCATATAGCTGGAATATTGCTGAGTGCGGCGTAAAACTAAACTCACTCACTCACTCACTCAATGATGTAAATGTGTGTTACGTCAAAAATGAAAAAGACAAGCTATTGTCTGCCCTTGTCATTACCGAGCTCTCTCCCTTTCCGGATACTCGATTCCTAGAAATAGGACTCGATTCCAGCTGTACCCTGCCCGGATTCGAGTACACGAGTACCCGTCCCAGCCTTAGAATGCAGTGATTCGTGAATATGAAATGCAAGTGATGTAATTGGCGTTTCAATACCGGCCTTCGCGAAACGTGATTTTGTAAACACTATCCAATAGGGGCGCAAAGTGCACTTTAAGCGTTCGTGTGAGTGTATTTATGAAAACATCTGAACACGATTCCAGGCTTGTCGGCAACGTTTCAGAATTATTAGTGATTTTATTAAAAACTGATATCATTGTTAATTAATATGCTATTTTTGAAAGTCTATACTCCAAGTAATTATCCGATTTTGTTTTAATATGTCCGTCTGGCATCCCTTCCCATAGATGGATTTTAATTATATTTTTACTAATCATTTCAGCAATAGGCCTAATTTCTTTTTCATTCTTCGAATGTTTTAATTGAAGCAAATCATCTTTTAAAAATGCTGTATTAATTGATGAAAACTTAGTTAGCATAAACATTGCTCTCGCAACTGATGTGTAGGAAAATAAACATAACATTATCATGTATCTATTTCTGTTGTGAGTGATATGCAGGCCTACTTCGTAGTCACTTTGATTAAATGTTATATTTGAATATCGAAACCTTTTTGTCACAGCGAACACAACACTATTTCTTGTCATATTACACGATAATATTTGGAATTTTTAACTTATTTTATAACAATATCTGAATGCTAATGTTATACACTGATAGGTTCATATAAGGAATACTATGGCACAATAGTATTTCTCTGCCGAATCGTTGCAGCGTTCTATAATACACTTATGAAATATAATATATGTTTTCCGACCGTGAAGTCATTAACAAGAATTATGCATTTTCTGCAGTCACTTGTGAATTGAACTAAATGAAGGTTCATCTGATTAATGAGTATCGAGGAAATTATGTTCATCTATAAATTAGACGCAGCTTCATGTTTTCAAGACATCTTTCCGAATATGCGTCTGTGAAGGCGTTCAGATAATGACGATTTTGCACAGTATTATTCATGAGATTCTTGTCAAAAGTAAGGTCGGATAATAGATCGATTTTATTCAGCAGTGTTGGCCCTGGGGCCTATAGTACGATTACAGTTTGATTTATTGCACGTGGTGCTAGTAACATATTAACTTTCTATTGGTATTGAATGCATATTTCAGATAAAAGCTATGGTATTAATTACACAACATGTATATTGTTTGATGTTACAAGATTTGGCAATGTACGTTCATACATTACAATTTTTGACAGACTTGGCAAATAATTAATAAATGATATTGATAGCATCTTCACGACTTGGCCATACAGTCATGACAATTTAAGGTGTGAAAAGTGAGCGATAGGTCTTGTGGGAATTCAAAGATTCATTAAGACTGCAGCCGTCTAAGCGTAACTCTGTGTGTAATATTTATACATTTTCTATCCACTGACAACATGCTTCTAATATTAATATTATTTTCATCGATTCATCATATTTTATCTATAGCTGTGCTATAGTTTTTCATTAAAATGTCTTTTCTGTTGCTGGAATTGATGTAAGTCCCACACAGAGCTGGGATCATATGTCTTTGAAATATAAATTATGCAAACGGCTGGAACCTTGTGTTCCAATACAAAACGTTCGTAACGCTACGACATTCGCATGCCTATGATAAACTATAGAGTTGGCCTCAACCATTGACTGGATTACATTCTTTTCGTCAGCAGAGAAATTTCGACTTCTCTTTTTTCTTGGGGTGCAGGCGACAGTATGCGTTTCCATTTTTGGTAAACCGGAAGTAAACAGAAAACGGAACTATGGGATATATGGAAGCTAACCAGTGACGTTAACCACACTGTTAAACTTTGACGGCGACGTTAGCTAACGGCATGACTAACCATGTTCTGAACAACGCATATTTAACGTTCGGTTACCTAACGGCCGGTTAAGGATTTAACCGGCCGTTAGGAGTTAACCGGCGGTTAAGATAACCGAGTATTGAACAACCGGGACCAGATAGATAGTTAGTTAACCAACTAAGTACGTTTCCACGAACACCATCATTTTCTTATTTGTGCAATAAACCTTTATGCCATGCCCTGTAAAAAGCTTTTGAAATATCACAAAACAGCATACAGTAAAGGTGGTGATTATCTAGGACTGAGCATATATTATGATAAATGTCTATGTTGAGATGTAGTAGAATGACTAGCAGTAAAACCTGACTGGAATTTACTTAAAATGTTATGTTCATGGAAATGGTCGTGCACATGCTTTACCATTATTCTTTCAAGGATTTTCCAAAGGATAGTTAATATTAAACTAATAGGTCTGTAATTAGTTGGGAGGGATGCATTTCCTTCTTTCAAAATAGGAGTAACATTACCCGTTTTCTACAATGTAGGAAATACAGTCACTCAGTGATATATTATACAACAAACAAAGAGGTTCAGCTATAGATGTACAAATTCGTTTTAACACTCTCATGTTAATGCCATCAGGTCCACTAGATTTGTTTGCTGGTAAGGTCTTATCAGATACCTCCTTTTCGGTTACAATGACATTTGTTATACATTATATATACAAAATATTCATTTAATGTTTGAGCTTTATCCAAATCTGTAAAACCTGAAGGTATCCCAGAATCATCAGTGACAAGAAGGGGAATGGGTCCCGATGAAGTAGTAACAACCTGATTGAGTAGACTGAAGTGATAAATAGTTATCAAAAATAGATTAAAAGTTTCCCTTGGCTATTCTTATTTACTTTATTCCTTTGCTTTTTGTATTTAAATAGCTCAGAAGTATTCAAAGATCGAAATGCTTTTTTCCTTAGACGTTCTCATTTCTTTTAAGTATGTTACGAGGGGCGTTGAAAAAGTAGTCAAACTAACTATATTCTCGATGTCCAATATTTGAAAAACAGCTTCCATTTTATTTTGAAGGAATCATTAGCAAAGTCATATCCAAAATGTCATGTGGGTAATGTGGTTAACGAGATATTAGTCATCACAACATTGGGGTATTATGTTTCTTGCAAATTTGCAGAAAATGGAAAACGATCTTCCATTTGGTATCTAGTAATAGTAATAGTCCGCTTATATGGCGCTCACATCCAGGCACATTGCCTGCTCACGGCGCTAGGTACATTACTATCCCTGATCATAGGACACTATCGTAGTTTCCGATACTTTTTCAACTCCCTGGAGACTGTACAGCCATGCTTAACACTCACATTGCCAGCACATACTCACGGGTACCCATTTTACAGCTGGGTGAACTGAGTTAGTGTAGATCTAAGTATCTTGTCCAAGGATACTACGCAAATGTGCCCAATCTCGGGACCCGAACCTACGTGCCTCCTCGAAACAGGCCCTTCAGCGTGATAGGCAGACGCCTTACAACTGCACTATTGCGCTATCTCTTGGATAATGGTATACCCTCAGATACTATCATATAAAATATGTTCAGCATAATATTGGATGACTTCCCGTCATCATCAACATTCAAAGATTTGGATTGCTTGATTTACATTTAGGACTGAGGACACCCTCATTTTAAAGTTTCAAAAACATTGTGTCCAGATATACAACATATTGAGAGCTGACACTTGTGTGACCATTCAGTATTTAGTTTGAACCCTTGACACCATGTATGAATAAGTGAAAACTTTAGGATGAGCTATATCCTTATGAAAGGGGGTGGGTAGTGTCCCAACTGAAAGGGGGTGGGTAGTGTCTCCAAAACAAGCCCTTTCAGTAAACATGAAGGGGGAGTCACTTGAACAAGCGATTATAGTTTAAAATTGCTTTTTGTGCATTTTAATATCTAAGTTTGACTTTGACCAACATACAACATGTTTTTTGCATATTTTGTTTCAATTGGTGTAGGGGGATTCCCGCCAATACACCTTGATATAAAATTGGATCAAAATCTATTAATTCTTTCCTGAGTTGGCGGCTACCAAGCTTGGCATGTGCAAAACTGTTACACCTTCGCTGTGACCTTTAAAATGACCTCAAGGTCACAAAATTCAAGTGGTGTCGGTAAATCTCGTCAATAAACCTTGGTACCAAATTTGAACAAAATCCATCATTTCTTTCTCGAGTTCTTTCAGTAAACAGAATGGGGAGTCATTTGAAAAAAGCGATTGTAGTTTCAAATTGCCTTTTTGTGCAGTTTAATATCTAATGGTGCGGTCCCAGTGCCGACCTGACGCTACTCGACCTTCTCGACCTGAAGGTCGAGTAGGGGGTCGAGTTGGTCGAGTTTCAGAACGAGTTAGGTCGAGTCAGGTCGAGTCAGGTCGAGTCAGATCGAATCAGGTCTACCAAGTTTTTGAAGATTTTTTGACATGTCAAAAAATTTTCCCCGACTTCCTCCTCGACCTTCGGTCCGAGATGGGGTCGAGACCAGGTCGAGAATAGGTCGAGGTAGGTCGAAATAAGGTCGAGGTTAGGTCGACAGTAGGTCGAGTTGGTCGATTTGAAGGTCGAGGTGGCCTGACATGCCGATCTGTGTTCGTCTTAGAGTCGACCTGTACTTGACCTCGACTCGACCTTGAGTCGACCAACTCGAACTGGACTCGACTTGGACTCAACCTGGAGTCGACCGACTCGACCTGACCTCAACTCGACCTAATTGAGTCCGCGCCGACCGAATAAATGGTCGCCATCTTCCCAGATGCTTCATAAAAGCCAAACGGCAGCCAGTGGTAGCACATCATCTCCACACCAACCTGCTGCCACCCAGAGGTCCACCCTGAGCACACCACCCTCTGCAATACGCCGCAAAGCAGCGGATCTGGCTGGTATCTTCCCCAACTTTGACTCCAGCGCTGCAGCAGGTATATCTCTGTACCTGCCAAGCGGTCTCTTGGACCCTACACACACCTCAGAGGATCAGTCACATGTTCAGGACTCTCAGCAAGGACAGTGAAACTGAGAAGTAGAACTTGATACTCATATATTGTTATGAGCACTTTATACTGATGTGAAATGTTACCTTCAGATTATTTAAATGAGTTCCCAATACAAGATTTATAAGCATTTTTATCTGATATTTTTTTTGTAGTTTCCATCCATTGCTAGGTGTAAATGTAAATACATCTTGTACGATTGTAATAAAGTTTGTTTTATTCATCATGTATATAGTAAGTTTTCATTGTGTGTTTATTTTTTGCATTTACCAATTGTAAATAGTGTAAATAAATAAACAAACAAGTCATTAAGATATCATTTTCTCTTGCCAATGAACAGCTCCTGGGCCCATGAAATAGTCCTTCAAATAGTTTCTTTGGTTGGCGCCATCTAGTGGGGTAACGTTCCTCACACCCCGGTTATCCCCATCAGGCAGCTGTGTACAGGAGCGCCAGTCGCCAGGGATGAGTGAACAGTCCTCATTCCCCTGGTCTATGAGGTTCATCTGACTGTTCCGGTTCCTCGTTCTCAGCATGTTGTGCAAAGTGACGCAGGCCTGGGTTAACTGTTCAGCTCTGTCTGCAGTGCTATTTAGGGAGCCGAGGAAGATCTGGAACCTCATAGCCAGAATCCCGAAGGTATTCTCCACCACTCGTCTGGCCCGAGACAGTCTGCAAAAGTCACAAATTAAACATGTTTAAGGCAAATGCATTCAAAATTCAAAACCTTTGATATAATATTGCATACACGCAAAGATACTAAGTTATAATTTGATTTAGGTATTTATGGAAAAGAATAATTACCTGCAGTTGAAGATCTGCTGATCGGGGTCCATCTGCTGCATTGAAAAGGACTTCATCCAGGGGCGGAGTGGAAAGGCATCGTCGCCGATGATGAAGTATGGCACACCATACGGGGAATACAAGGTCATCCCCTCGTGATCAGATCTCGTGAATGGTTGAAGGCCATCAGCATCTGATACTGATACCTTGGCCCCGACATTGACCCACGGGAACTTGTAGTCGGCATCCGCGAATGCCAGCAAGACGATAGAGAAGAAGTTCTTGTAGTGGTAGAAGAAGGACCCGCTTTTGGGAGGCTTCTTGATGCGTATGTGCTTGCCATCAAACGCACCGGTGCAATATGGAAATTGCCATCTTTCCTTGAAAGCACGGGCTACAGTATTCCATCTATATACTCTGATCCCACTCATCTGACCGATACTCAGCTTTGAAGGCGTAAAGGATAGGATTGATGAGCTTACGGCTGAGGCTTTGGCTTTGGAGGAGGGTTGGCATTCTCCAGGTCATCCACCAGTTCAAGCAGGTGCCAGGCTATCTGCACCCAAAGGGTAAGCAGTCTTCGCTTCTCGGGGCTCACCAGGTTTACGTCAAGGTTCCTGATGGTGATGTTACTACTTTGCAGTCCTCTAACTGAATGGGTACCTGGTGAAAATGCACCCATTAATTTATACAATTTGGAAACCAAGGGTTTAATCGGCAGAAAAAAAGGAATTTTCGTCGAGAACCAGTGGCTCCGGTTGAACACAGGTCGCGGTGAGGCCGGGCCGGTCGACTTAGGACGAAATTAATTCGAAATTAGGTCGATATACAGGTCTAGCTGGTCGAGCATAGGTCTTCTCAACTTAGCCGACCTAAGTCGAGATAGGTCGACTGAAGTCGGACTAAAATCGAACTAAGGTCGTAAAGGTCCTTACGAGGTCGTTATGAGGTCCTTACGAGGTCGTTGTGAGGTCGAGATACCTCCCAGGTCGAGACCGGTCGAGTAGTTTGCGAGGTCGAGTCTGTCGAGCTCCCGAGGTCGCCACTGGGACCGCACCATAAGTTTGATTCTAGCCGACCTCTACCAATCTCAAACATACAAAAATGTTTCTGGCATGTTTTGTTTCCTGAAGTTTAATTTGTGATGCATTTCATTGCTAGTCAGCTAGGCTATTCCATTTGTCCGAACCACAACATACGGAGACAGATCATTTAGCAGACCGGGTGGTGTACTCTGGAATTGATTACCTGAAAATGTCAGAAAATCGGAAAATATCAACAGTTTCCGATCGTGTCTCAAAACCATCCTCTTCAAACGAGCATTCAACTAAGCGCACATGAGCAGGACTCTGGATATGTAGCGCTATACAAATGTCTAATTTGATTTGATTTGATTTGATATACCCGTTAGAAACCCATCCCCACCCCACCCTACTTTATATTTATACATATCAAAACCTCAAAAGATATTTGCGAAAAGACATGATACAGAGGACAGTTTATATCGATTATATATCAGGACGAATATTATTTTCGTCATTTGGTTAAGATTTGTCAATTCATTCTTGGGTTATCGCGCTAACAATCTTTATATTGGAAAAACCCTCAGATTATTGCTGTGACCTTGAAAATTATCTCAAGGTCACTCCGTTTCACTTGTGTCGGTGAATCTCGCCAATATACCTTGGTACCAAATTTGAACAAAATCCATCATTTCTTTCTTGAGTTATCGCCCTAACAAGCTTATTTGATGTATGAAATGCAACGAAAAACAAACACCCGCGTATTTACGAGTGATTAAAACTGTTATTACAATTTACGTAAATATTTATAACATTTTACCGCAACGAAAAGTATTACAATTTACGTCAATTTTTATTACAATTTGCGTATTACAATTTACGTCAATTTTTATTACAATTTACGTTTTTATTACAATTTACGTCAAGTTTATTACAATTTGCTGCAAGTATTACAATTTGCGTTTTTATTACAATTTACGTCGTAACAACCACGCCACAGTGAAGCATGAATACCCCACTCAGACACATTATACTGACTCCGAGCCGACCAGTCCTTGTTGTACCCATTAAAGCCGAGCGCCAGGCAGGGACCAACAAGTACCATATTTTAACGTCTTTTGGTATGACGCGGTCGGGGATCGAACCCGCTACCTTCCGCTCTCCGGGCGGACGTTCTAACCACTACACCACGGAGGCGGTCCGCCAGAATTAAGTTGACTGGAACTATAAGATAATATTACCGGATATTGTTTCAAAAGGGATTCTTATTTGAAAGTGAGCTCCACAGCATTAAATAACACAAATGAATAAGTGATATGTGAAAGGTATTATGTAACTCTGCAAGCACAAAGCAATGTACTGATAATGCATCTGTGAAGTTAATGAAATTGAAATGAAACCTGCTCGGGAACCTGATCAAGTATAACTTTGCATCTTTGTCATGAATGTATAAATTATATGTGTGCATGTTTGTTCCACGTGGCGTGTGTGAATTCATTTACCTTGAAATATGAGTTGTTGATGGCAGAGCCAACGTGTGTAACAAAACAACCGTGGGAGTAGTTTCAGTTTCAACATTGTGGTCACGTGGGACACTATAGGAAACTCGTCACAATATGGCTGAAATGTTGCCGATGTGACGTTAAATATCAGTGAGTGAGTGAGTAAATATTTAACGTCACATCGGCACTATTTCAGCCATATCGTGACGAGTACATATTTGTCATTGAAATGTAATATGTGTATATTAGAAAAACCTGTCTTCAAAGGACATTAAAACAACTAGAATATCACATTTACAACTAAAACTAGTGTGGAAAGTTAAAACTAATAGCACTATTTGAACAATACAATATAGAAACTGGCTATAGATCGCCAACAACTGGAGGTATATCACCCAAACTACGGACCATTGGGACTTACATTACTTTTGCTACCTGCATGGACCCTAGCTGGATGTATATAATCCCTTCAGCCGCTGGCGATGGTAGGAAGATTAAGCCGAAATTAAAAAAAACCCAAACTACATTTAAAACAGCTGGTAAATTTAAATTTCCTTTGAATGTTTCGGGACTTACATACAGTTAAGTATTAACTCACTCACTATAGGAAACACGTTCAGAATAAGTCTTTTGAATTATAATTTCATCAATCACCACTTGCAGCTTCAACCAGTGTACTACATGACCCGCGTAAAAGATGGATCAGTTAGGAAACATGAATATATGTGTTTACTGTTGTGGATAGAAAAGTAAATTATACTCGAAGTATTAACATTATTTCTTTATCATATAAGCATGGTGGAATAGATATAATAACATATCAATTAAATATATGTATACTTATATAAATCGTAAAAATAACATATTCTGGGAAATCATAGAATATTTCATTGCATGTTATATATTGTCGAAATGCAGTGTCATTATATATGATAATACCACGGACAATTAGACTCTTTGGAATTGCAAAGTGACAGGTGAAGTGGTTGAGAGGGTCATGTATCTTTCGAATAATCGTTCTTGACGGGCTCCGTAATAACTGCTCTTGTTTTTGTTGTTTTCCTGTGGGGAAGGGACGACATGTTGGCATTTTCACGGACAGGGAATCCTCTGTTTGCCCTGTCGTTCGTCCACTTGCCCAGGCAAAACACTTGTTATGTCATGTTCATTTTCCGTTCCGCGTATGCTGTTCCATTTCCTTTATCATTCAACCGATAGTTTTTATTTCGAACTTTCTCCCCATAGCTCAAATGTGAATGTGAGACATGTGAATGTGGATATTTGATATCAACAATTCTTCATGCTATGGATTTGTTTCTAAACATACGTAGTTTAGGTAGCTCCACTTAACAACGTTGTCCACTGATAATGTCTCCCTCGTATTTACATTCTTCTAATGATAGACTACAAGGCGACTCAGAATTGATTAACTTGATACAGATCTCCGACTGCACCGTAGGGAAGTGTTGTGTGTCAAATACAGCCATGCCTAAAATACATGAATATTGCATGTTTTGAAGAATGGGTCTTCTATATACCAGTTTTACTTCAGCCCACCTAGAGACAGAGACTCCGATATAATGTAGCTGTCATCTGGATGAAAGAAATGTTCACTGGCGCATAGAACGTCAAAGTGTATATTTCTGTGGAAAATATTCTGACGTTCTATTGTGAAATCATATAATTGTCAGTTCAAAATGCATCTTGTTTCATTTCCAAATGCATCAAGAGTTTCTGAAGCAGGTGTCAGAAATATATTTCTGTTGAAAATATTCAGACGTTCAATTGTGTAATTATCTAATTGTCAGTTCAAAATGCATCTTGTTTCATTTCCAAATGCATGAAGAGTTTCTGAAGATGGTGTCAGAAATATATTTATGTGATAAGTATTCAGATGTTTTCGAGGTCGTATTTCCTGAGCGGCCACTCTCTAGATTACACAATTTCTGTTGATTATATATCTAGATTGCTAGTACTCAACTGCAGTTGACTGCACATCGGGAGTAGGCACAAATCGTTATAGTGAAACTCGTCCGTATGAGTTCAGGTTAAAGGCAGTGAAACAGTTGCAAACAAACAAACATACTGCTCACTGAGTTTCAATCTTGGAAGTATTCACTGCAATTACTGTACATGTGTAAAACTGTATGTGGCTATCGGTCATACTATCTGGAGAATATAATAGCATTTAGATGTATGCAGTCCACTTAAGTTGTGGCGGTGTCTGGTCCTGTGCGTAGAGCTCAGGTCACAATCAGTTGAAGTAAGGCAACGTTGGTCTCGGACAGTCCTCGGATGGGTGACCGTGTTTGGCAGCTTGACTCCTGAAAGTTTCTAGGACTCCAGTCCTGTCCCACAACGAAGCACATGTGACGCATGTAGTCTCTCCTTAGGCAAGTGAGTTGGTTCAAAATTGCCTCTGTCCACCCAGCAGTAAAACTGGGTACCTGGTATGATACGATGGTAGTATGAATTTGAACCTTGAGCGCCTGGCGCCTGACAGGCGACCGGTTGTATTCTCCACATGGAGTGTTCTGTACTCGTTGACCAGGGGTAATATGTCAGTGCTTTGAGCATGCAATGTGCATGGATAAACGCACAATATAAATGGACTATTATTATTATAAGTTAAATGGCAAAGCAAGGAACTGAGCCAAAATCATCCGTTCATGAGAACTTTAATGTCAGATGTAACTGGTATAATTCAAAGAAAAGATCCATTCTCAATGTACGGTATTTTGAGTACATTCAAGAAATAGAAGATATTATATGAGTGCCCATGTCATGCTATGATTACGACACGAGTGCCTAAATGTTGGCATTTCCCGAGCGAGAGCAAGGGATATACCGATATTTAGGCACGAATGTCGTAAACATAGTATGATATGGGCACGAATATAATATTCTGTTTATTACCGAAGTCGTCAAATTGAGTGAGTGAGTGAGGTTAGATTTACGCCGCTTTTAGCAATATTCCAGCAATATCACGGCGGGTCGTCAAATTGAGGTAGATAAACCCAAATCTACTTTCAAACACAGGCAGCTGGCTACCCGCCGTCGTCGCCACAGAAGAAACGTGACGTCATAGTTCATGAGGTCACGTCACCATGACAAAGTGATATTCGCTTCTATGTCTTGAAATTTCTCTATATTTCTCTAAAGTTTTAAGCTTCCTTAGTTTTACATGATATGCACTTTGGATGATGTTATTTGGGAACCAAGTTGTATGATAATAATGTTTCCAGAAAATTAGTTGTTTCATTCCCAAAGTGTTATGAAAACGTTTTTCATGATATTCACGGAAACATGTTGTGGGTAAAGCTTGAAATTTACAGTGAAACGTTTCAGTGTGTTGCTGTACATTAAAAGTAATAAACACCAGACTGAAAGTTGTTATAGATGCAGCTCAGAGTGTTTGTCATCCTACGATTGACGGACGTCACGTTACTCACACCACAAGCTCTGTAGGGTGGGATCACTGCGACAGATCTTTCATTGACTGAGACAGCTCCAATACACACTTCTTACAAATCATACAGTGCGCAAGATATATTGATATACAATTCAAGAATACTTAAAATAGTAAATTCCTTTGGAGGAACGCCCCTAGTATGGTGATCTACCTTCAGTTGTTGTCAATCTGTAGTCTGTTTTTATATTCTATTGTTATTAAAAGGTAAAATATTTTAGATTTTAATTAATACAATTAATAGTTATAAATTTATATCTGTGATAATCTAGTTCTTTTACTGTCTTTCGTTGACAGGTTTTTAATACTTACTTTCAATTACATGTACTATAAATCTATAATTTGATTTAGTCACAATATGGCTGAACTACTGCCGATGTGACTTAAAATATTAACTCACTCTTTTGATGAACAGTGATATCCTGACGGTATTGACAGACGCCGATGTGTTCGACCAACAAGCGGCGCACAACACCGTTTCATCAGAGCGAAACCATGGTCAAAGTGCATCTCAAATTCGAGATGAGCGTGACAGAAATGGAGGTGTTAACAGATTCGTAATTTGCATCACAGGTAGAACCTGCATCCAACGTCCACGTGTTATCCCACGATTGACGGGGCGGTAGGATAGCTTAGTGGTCTAAGCATTCGCTCGTCACGGCGTAAAACTAAAGTCACTCACTCACTCCCACGATTGGCAGACCGTCACATTGCCCAAGGGATCAGTGCAGCTGACAGAACACCTTTACATTATATTCACGGACGTGTCACAGGGCAGTGCTACTGGACATCATCCTGGACACACACGTGGCGCCTTTCACTCGCCGTCATGGACGTCGTTTTGTGTTTCAGGCTGAGTACACAAGAGCACAACCGGACCAAATCTTAGCATTAGGAACTTCAGATTACTCTCGTTAATTGGGTCAGAGGTATCCGTGCATTTCTGAAAGCTGTACAATGTCACAACGCAACAAACTGTTTGAAGAACTATTTTATTTAAAGTCCAGACTAGTGTACAAACGAGTAGTAGAAGATATATTATCAAGGGATACAGGACGATCAGTCTCCTCGTACTGTTTGCAGTGACACTCACACCAATGCGTGGAGCATACTGAACCTTTCCATTTGATCTTTACATTGCGACATACTGTTATGTCATGCATCTATTCAATTGCATTGCGTACAGGCAATGCTCTTCTCCAGATTTTACAATAATAACATTTCTAAATCCTGATAATATATGCCCCCAGATAAATGACGCATTTCGACAACGACAGGTGTTACACTTTACACCTTGTAAAACAATTACGCCTTTAGTATGGCAGTGCATTCATACTAAATACAGACACGGAGACTACGTGATAGTGAGTTAGTGAGTGTGTGAGTATAGTTTTACACCACTTTTAGCAATAGTCCAGAAATATCACCACAGGGGGACACCAGAAATAGTCTAAGTCATAAGATAAATGGACAACAGTACAATCGAATCGTAAATAACTATATACACATTGCCTACACATAAACTACAGAATATTTAGATAAAAATGTGTGTTTAAACGATTAGCAGCAAACCACCAGTGTTTCACTTTGAGTTGGGGTTTGAGAGTCAAATACAAAACAGGATAGAATCCATTAGAATACATTGAAAACAATTCGTGAAAATGGTGCAAAATATAATTTAAATATTTGACTTTTAATGTATGTAAAAGCCTTCATGTGACACACGCAAAAGACTACACCAAACTGCGATGAATCAAAAAAAGAATAAACCGCTTATCAAATAATAAGCTTGACAAAATCTCACTTGAAATTCCATAGAAGGAACGAATTCAATGAAGTATGATCCAGATGCATCGAATACAAGAATATCCTAGCGATAAGGGTACATATACAGATAAAAGAAAAAGTCGCCTAGATTTTCTCTCCTCTTGAAATGCGATATTATCAAAAAGATCAGTTTTATTTACTGACTAAGACAATAAATAAACATTACACATTGAATCAGCTGTGAACGCAAAACACACACTATTCATGATGTGATATATACCTCAGCTGCAATATTAAGTCACTTGTACAAGTTTGTGATTTTTAGTCCATCTTGCGGTGCTTCTATATTTTTGTGAATGGGGTTTTGATGACCATTGTTCAGTTCTTAGAGACAAACACACATTGATGCTGTTATAGTGCACCAAGTGCAGCACAGCAATTCACAGCCTTCTCATCAGACATGAATTAAGTATACACGTGTGTGTGTATTTGTATGTACTTTTGAGTCTTGTGTACACGTGTGTGCGCATGGAGTGGGCGAGTTGAGTTTTACGCCGCACTCAACAATATTCCAGCTATATGTCGGCGGTCTGTAAATAATCGAGTCCGGACCAGACAATCCAGTGATCAACAGCATGAGCATTGATCTGCGCAATTGGGAACCGATGACATGTGTCAACCAAGCCAGCGAGCCTGACCACCCGAACCCGTAAGTCGCCTCTTACGACAAGCATGGGTTGCTGGAGATCTATTCTACCCCTGATCGTCACGGGTCGTGTGCGCATGGAAACAGCCGTCGATGTACATTGCACTATGTTACAAATACAAACATCAAAACAGTTCGTATTTGGTGGAAGTTGCATGGCTTTTAGTGTCGATCTCTAGATGGTGTACGAAGCATAACATTTGTTCAAATGGTCAGTTGTTCCGTCAAGAGGTCATTAAATGGGAAGTTTATGGACTGTTGCTATCTTAATCTGCACCTTTCGTGCACAAAGGCATAACTGATTCGGGGAAAACCATTTATAGTCACCTTGATATCTGTTGACTGTCACTGAGGCACGACTCTTCATCTGAATTTGCCGCAAGAAAATTATTGATTCGTATTTTCAGACATAAGATAGTTTTCAGCAACGACAGGATATGAATGATCATCTGGTTCTGCTTAGAAACAGGGTATGTACAGAACCCAGTTTGCTTTAGATACCATGTTGGTTTGAATAAGCAATCTTGAGGGAATACAAGCATTCACCTGTGGCACTGTTGTAACTGAAAGATGTACAGTTACCTCCTTTTACACTCAATCCCACAGGCAGCGCTTGTACTTGTTATGGTTGATGTGGAAACCGCACCAGTCAGCTTCTTGTTGAGCTGTGGAGTCATCTCAACATCCACCCAGCAGTAAAACTGGGTACCTGGTATGATACGATGGTAGTATGAATTTGAACCTTGAGCGCCTGACAGGCGACCGGTTGTATTCTCCACATGGAGTGTTCTGTACTCGTTGACCAGGGGTAATATGTCAGTGCTTTGAGCATGCAATGTGCATGGATAAACGCACAATATAAATGGACTATTATTATTATAAGTTAAATGGCAAAGCAAGGAACTGAGCCAAAATCATCCGTTCATGAGAACTTTAATGTCAGATGTAACTGGTATAATTCAAAGAAAAGATCCATTCTCAATGTACGGTATTTAGAGTAAATTCAAGAAATAGAGGATATTATATGAGTGCCCATGTCATACCATGTTTACGACACGAGTGCCTAAATGTCGGCATTTCCCAAGCGAGAGCAAGGGATATACTTATATGTAGGAACGAGTGTCGTAAACATAGTATGATATGGGCACGAATATAATATTCTGTTTATTACCGAAGTCGTCAAATTGAGGTAGATAAACCCAAATCTACTTGCAAACACAGGCTGGCTACCCGCCATCGCCGCATGTACAACGCAACGTCACAGATGAAACGTGACGTCATAGTTTTGTTCATGAGGTCACGTCACCTTCGCTTCTATGTCTTGAAATTTCTCTATATCTCTCTAAAGTTTTAAGCTTCCTTAGTTTTACATGATATGCATTTTGGATGATGTTATTTGGGAACCAAGTTGTATGATAATAATGTTTCCAGAAAATTAGTTGTTTCATTCCCAAAGTGTTATGAAAACGTTTTTCATGATATTCACGGAAACATGTTGTTGGTAAAGCTTGAAATTTACAGTGAAACGTTTCAGTGTGTTGCTGTACATTAAAAGTAATAAACACCAGACTGAAAGTTGTTATAGATGCAGCTCAGAGTGTTTGTCATCCTACAATTGACGGACGTCACTTTACTCACACCACAATCTCTGTAGGGTGGGATCACTGCGACAAATCTTTCATTGACTGAGACAGCTCCAATACACACTTCTTACAAATCATACAGTGCGCAAGATATATTGATATACAATTCAAGAATACTTAAAATAGTAAATTCCTTTGGAGGAACGTCCCTAGTATGGTGATCTACCTTCAGTTGTTGTCAATCTGTAGTCTGTTTTTATATTCTATTGTTATTAAAAGGTAAAATATTTTAGATTTTAATTAATACAATTAATAGTTATAAATTTATATCTGTGATAATCTAGTTCTTTTACTGTCTTTCGTTGACAGGTTTTTAATACTTACTTTCAATTACATGTACTATAAATCTATAATTTGATTTAGTCACAATATGGCTGAACTACTGCCGATGTGACTTAAAATATTAACTCACTCTTTTGATGAACAGTGATATCCTGACGGTATTGACAGACGCCGATGTGTTCGACCAACAAGCGGCGCACAACACCGTTTCATCAGAGCGAAACCATGGTCAAAGTGCATCTCAAATTCGAGATGAGCGTGACAGAAATGGAGGTGTTAACAGATTCGTAATTTGCATCACAGGTAGAACCTGCATCCAACGTCCACGTGTTATCCCACGATTGACGGGGCGGTAGGATAGCTTAGTGGTCTAAGTATTCGCTCGTCACGGCGTAAAACTAAAGTCACTCACTCACTCCCACGATTGGCAGACCGTCACATTGCCCAAGGGATCAGTGCAGCTGACAGAACACCTTTACATTATATTCACGGACGTGTCACAGGGCAGTGCTACTGGACATCATCCTGGACACACACGTGGCGCCTTTCACTCGCCGTCATGGACGTCGTTTTGTGTTTCAGGCTGAGTACACAAGAGCACAACCGGACCAAATCTTAGCATTAGGAACTTCAGATTACTCTCGTTAATTGGGTCAGAGGTATCCGTGCATTTCTGAAAGCTGTACAATGTCACAACGCAACAAACTGTTTGAAGAACTATTTTATTTAAAGTCCAGACTAGTGTACACACGAGTAATAGAAGATATATTATCAAGGGATACAGGACGATCAGTCTCCTCGTGCTGTTTGCAGTGACACTCACACCAATGCGTGGAGCATACTGAACCTTTCCATTTGATCTTTACATTGCGACATACTTTTATGTCATGCATCTATTCAATTGCATTGCGTACAGGCAATGCTCTTCTCCAGAGTTTACAATAATAACATTTCTAAATCCTGATAATATATGCCCCCAGATAAATGACGCATTTCAACAACGACAGGTGTTACACTTTACACCTTGTAAAACAATTACGCCTTTAGTATGGCAGTGCATTCATACTAAATACAGACACGGAGACTACGTGATAGTGAGTTAGTGAGTGTGTGGGTATAGTTTTACACCACTTTTAGCAATAGTCCAGAAATATCACCACAGGGGGACACCAGAAATAGTCTAAGTCATAAGATAAATGGACAACAGTACAATCGAATCGTAAATAACTATATACACATTGTCTACACATAAACTACAGAATATTCAGATAAAAATGTGTGTTTAAACGATTAGCAGCAAACCACCAGTGTTTCACTTTGAGTTGGGGTTTGAGAGTCAAATACAAAAGAGGATAGAATACATTGAAAACAATTCGTGAAAATGGTGCAAAATATAATTTAAATATTTGACTTTTAATGTATGTAAAAGCCTTCATGTGACACACGCAAAAGACTACACCAAACTGCGATGAATCAAAAGAATAAACCGCTTATCAAATAATAAGCTTGACAAAATCTCACTTGAAATTCCATAGAAGGAACGAATTCAATGAAGTATGATCCAGATGCATCGAATACAAGAATATCCTAGCGATAAGGGTACATATACAGATAAAAGAAAAAAGTCGCCTAGATTTTCTCTCCTCTTGAAATGCGATATTATCAAAAGATCAGTTTTATTTACTGACTAAGACAATAAATAAACATTACACATTGAATCAGCTGTGAACGCAAAACACACACTATTCATGATGTGATATATACCTCAGCTGCAATATTAAGTCACTTGTACAAGTTTGTGATTTTTAGTCCATCTTGCGGTGCTTCTATATTTTTGTGAATGGGGTTTTGATGACCATTGTTCAGTTCTTAGAGACAAACACACATTGATGCTGTTATAGTGCACCAAGTGCAGCACAGCAATTCACAGCCTTCTCATCAGACATGAATTAAGTATACACGTGTGTGTGTATTTGTATGTACTTTTGAGTCTTGTGTACACGTGTGTGCGCATGGAGTGGGCGAGTTGAGTTTTACGCCGCACTCAACAATATTCCAGCTATATGTCGGCGGTCTGTAAATAATCGAGTCCGGACCAGACCATCCAGTGATCAACAGCATGAGCATTGATCTGCGCAATTGGGAACCGATGACATGTGTCAACCAAGCCAGCGAGCCTGACCACCCGAACCCGTAAGTCGCCTCTTACGACAAGCATGGGTTGCTTGGAGATCTATTCTACCCTGATCGTCACGGGTCGTGTGCGCATGGAAACAGCCGTCGATGTACATTGCACTATGTTACAAATACAAACATCAAAACAGTTCGTATTTGGTGGAAGTTGCATGGCTTTTCGTGTCGATCTCTAGATGGTGTACGAAGCATAACATTTGTTCAAATGGTCAGTTGTTCCGTCAAGAGGTCATTAAATGGGAATTTTATGGACTGTTGCTATCTTAATCTGCACCTTTCGTGCACAAAGGCATAACTGATTCGGGGAAAACCATTTATAGTCACCTTGATATCTGTTGACCGTCACTGAGGCACGACTCTTCATTTGAATTTGCCGCAAGAAAATTATTGATTCGTATTTTCAGACATAAGATAGTTTTCAGCAACGACAGGATATGAATGATCATCTGGTTCTGCTTAGAAACAGGGTATGTACAGAACCCAGTTTGCTTTAGATACCATGTTGGTTTGAATAAGCAATCTTGAGGAATACAAGCATTCACCTGTGGCACTGTTGTAACTGAAAGATGTACAGTTACCTCCTTTTACACACTCAATCCCACAGGCAGCGCTTGTACTTGTTATGGTTGATGTGGAAACCGCACCAGTCAGCTTCTTGTTGAGCTGTGGAGTCATCTCAACACGTGGACAGTCACCTGGAATGATTCAGTCAAATCCTGCTATTCCAGACAAAACGGTTCGGTGTCAGATCAAAATACCATATGTTGGATTAATGAATAATTCCACAACGAAGACGTTACAAGCAACGTTGGTTGGTAAAGTTCCGGACTAAGGGATTATTCATTATCTGTCTGAGAAGCAGTCTGACAAGTGACAACACATCGATACAGCCGTTACTATGAAGCCAGCATTAGTTGGTCTGAAAATCCTCTACTTACCAGAGCCAATATTCATGAATTAACGTTCCAAGAAGTCAGCGTTCATGCTGCAATGCAGGCTATCGTAACATGTAGCGTAAACCGCCTGTGTAGATAGGCTGGTAATGCTTTGAGATTAGAAAGACATTCAATAATGGATTGTCTGGCCAAAACTCATTAATCACAGATTGCCACTGCACTGTTTAATGCGACATGGGGCAACAAACAAATACACAACAATTGTTTCTCAAGACGACTGGCATCTTTAGGCACGATAGCACTTCAATGTACATCCCGTATTGTCGCACTTACCTGGACTGGCTGTACGAACAAAGGATCCATAAGCTTCCACCTCACATATTGCACGGCCTGAGGAACTGCTTGATACCCTCAGGTACCTCATCTCCACAGGAGTCGAACAGCTGATATTCTCCGCTGGTTGAAGGGCACGGTTAACACGGGCACACTCCACGCCACTTCCTGGGCACATCGGAGGGTACTGCAGAAACCCTTCCACCACGGCATTGTTGGGATAGGCTGAAGCATCATAAGTTATGTACATTACTGGATTCCAGCAGATAAAATAAAATGGCTGAAGATATCTTGCAACAACACTTTTTGAATGAGTACATTGCTGCATATGCCTTAAAGGATCGTGTCTTACCAACATTCAAGGCACACAGTTCTAAATAATATGCATGCAATATGCCCGCAATTTCCCTTCCAGGAGGTAGCAACGAAGCAGAGGAATGAAGGAACCCGCTTCACTTTTACCATTCACTCAGGACAGAGTGCACACAAACTTATTTCAGCTTATTTCAGAAACTCAACAATAGTTTTGCAAAGTGAACTAGTGGTCGATGGTTTGTTCCCATTGATTCTGCGGGATGCTTGAAATTTGTACCGGAACAAAAGGAATACAGCCTAAAAAAACTGATTTTAGCCAAATGTATTTTACATCTACTCACCACCATCCGTCCGTCTGTAGATGATGACGTGGGAGATGTTGTAGACGTTGGCGAGATCAACTATCCACCAACTTCCACTAAGCATACAGCAAGCTGAGTTGTCGAAATAAACCCCGTCGTTGTAACCGTCGGTGCATAGACCAGCATGGGCTGCCGTGTTAGGAACTTGCTGTACCGCTTGCTTGTGAAGAGCAACATTTTCTAGGGCGACACCTGCAAAATGCGCGGTATCATCATATCATTACTCATTCTATTAGTTTTGTTTTTTTACCAAATTTGGGAAAAAATGAATTTGAGATGGTAGATGAGGAACAGTATGGAATATTTTTTGGATCTGTGTTTAAAAGTGGAAATTATGGAAGTGAATCAAAGTATTTAGAAACATGTTACACATGTACGAATTGAGCAACAAGGCCTATGCCAGGGTTATATGTTGGGCCTTATGATGTTTCTTTTTGTCACTAAGGTGTTTATTGGAAAATCAGATACACGCGATTACAGCTTGTCCTGATCAAGTGAATACTAATGCATTGCGTGACCGTGTCACAACTGATTGGATCTATTGCCGAGAAGGGGTGCACATTTGTCAGTTGATTGTAAACATGTCCGAACAGCCGAGACAAGGTCGCCGTTTGACATCTCATTGTGGGGAAATCATCATCAATGTCCTTACTTACTTTTGAAAAAGTAGCTACAGATCGTTTAATGTTTCCAATTCATGAACCAGAAAAAGTGATAATTGAACTGGGTGTTGAGAGTGATGGCGAGAGTGAATTGGATTGTGAAAGTAACTGACGTCTGTACGTTGTAAAGTTAGTAAACCAAACTAGATAGCGTATGGCTGTATAAACAATTCAATTAAAACATGAAAAGATTGTGTGTGTTTTTTCAGAAGTGTTTGTTTTCCGGGACAAGTGCTGTAAAGACTCCATGCATGTGTGAGGTGTGTTAGCTGAATGGAGCCCACGTAACAGGATAACTGTGTGAGGTGTGTTAGCTGAATGGAGCCCACGTAACAGGATAACTGTGTGAGGTGTGTTAGCTGAATGGAGCGCACGTAACAGGATAACTGTGTGAGGTGTGTTAGCTGAATGGAGCCCACGTAACAGGATAACTGTGTGAGGTGTGTTAGCTGAATGGAGCCCACGTAACAGGATAACTGTGTGAGGTGTGTTAGCTGAATGGAGCGCACGTAACAGGATAACTGTGTGAGGTGTGTTAGCTGAATGGAGCCCACGTAACAGGATAACTGTGTGAGGTGTGTGAATGGAGCGCACGTAACAGGATAACTGTGTGAGGTGTGTTAGCTGATTGGAGCCCACGTAACAGGATAACTGTGTGAGGTGTGTTAGCTGAATGGAGCGCACGTAACAGGATAACTGTGTGAGGTGTGTTAGCTGAATGGAGCCCACGTAACAGGATAACTGTGTGAGGTGTGTTAGCTGAATGGAGCCCACGTAACAGGATAACTGTGTGAGTTGTGACCTCACAGAGATAACACTATTTGTTTTGATTGCTTTCTATCGGCCGAAGCTTTCATCCATTGGACATAAATTGTTTGTTATTTTAAATATGTATTTAGCTATCATCAAGCATGGTGGTACACGAGCACTTTTTTAACTCGGAATTTTAAAATTCACTTGTTATTTTTTTCGTAATCAATTCGATCCGTGAAGGTCCGGGTTAGAATATTGGCCTTCAGTAACCCATCCTTGTCGTAAGAGATGACTAACGGGATCGGGTGGTCAGGCTCGCTGACTAGGTTGACACATGTCATCGGTTCTCATTTGCGCAGATCGATGCTCATGCTGTCGATCACTGGATTGTCTGGTCCAGACTCGAATGTTTACATACCACCTCCATATAGTTGGAATATTGCTGAGTGTGGCGTAAAACTAAACTTACTCACTCACTCTTAATCAATTCAACATTTTGGGCCTGTTTTTTAGAGAGAAACGAGGGAGTAATTGGGTGTACTCCGCTTTGCAAAAGTATTCCAGTTATACAGTCCGATTACTTGCTGTGGACAAAAGCTAAGGTGATCCGAGTCTTCAATATTTCCCGCTGGGTGAATAATGAGGGGGGCTTGTTTGTGTGCACTCAAACGACAACTCAAATTTATGTGTTTATTTGTTTATTACAAACTACCAACTAGGCCATTAGTTTGACATCCCAACTGTCAGACACAGGACTAGGGATTAATTAGGGCAACACCCATATATAAATGGGAATGTCCCAATTTGTTATTTCAACCGGTTAGTTGAACCAAAGGAAAGCTGTTGTGTATAAGCATCTTGGGAGTTATTTTTGATAGAAATGTTCTTTCAAATTATCTTTTTCAAATCTCAGTCAACAAGCTGCTAAAGCCATGTATTTTGTTTTACGCAGAAGTCGAATGTTAAACTTATCAGTACAATGTCAACAGTATCTCTTTGATTTAATGGTGAAACCAATATGTTAATTTCAAACAAATTGAAAATGTACATATGTGTTTTATGTTTTATTACATGTACCCCATTGTATATGCTTTAGGTAGAGTCCCACTTTCTGTTGATGTTACCCTTTTGTATACCAATAAATGAAAGAAAATGTAAATTATGTTGTATGAATGATGTAGGTGAGTTTCATTGTATTCTTAAATACACATATTTTAGAAAAGAAAGATCAATGTATATACCAGGTTCCTTTACAATCAGACCAAGTATGTTAAAATTTAAATCACTCTTTACATGTAAAAAGATTTCTGTTATGAAAAATCTCGGTAGATTCTGTAAATATATCGTGCACATTGTAAAATCTTCTGACTAACTACTATTCCACCATGATATTATCATTTATTGCCATTTGTACCTCATATGACGATGATATCGGCCTGAGTGTAATAAAGTTCTGTTCTGTTATTTATTTTATGGGCCATTCCTTTTCCATTAAGAGGTGACAGGCAGGGGATTAGCTGTGCACTCAACCAGATGGTTTGTTGTTTGATGGTTTGTCTGACAAATGGGAGGATACCTTTCTAATCATCACCAAAAATACCATTTTTGTAAGAAAAAGTAACCAACATTTGCATATTATCAACAAATGAGTTAACTTTGAACAAGAGTACAGGCATGGAAAATGTAATAAGAAAATCCCTTAATCAATTATTTTGCATATCAATTAGGTTCAAAGAAGTGAAGGATGAATAGTATGTGACGTTTCTCATATAACATATTATGTACGCGAATCTATTACATGTATAAATGCTTCATATTTCAAATTTCTCTCTTTGCAAATGTTTTATTTTATCGCATGCATACAAAAACAGTTTACTCTAAGGATCTTCCAAAAATAAAGTCAACCTATACCCGAGTGATATAGGAGGCAGTGTGCTGTCGTCGTTTCTTTTGATAAAATACAATCTGTGTTTTTTTGTTCTGATACCAACCCATTGAACACTTTACGTATTTTTATGGATAAGCATTAATCAAGCACCGTGTAGCATTTACATCGATATGAAAGCATGATTTGCATATGTTCGGAATTCCAAATTCAGCGTATTAAAAAGGCAACAGCAACATATGTTACTTCCATAACAAAATAAATAAATTGAAAGCGAAATGCGGTTTTAATTGTCTCATAATCTGTGAGGTTTGCAAAGAGAAGAGAATTTCATAAATGCCGGAAAGTATGGTCGCCATGCTCGTCATGATATGGCTGAAATATTGCCGATGTGACGTTAAATATTAACTCACTCACTCACTATGGTCGCCATGCGGCGCCATAAATATAATTGTCACATAATCCTCGAAAAATCATGCTTGTGATTCTATGAACCGCCACTGGTGGGGTAGCCAATCCTCGTGGATGGCCTGCGTCACTTCAACAAGATGAATTCTCCTTTGCGCTTGGCGTTCAAGTTGGTCCCCAAGATGTTCGATGACGTTAATATCGGAATTAATTGCCGGCCATGGTAATGTTTTGATGGCGTCGTTCTGCAAATGGACAGCTCGATTACGGTGAGGTCTGACATTTTCATCCACATACATCGGATGACTGGCGAGGGGTGGTTGTGACATGTCGCACGAAGGCAGTGTTCGGAACATATTTGTGATGACGTGTGAACAATGAGAGTTCCGAGGTAATGAGTTGAAAATACGAAACGCAAAATTGATACCATCACTCCACCATCAAGGTTTCCTGCTGCGTGGATCATCTCCTCATGAAACGACCATTGGTAAAGTGTGAAGATAGATCGATGTACCCTACGCCATGTTCTCAAGTTACAGTGTTCTCGGATGTCTACGCCAGACGATCCTGTTACGTGGTATGCAAGTGAACGCACCAATTGCGAGTTACGTCCCTTTGATATGTGTGCTACGTCATTAGTTGGTGTAGTCAGCCATGATGTTCAAGTAAAAAGGATCATCGTTCATCTCCTCTTTTGTTGTGCCTTGTTCTGAATCACTACACATAAACGAACACGTAACATGGTGGCAGCAGGTGACTACGAATGCTCTCGCCCGTACGATTTCGCTCTCAATAGTGAAATTTGACTCTCTCTCTTACTGTAATGTGTTGCACTCTCGCCCTGGCGCGGCCCACGTGCGTCGTCCTTGTGGATGTGTAGTGAACTCAATCTCTCTTCTCTATTCACCGATATGGTAGATCAAGTGCAAGCACAACCAGTTCTCAAACCGGTTAGCGGAATTAGACCTCCAAACTTCAATCTTGACTCCAACATTGCCGAAACTTGGACGTTTTTTCGTCAAAAATGGAGAAACTACTACATTCTCACTAAGCTATCTGACTATCCTCACAAGTATCAAGTTGCCATGATTCTAAACACTCTCAGTGATGATGCCCTGAAAATCTATAATGGATTTCACTTTACTTCTCCTGAAGAGGAAAGGACTGTAGCAGAAATGATTGAAAAGTTTGATGCATTTGCAATAGGAGAAGTAAATGAAACATATGAACGTTTTGTCTTCAATAACAGACGTCAGAAGGAAGGTGAATCGTTTGAATCATTTCATGGTGCAATCAGAAATCTTGTAAAAACATGCAACTATTGCAGGGAGTGTGTACCCTCTATTGTTAGAGATCGTCTTGTGCTAGGGATTAGAGATCAGACAACTCAGCAATCTTTGTTGAGAGAACGAGGCTTAACTCTAGAAAGATGTATTGACATTTGCAAAGCTTCTGAAAATGCCTCTACTCAATCTAAGGTTCTCAGACCTGAACTTGTGAATAAAGTTTCTCACAGACCTGCTAAGAACAGTCAGAAAGGTTCTAACAAGGCTAGGCCTCACTCTTCAAACTCTTCTCAGTCTCACAACAGACAACAAACTACTAGTCACTCATCTGCTCAAACCAGAGAATGTCTTTATTGTGGAAATACTCACGTTATGATAAAAGAACAATGTCCAGCATGGGGAAAGACATGCTCCAAATGTAAACGCAAGAACCATTACTCTTCTAAATGTGACTCTTTGAAAAACAGAAACCACAAAGTCAATAATGTGAAATCATCGAATGATGATTCGTTGGACCATGAGGAGGATTGGGTATTCTCTGTACAAGCCAAACCTCAGAGACCTGTTCAGTGTCGCATGACAGTCGCGGACTGTGACGTCATCTTCACCATCGATCCTGGAGCTTCTGTGAATGTTTTACCTGTGACTGTAGTTCAAGACAAGATTGGTGAACTCCAACCCACAACCAAGAATCTCAAGATGTGGAACAACTCCGACGTTACTCCACTTGGGTCAATACGACTCTCTGTAAGCAACCCAGCTAATATGAAGAAATACAATGTTGAATTCACAATTGTCGAGGATGAGTTGACCCCTCTTCTTGGTGTACGTGCAGCTACACAGATGGGACTTGTGTCGTTCAATGAGAATAACATTGAGCGAGTGTCTTACGTGCAAATTGAGGACAACTACAAAGATGTTCTTCAGGGGACTTTAGGTAGTTTTGACGGCACCGTCCATCTCTGTGGATGACACTGTGACCCCTGTTGTCATGCCCTCTCGTCGTGTGCCGATTGCTCTCCGTCCGAAACTGAAGGCTGAAGTGGATCGTATGCAGAAGCTTGGTGTAGTTGCTCCGGTCAGTCAGCCCACTCCATGGGTAAGCCAAATCGCCATTACTCAAAAGCGCTCAGGTGATCTCAGGATTTGTCTTGACCCACAAGAACTCAATAAAGCACTCCAACGGGAACACTATACTCTTCCCATTCTTGAGGACACTCTCCATGATCTCGGACAGTCTCGTGTCTTCTCCAAAGCCGATCTCTCATCTGGATACTGGCATTGTGTACTCGATGAAGAATCCAGCCTCATCACTACTTTCCAAACCTGTTTCGGGAGGTACAGGTGGCTTAGGCTCCCTTTTGGATTGAATGTCTCATCTGAGATATTCCAACGCAAACTCACTGAAGCGTTAGATGGTCTACCTGGCGTAGTGTGCATCGCCGACGACGTACTCATACATGGAAAAGATGTCAATCACCATGATGAGAACCTCAAGCAGTTCTTTACTCGATGTCAAGAAAAGAACATTCGACTTAACCCCAACAAGTTAGAGCTCAGACTCAGTGAAATCACATTCATGGGTCATGTGATCACGAAAGACGGACTCAAGTCGGATCCAGAGAAGGTCAGGGCCATACACGGAGGAACTACGTCGCTTCCTTGGGCTAGTGAACTATCTAGCCAAATTTCTCCCAAACCTGACTGAAGTCATAACTCCAATGCGCAACCTCACGAAGAAGGATGTACCCTGGACATGGTCCAAGTCTCAACAAGACTCCTTCGACAAGGTCAAGTTTCTAGTCTCATCTACTCCTGTATTGTCGTTCTATGACCCAGCAAAACCAGCAACTCTTGAGAATGACGCCTGTGAACATGGACTTGGTTCTGTGCTATTACAGGAAGGCCGTCCTGTCGCATATGCTAGTCGCTCTTTAACTGATGCAGAAAGGCGTTATGCGCAAATTGAGAAAGAACTACTTGCAGTAGTCTTCGGCCTACAGAAATTCCATCACTATACTTATGGCCGACATGTGTCTGTCATCACAGATCACAAGCCTCTTGTCGCCATAGTGAGAAAACCTTTGTCAAAAGCTCCTACTCGTCTCCAAAGTCTCCTACTCAGAACTCAAACCTACAACTTTGACCTCCAGTATCAACCAGGAACCACTATTCCAATTGCGGATACTCTCTCTCGAGCTCCTCTACCTGACAAGACACAGCTAGAGCCTGTACAGGTGAACAGTGTGATGTACACAAACATCACAGACCACAGCCTTGATCAGATCAAAGCAGCTACTTTGACTGACGACATACTCTCTCAACTCAAGACCGTCATTGTGCAAGGCTGGCCTGATATCAAGAATGATCTCTCGCCTGAACTGAGGACCTACTTCAGTTATCGTGATGAACTGACTGTGCATGATGGTCTCCTTCTCCGTGGATCACGCGTTGTGATTCCTGCCTCAATGCGTGAAGAGCTGAAGAGAAAACTTCATGTGGGACACATGGGAATCAACTCTTGTCTCCGACGTGCTAAGAGTACAGTTTTCTGGCCCCTGATGTCAAGTGACATCAGACAGTACATAGAATCTTGTGACATATGCCAGAAGTTTTGTGACAAGCATTCTCCTGAACCACTCTACATGCATGAAATTCCTGATCACCCCTGGGAAAAAAGTTGGAAGTGATATCTTCACCATAGAAGGAAGAAACTACTTGGTAACCACCGACTACTACAGCAACTTCTTCGAGTTAGACTTCCTACCAGACACTACCTCAGAAACAGTGCTCCACAAACTGAAGCATCACTTTGCCCGCCATGGCATTCCTCGCGTCATCATCAGTGATGGCGGTCCACAATTCACAAGTGAGAAGTTTAAGACATTTTGTGAAACATGGGGCCTTGCTCACGAGCTATCCAGTCCCGGGGAACAGCAAGGCGAATGGAGCCGCAGAAGCTGCTGTGAAAGTCGCTAAGCGAATGATGAGAAAATGCAGAGAAGCTAAAGAAGATCCCTACCTAGGACTCTTAAACATTAGAAATACTCCTACTGAAGGTATGGAGACCAGCCCAGCCCAACGCCTGTTTGGACGTTCAACGAAGACTCAACTGCCAAGCCCGGTCTCCAACCTCAAGCCTTTGTCTGAGACCAACACCACAGCCGACCTGGTCGACAGACGCATGAACGTACTTGCCAGACATAACCGCAAATACTCTGGTAAACCACTCCCACCTCTCAACATAGGCGATCATGTCAGAATGCAACCAATTCAGCATGGACAAAAAGAATGGACTCAAGCCACTGTGCAATCTAAGCTGAAAAGTCGCACATACACTGTCATGTCCAAGACTGGGCAGACCTATAGAAGAAATCGCCAACAGTTACGCCTGACGCGTAACCCTGTGAACAACGACCCTGAGCCTGAGGCCGTAGACAACACTCCTATTCACTCTGAAGGAGGGGTTAATGTGCAGTCCGATAACACTCCCGAGACAACAACTAGTGTTGTTCCTGGCATCCCTGTCAGCAAACAGCACCCTGTTCCTGAGGGCACTCCAGAGACAGTTCAAGTGCTCCCCTACAGAACTCGGTCCGGCCGTGTCGTGAAACCAACAAAGCAATATGATGCATAGACTGTAAAGTGCTCATTCTCAAACGTTAAAGTTAATCCATTGAAGCTTTAAATCCAAGTAGGATGATGTTTTATTTACGCCAAAGGACTCATAAATGGTTGAGTTGAGTTTCAGTTAAGTATCATCACTCAGTATTAGTATGGACTCTAGAGTGTTAAAGTGTGGTGATAAAGAAGCCTTTTCAACTCACTCAACGTTTAAAGTGCCTCTAGTCAACGTTTAGTTCTGGTAAAGTTTAAAGTTAATAACTGTTCATCTAAAGTGTTCTTTCTATTTTCCTTTTAAAGGAAAAGGGATGTTACGTGGTATGCAAGTGAACGCACTAATTGCGAGTTACGTCCCTTTGATATGTGTGCTACGTCATTAGTTGGTGTAGTCAGCCATGATGTTCAAGTAAAAAGGATCATCGTTCATCTCCTCTTTTGTTGTGCCTTGTTCTGAATCACTACACATAAACGAACACGTAACAGATCCTACCTGTGCCTATTTGATAGGCGTCTGATGGGACAGTGTTCTCTCAGACCACCAACCAAAGGCCACGTCTGATTGTACTGTTGTTGTGTCCACTTTCAATTTCCAGCACATTTCTTTGGCATGGGTCATGAGATTGAACCTTGCCAGAATCATAATTATGGACTCAGTCATCATAGTCTCTGGTGTTTCTCGGACGTCCAGGTCTCGGGCTATCGTTTACTTCACCGACGATCTCATACTTCCTCACAAGTCGATGTTGCGACTGGATATCACGGCTTGATTCATGCTGAAAGCGCTCGTGGCCATTTCAAGAAAAATATATTTTTAATGCCTGTTCAGAAAACTGTGGTGCACATGCTGCAGTTTTGAAAGATATACCCCAATGTGCTGTTGAGCTGTTGTTTGACGCACCTGATTGTCATGTATATTCCAAAATGTTAGTGTCTGATCGCCTATTCGAAACAATATGTAAAACATGTCCTTTAATTCATGTGGTGTTTAATTGTTGCTCATATGTATATATAAATATATCAGGTATCCCCTCCAGTAGACAGTCTATATGCAGAGGCTAACGAACCTTCCCTTGAACAACGCCGCATTAAACTTTCACTGCAGTATATCACTGAACTACGTTCAAATGAGTCAAATCCAGCATACAATTGTGTTTTCAACCCTCTCTATGAAAACTTGTTTCCTAAACTGCCAAGCCTGGTTCCACCACTTGGAATCAGAATTCAACCATACATATCTGCAGCTAAAATTGATCTCAATAGCATAGCACCTTACCGACTCCTGTCTTCACCACCCTGGCAGATGGTGAAACCACAGGTCGATGTTACCCTCACTAAACTCAAAAAGTCCGTAACAAATCCCTTGGTGTTCCAGAAGGAATACAATCAGTTACGTTCCAAATATGACACCCATTTTCACAGACGGATCCAAGGATTAGGGCCAAGTTGCCAGTGCTACAGTCATTGGATCTAAGACTGTCTCCTCTAGGATTCCCGACAACTGTTCCATTTTCACTGCCGAGGCCAAAGCTATCTTTTTCAGCTTTGACCTATATTAAACAGCAGAATCATTCCAAAAACTTCATCGTTTTCACAGATTCATTATCTTGCCTTCAAGCACTTCAAAATGTTACTTCAAGTCACCCAATCATTCTGGACATTTTAGAACTTTACAACGACCTCTCTACTGGCCAATGTGACATCGTCCTCTGCTGGTTGCCGGGTCACGTCGGCATAGCAGGTAACACAAAAGCCGATGCTGCAGCAAAAGCAGCTCTTGACAAGCCCTTATCTCCACTGCTGATCCCGTACAGTGGTTTCAAACCCACTATCAAAAGCTATACTCGGGACACCCAAGTAGGAAGAAATAAACTGTATGAATTGAAGACAACAATTGGTTATACCTACTTGGGTTGTCAGTCAAGACGTGATGAGGTAATTTTACGACGATGTCGTATTGGCCACAGTCGGTTTACTCATGGCTATCTGCTGAAAACGGATGGGGATGGACCCCCCATGTGTGTCTCTTGCGATGAGGTTTTCACCATCAAGCATATTCTGCTTGAATGCGTGGACTTATCGTCTGCAAGGGACTTACATTATGATGCAACAAATCTGAAAGATCTGTTCTCCCGCGTGAGCGCTCATCTCATTGTGAACAACCTGAGGGAAGTTGATCTGTATCATAAATTGTAACTGTCAAATGTAACTATCATAAATTGTAACTGTGAAATGTCACTAACAAATTGCCTGCCTTTAAATTTGGTGCTATGACTTTTTCTGCTTTTAAATGACAATGTAATAAACATATGTTTTTGAAATAAAACTCATTCCGAGTATGTACTTACAATGTTTATTAATGCAAACTTGTTCTCGTCACTATATGGCTGGAATAATGCCGATGTGACGCAAACCCCAACTCAACTCAACTACCAATCACTTTGTCTCTATTTCCAGCCAATATATCCACATTAAACGAATTGTTGTTGTTGTTTTTGTTTTTTTGTTTTTTTTTCTGTGAAGTAGTTGTGAAAGTGTGCCCTTGGATATTTTAATCCGAATTAAACATAGAACTAAACGATAATCCTAGCTCTTCCCGTGTGTGACGAGCGGGTTAGAACCATCTTCATGAGCCAATGTTTGCCGTATTTTCAAGGCAACTGACTGAGTGATCAGATCCGATGACTTGTTTGATGCATGTCATCTTGTCACAAATCCCTTGATCGCTGCTCATGATGTCAATCACGGAATTGTCTGGTCCAAACTCGATCATTTCCATAAAATCCAGCCGTCTTATAGCTGGGATAGTACTTGAGTACAGCATTAAACAGATGACATTAAACAATAAATCTCTTCCTTTGTTTGGGAAAAGGCCTTGGATAATGAAACATGTCCACAACAATGATGTTCAACATCACCCGAGAAAGCAAATCATGTCACACAGAAAAGGCATTAAGAGGAAAGAGAAGTGTATGTCTATATATATATATTAATTAAAACATGTGGAATACTTGTCATGATCGGTACATGTTTGACAAATTTGGCGTGGTCATTGCTCTCGGCGCAGCGCTGTCATCGGTAAAGCGGTGGGCGACACGTAAGTCTGGTTAAGGTTTGGACTATATGACTCTGGAAGTGAGTCCCCAACCACCTAAGTAGAAGCTATGCTCAGAGAGGTGAGCCCTGGTGCCGTAGTTTCCTCTCGTTGCTTCCCTAACACCCTTTCCTCTTCTCTACCCCAGCTTCGTCTCTACCCCTCCCGCCAAATATACCACCTCATATATATATTTGTTACAGAGGATGTCAAAATATCATAACACTCGATGTTTCTTGTTTACCTCGCTCTTGCTGTGAGAGTATATATAAGTATATATATATACACACACAATATATATATATATATATATGGTATGACCAGAAATTATTGAGAATTTTAGGAATATGTTTCATTGGATTTCTAGTATAAACAGCCTTGACCAGCTATCAAGTGCTTGGTTTCATTCAAGAGAGACAACTCCGTTAATCCCCATTTGTTTACTTGCAGACGACATTTTCAGTGATCCTCAGTATGGATGATTTAGAGAAGAGGCAGTTGATTTTAGAGTATTAGAACAAGGACATCATATCAGCTAAAGTGATTTCAAGTAGAACAGGTGACAGGAGGCGGCTTGGTATTCTTGTTTCTCAAAAGAAACGAATGAGTTTAGAAAACTCAAGGCTGGATGTGATTGATAGAGGAACTGTGGCTGTTTGTAAGGAGACAATTAGAACTGAGCTGCATGCAATGGGTTTGCAGAAAAGTCGAGGAATTCCATCACCGATCATGAAACCTGAACAAAAGGAGCAAAGGTTGAACTGGTGCTTACAGCATAGAAATTGTAACTGGGACAATGTGATTTTCTCAGATGAAAGTTGTGTGTGGCTGTTTCCTAATACACTGAAATTCTGAACCAAACAAACTAAAACACCTTTGTATCAGCGCCCAATTAAAGTACAGTCCGGAATTTAACGTGTGGGGTGGCATATCTGTGTTAAGGGCAACGCCCCTCTGTGTATTTGAAGGGAATATGAACGGTACACAGATATTCTCGAGGGACATTTACTTCCATCTGCTCACGTGTTCTATGGAAATGTTTGGATTTTCCAGCAGGACAACGATCCAAAACATCGTTCAAAGCATTCACAGGCCTGGTTTCGGACCCGAAATATGACATTATTAGATTGGCCAAGCTATAGCACTGACCTAAATCCAATTGAAAATGTTTGGGGACTTATGAAGGAAAGTGTCAAGAAGAAAAATCTGACAAATATTGCTGAAATGAAATAAGAAGAGGTGGCCCGATATTGGGACAGCGTGGACCACGACTTTCTAACTTCTTTGATCAGTAGTATGCCCCGCCGCATTGAAGCCTGCATTGCTGCCCATAGTGACTTGACAAAATACTAACTGTTCACCTGTCTTTGAATCTAAAGTTATGTTCTGCTAATATTCACATTTAATACGTGAGTAATGAGTGATTTAAAAAAAATAAAATTACAATCTTTAAATTCTCAGTAATTTCTGGTTGTACGGTATGAGTCATTCTCAAAATTTGTGCATATTTATGTTATATGTTTGTACCCAACAAACTGAACTCAAAATCAATAACTTTTTATGGTAACTAATTTATCGCAGCCTATTCTACACTTTACAGTAACAAAATTGGGAAAAAAATATTTTTATATTTATTTTAACACTCACACACACACACACACACACACACACACACACACACACACACACACACACACACACACACACACACACACATTTTTTATTCCATTTCCATGCGTCACAACTCCAATAGCCGATGTGCAAATTGATTTTTTCTTTCTTTTTCATGTTTTTCAAAAGAATTATTTTAACATATCATAATTAATGATGTTACAGCAACATGCTTGGTGCGGCCTTTTTTGGATGGAAAAACATTTTGTTAAGAAAGGTCAAATGTTGTCACAAGGTTTGATGTCACTACAGTAACACTATCCCAAAAATTGCAATAATGATTACTCCCTGTACTGTCTTCTGATTCAACTTCATGTTTACAAGCAATGGCAGTGAGGAAACATGGCTGTCAAACACTGAATTGTATCGCACAAAAGGTCGCACGGCAAAATGCATCTATCTACACAATCTTCGTTAAAATAAATTCTTGCAAAGGACAAGAGACACACCAGGTAATATGCGTTAATTCAAGCATTAAAATAATAAAATATAATCGTTCGAAATTATAATTGATATAATTGATCTAAATGGTAGAAGCTGTGTTTATATTAGAGCATAATTGCAATATCAAACATGATTTCAAGGAGTAAAAGTCTAACCTGTTGAGAAGAACGTTGTCAGTACCGCCCACGGTAGAAGAAGACCTGTCATCTTTCACGGGTGCCTGGATTCTGATCGTGCACAAGAATTCAGACAAATAATGATCTCCACTTGACTCTTCTCCAACTGATATATAATTCAATTCTCGAGAGCCTTCCATCTGATTATCGATTTATTTAAATGAGGCATCAACAAAGAGTGATTGTTTGTTTGTTTTAATACATGAGGGGCAACAAAGTTCTGGTTAAACCAAAACGTTTGAATGACGATATGTGTTTTGGCGTTGAATAAACTCTGTGAATAATGTGTCTTGAAGCATACAAAGAATGTAGGTTTCCTGTAAAGTGAAATATGAACAAAAAAGGCAAGAATACTAAATACTGTTGCGATGAATGTGTCTGCAGTTGATTTCGTATTTAAAGTTGCTCTTGACAAATCCATAAACAAATTCTCAACTGGGTGAGTGAGTTTAGTATTAAGCCGCAATATCACTGCAGGGGAACACCTTAAGGCCCATGTTCCTCCAGGGTAAACGTCACCCCTCATTTTGGAGACACCATATTTCTTGCCCACAACGTAAAATGTTTACAGTCAATGGAGAACTTCCATATTTCTACATTATGGATGATGTTTCATTATATAGTTAATGGACGCACCATGATATGATTTGGATGAAACAGAGAAAGTAAATTAATCAGCACCGTCAATTGCAAAGGATTTAGGATATTGTAGTTCATTTGTATGTGTGTGTTTCACGATGTGCCTCTGTACGTGTTACAGCATGGTAAGTTTATAACAACATCTCTGATGTTTCTCTGATTGTTCTAATGTGCACGTTTTGATACAAGTGTGTTGTTTACTCGCACCTTGAGAAAGGTTGATTCGTTACATGTTCAGTCGATGCCCTCTTGTATCAAGAATTGATTAGGATCCACGGTTTGGTCTTTTGTATGTGGTGCCCAGAAAGATTCCAGATGCTGTTCTTTGAGAGGCATTTTAGAAGCTGGGAAGAGCAATATTGACAAACTTCATGACCAACAAGTTGTTATATTTCGTGAGTGCGATGTTTGAATGCAGATATTTTACTGACACGGGACAGTAATCTGTATCGAAACATCGCACTCACGAAATAAATATTCGTTACATTTCAGATTTTGATTTGTTTTATTCAGACACGAGAAACTGTCACGTGACTCCTTAAACATACTCTGGCAATACAGGATATATTTGCAGAATAGACTTGTTTATATCAGTTCAACTAAAATGTAAAAACACCCAGTATTTACGAGATGCTCAACTAACAAAGCACCAGCCACTTTAACCCTTATCTCACCAAGTGGGTCATTTGAGGCACGAAGTGCACTTTGATGGTATGCCAAAACTTCATTTCTTTATATAAATGTTCAGTATTCAATGTATTCCTGAAAATCACAACACTGATTGCTGTGAAAAAGTTTCAGTTTAATTATTTTGAAATAATTACCATTAATTTTAAAAAGCAAATATTATTGCATTAACTGCTTTGCCCGGCCTCTGAGGCCCCGTCAGCCCCCCTCAGCTTCCAGTCAACGCCACTTGATAAAGCTTCCTTATGAATACATTGCATAGTAACTGCCAGTCAAAGATAAATCGTCGAGCAAGTTTGAGAAGAGGAACGCTTTTAATGAATAGACAAATTCTTTACTGCAGTTGATGCGACGTTTCTGTGTAGATCCTAACACCGTTATCTAGCAAATGATACATAACATATGCATGAAGGGTATTTGGGTTTATATATACGAGTCTCCACATTTGCATTGAATGTAGTAGACAACGCCTGAAGGGTCTTCTTTGTTGCTTGTTGCTGGTTTACTGTTGGCTTGTAGGATATGCTGAATTGATGTTCCTCTCTGGAACACAGCATCTATGTTGGCTTGCTTCTTTACTAATCTGCGGACATGGTGGCTGGTTGTATCGACATATGGTATACTGGTGATGAACGGGGATGATTGTTGATGTGATGGTTTGTCTTTTGGGTTGAGGGTGGTCTTGATGGTTCTGTTGACTAGATTAGCTGGGTACTGATTAAGGTTTATGAAGACATGGCGAAGTTATTCTAACTCGACTTCAAGGCCAAGGGTTGTGGAGCTGATGTTCTTTGCTCTTCTGGCTAGGGTGGCGATTATACCTCTCTTGACTTGCAGTGGGTGATTAGATGAGAAGTGAAGATATTGGTCTGTGCGGGTTGGTTTCCTGTAGGCAGGTGTTTGGAGTCGAATGTCGTGCGTGGATGTTGGGCATTAAGGTGTTTGAGAAGGCAGATGGGATCATCGGTGGTGTTGATTATGACAAAAGTGCCGTCTTCTTTCCGGAACCAGCATATTGGTGTTACGGGTAAGGTGAGGAGGGTCTTGTCTTCGGGCTCTGCCATGTAGATCTCGGTGATGATGGGGGAGAGAGGTGATCCCATAGGTAGACCATGGGTTTGTTGGTAGATTTTATCAGACCCGGTGAAGAATGTTGAACTTATACAGGAATGGATGAGGCGGATGATGCTTTCTACTGTGAGATGGGTGTTTAGGTTTAGCGCGGATGCCTTCAACTTTTCTTCTAATGATGGCTAGGGCTTTGTCTCTTGGTATATTGGTGAATAGATCAACCACATTATAACTCATTATTTTGCCTGGCTAGGTGATAGTGCTGATTTTGTTGCAGAATTCGTTGGAGTTCGAGATAAAGGATTGAGCTAATTTACCTAGAGGGGTGAGAAGGCGGTCGAGATGCTTGGTGGTATTGTAATGGACTGTGTTTCTGGAACTGACTAGAGACGGGCTTTGATGGGGTCTTTGTGGACCTCGGGCGTAGGGTAGTTTGGGATGGGGAACTGTGAGCTGCTTGTGTAGAGTCGGACCTATCTCGTTTTGTCCCTAAGTTCTTACAGGAGGGTTTTGTGGTCTCGTGGAAGCAAGGTGGTGGGGTCTTTCTGTGTCGTCTACTTTCCGGAAACAGCATATTGGTGTGACGGGTGAGGTGTGGAGGGCCTTGTCTTCGAGTCCTGTCATGTAGATCTCGCTGATGATGGGGGAGAGATGTGATCCCATAGGTAGGCCATTGGATACGAGAACTCTTAGAGGCAATCAACATTACACGTCTCAACCCGACAATCAACAGAGATCAACGTTATTACATCCATACAGCTTACGATCAACTAATCAAGAATAACCCACCCTTTGTTTACTGGCTCCAATAATTTCTTATCACAACATCCTCATGTCAACACACATCAACCTCTTCTATTGTATAAACCCAAATACCCGCCATGCATATATTTCTCCTTGTGCAGATGCTGTGTATCCTTTGCTAGATAACGGTGTTAGGGTCTAAATCGAAACGTCGCATCCACTGCAATAAAGAAGTTGTCTATCCATAAAAAGTGTTCCTCTTCATCATCATACCAGCTTCTAAATGCCACTGTTTGCCACTGTTTGAGAAGCAATGTTCGCGATGTTTTGCTCCAGCCTGCTGCTGCAGATGATGATGGTAGTGGTGCGGATGCAGTACCTTCTGACAGTGGATCAGATTCTGAGTTCGAACCTCCCTTTGAAGAAAATTGTCAGTGACAGCAGTGACTGTTCTAATAGTGAAGAAGAACGTAATATCCTGTCAGGTCCTTTGATATAAATCAAAAAGGGGTGACCGGGCCTCACAGGCCCACTTGGCGGAAATGGATATGAAGAAAGCTTGGTGGGATAAGGGTTAAGTTCGATTTTCAGGGATTATTCACTCACTTGGAAACAGGTCCCCGGTATTTAGTGAGTGGATGAGTATTGTTTAGCGACAGTTTCAACTGCCATTGAGGGGAGTTCTTGCAGTATGCAGTACCAACATGTGCGGTAGTCATTGTCATATATTGTTTACACAAATGTAATTGTCTAAATTAAGTCGACTGGAACAGTAGGATAATATCGAAAAATGTGATTTCTTAAAACAAGGATTGCTATTTGAAAGTGAGATCCGCAGCCATGAATAACACGAATGAATAATTTATGCGTTCTGTGGTGTAAGGAGGAGAGCGGAGAGGGAAGGTCTCCCTCCTTCACCACTGTTCTGTGGTTGGCAACACGGTGTAAGGAGGGGAGCGGAGAGGGTAGGGCTCCCTCCTTCATCACTGTTCAGTGGTTGGCAACACAGTGTAAGGAGGGGAGCGGAGAGGGTAGGGCTCCCTCCTTCACCACTGTTCTGTGGTTGGCAACACAGTGTAAGGAGGAGAGCGGGAAGGGTAGGGCTCCCTCCTTCATCACTGTTCTGTGGTGTAAGGAGGGGAGCGGAGAGGGTAGGGCTCCCTCCTTCATCACTGTTCTGTGGTGTAAGGAGGGGAGGGGAGAGGGTAGGGCTCCCTGCTTCACCACTGTTCTGTGGTTGGCAACACGGTGTAAGGAGAGGAGCGGAGAGGGAAGGTCTCCCTCCTTCACCACTGTTCTGTGGTTGGCAACACGGTGTAAGGAGGGGAGCGGAGAGGGTAGGGCTCCCTCCTTCACCACTGTTCTGTGGTTGGCAACACAGTGTAAGGAGGGGAGCGGAGAGGGTAGGGCTCCCTCCTTCACCACTGTTCTGTGGTTGGCAACACAGTGTAAGGACGGGAGCGGAGAGGGTAGGGCTCCAGCCTTCACCACTGTTCTGTGGTTGGCAACACGGTGTAAGGACGGGAGCGGAGAGGGTTGGGCTCCCTCCTTCACCACTGTTCTGTGGTTGGCAACACAGTGTAAGGACGGGAGCGGAGAGGGTAGGGCTCTCTCCTTCACCGCTGTTCTGTGGTTGGCAACACAGTGTAAGGAGGAGAGCGGGAGGGTAGGACTCCCTCCTTCATCACTGTTCTGTGGTTGGCAACACGGTGTAAGGAGGAGAGCGGGGAGGGTAGGGCTCCCTCCTTCATCACTGTTCTGTGGTGGGCAACACAGTGTAAGGATGAGAGAGCAGAGGTGGTAGGGCTCGCTCCTTCATCACTGTTCTGTGGTTGGCAACACAGTGTAAGGAGGAGAGGGTAGGGCTCCCTCCTTCATCACTGTTCTGTGGTTGGCAACACAGTGTAAGGAGGAGAGCGGAGAGGGTAGGGTTCCCTCCTTCATCACTGTTCTGTGGTTGGCAACACGTCAGAAAAGAATACACAAAAACATATTTCTACTTGAACCCCCGAATTGACAAATTCTTTGCCCTCATGGCATCCCGAAATCAAACAGCCATAAAATACCTTGCAATGTATATATACCATGCCATGAATATGAGATCCTCTGCATTACAGATGTGATATTATTTACTATATATTCATTTATATTGCACCCTCTGCTACTGTATGTAAAATGTACTATAGGCCTACGGCCTCTTCAGTACTGTAAATAGACATTGATTGATTGATTGATATCTTCATTTGATATGAAAAACAGAACTATCCGTCAGTAGCGGCTTATATCCGTCTTTATCAGTCCATGTCAGTCGTATAATAAGACAAATTAGACAGGGTGGTCAGATTCGATTTATTTGGTTGATACTGGGCTTCACCCGATTTATGTTTCGAAAAGCAAGCCCCTGACATAGACAAGACATTGAGGGAAAAAGATAAATAAATGTTTCGATAAAAATGACTTTTGACATTCTTTATTTGACTAGTACAGGTTCTGTTGTGTTCCACAGTTTGCTTCTCCAACACCCTCTCCTCCTCTCAACCCCAGCCGAGAAACCTCACCAACTCTCCCACACAGAGCTTCCCAAGATTTCGAAACGACGAGAAGAACAAGTGCAAAACATACCTAAAACTATGACAAATTACTCAGGGGTTGACAATGAGATCAGGCGATCAACATCCTGCGATCAAACGTCAGTGTGACAATGAGATCAGGCGATCAACATCCTGCGATCAAACGTCAGTGTGACAATGAGATCAGGCTATCAACATCCTGCGATCAAACGTCAGTGTGACCTAACATGTACCAATTGCGGGAGATGCACTCAAATTACACGGTTTCAACTACGTTTGAGAGCGGAATGTCGCGGGTTCGATCCCCAACCGCGTCATACCAAAAGACGTTAAAATATGGTACTTGTTGGTCCCTGCCTGGCGCTCGGCATTAATGGGTACAACAAGGACTGGTCGGCTCTGAGTCAGTATAATGCCTCTGAGTGGGGTATTCATGCTTCACTGCGGCCTGGTATCTCAGTGAGCTAGCACTATAAAACCAGCTTTAGTCTGGGCTAGTACAAGCAGCCACACATACACACGCATGCACGTCCTCATATGAGCGAAATATTCTCACATCACCTCACCTGAATCAAATCACGCGAAAGGGTCCAAGAAAATATGGCTTAATCTGAGTCGGAATTGGCCTTCAGCAACCCATGCTTGTAGGGGGCGATTGAAGGATACATGATTCAGGTTCCCATAGCATCCGACCCATTTCATAGTATCCAAACTGGAAATGTTTGTGATGTCATTAGAATTATTGTCTTGTCTAGACGTGTTTATTTACACACTGCCATCATACAGCCAGTATCTTCAGCGTTAAACTACAGATAAAACACATAGCACCACAGAAGGCCTGACACCTTTTGTCTCATTGAGGTCACACTAGACTGAGTTGTTGGCGATCTATAGCCTGTTTTTATATTATATTGTCAAAAAGTGTTATTTGTATTAGCTTAACATACTAGTCTTACTTCTAACTGTGATAATCTAGTTGTTTTCTGTCCTTTGGCGACAGATTTTATGATAAACACATATTCTTTGACAACGTCAAAAATTGTTCTCGTCACTATATGGCTAAAAACATTGCCGATGTGACGTTAAATATTAACTCACTCACTATAGACTGTCCCGATGACACTGCCGTCAGAAACATCTTCGTGACATAATAATGTCGCAATAATGTGAGACCTTCCTGCAGTCATTATTTTAGCCCAGAGCCTAACCCCAGCAACTGTACATAACGCCAACCTTCCTGCAGTCATTATTTTAGCCCAGAGCCTAACCCCAGCACCTGTACATAACGCCAACCTTCCTGCAGTCATTGTTTTAGCCCAGAGCCTAACCCCAGCACCTGTACATAACGCCAACCTTCCTGCAGTCATTGTTTTAGCCCAGAGCCCTAACCCCAGCACCTGTACCTAACGCCAACCTTCCTGCAGTCAATGTTTTAGCCCAGAGCCTAACCCCAGCACCTGTACATAACGCCAACCTTCCTGCAGTCATTGTTTTAGCCCAGAGCCTAACCCCAGCACCTGTACATAACGCCAACCTTCCTGCAGTCATTGATTTAGCCCAGAGCCTAATCCCAGCACCTGTACATAACGCCAACCTTCCTGCAGTCATTGTGTTAGCCCAGAGCCTAACCCCAGCACCTGTACATAACGCCAACCTTCCTGCAGTCATTGTTTTAGCCCAGAGCCTAACCCCAGCACCTGTACATAACGCCAACCTTCCTGCAGTCATTGTTTTAGCCCAGAGCCTAACCCCAGCACCTGTACATAACGCCAACCTTCCTGCAGTCAATGTTTTAGCCCAGAGCCTAACCCCAGCACCTGTACATAACGCCAACCTTCCTGCAGTCATTGTTTTAGCCCAGAGCCTAACCCAGCACCTGTACATAACGCCAACCTTCCTGCAGTCATTGTTTTAGTCCAGAGCCTAACCCCAGCACCTGTACATAACGCCAACCTTCCTGCAGTCATTGTTTTAGCCCAGAGCCTAACCCCAGCACCTGTACATAACGCCAACCTTCCTGCAGTCATTGTTTTAGCCCAGAGCCTAACCCCAGCACCTGTACATAACGCCAACCTTCCTGCAGTCATTGTTTTAGCCCAGAGCCTAACCCCAGCACCTGTACATAACGCCAACCTTCCTGCAGTCATTGTTTTAGCCCAGAGCCTAACCCCAGCACCTGTACATAACGCCAACCTTCCTGCAGTCATTGTTTTAGCCCAGAGCCTAATCCCAGCACCTGTACATAACGCCAACATTCACTCGTGTTTAGCCTTCAGGTCTGGCATATATGGGGATGCGTGTAGACGACACTAGGCGATTGAAGAACATTTGGGGAATGTTGCTCCATGTCTGAACCAAAGCTTGTCCCAATTTAGCTAACGTCAATGGCTGATTATGGGCTTGACGTAACGTCGTTACATTTCATCCCAAGTGTGCTCGATTGGGGACAGGTCCAGAGAAACAGCTGGCCAGCGGAGTACCGGAACGTTCTGCTGTCTCAGGAAATCTGTCACAACACAAACGACATGTGGACGGGCATTTTGCTGAAGCCAGAAGTTACATCTCTGTCCTTGAATGAACGGCTGCACACGAGGTCCAATGATCACATCCCTATATCGCAGACCTGTCACATTGCCACTGGCAATGACAAGTTGTGTCCGACCATGAGATGTGATGACTCCCTAGACCATAACGCCTACGCCACCAAACTCTCGACGTTGAACGACGTACGCGTCAGCATACCGTTCACCTCGCCGTCTGTACACCCTAGCCCCGCCATCTGAGCTGTCCAGATGAAATTTCGGGTCTTCAGTGAATAAAACACCATCCCAATCTTGTCTTGATGTAATGGCTTACCATATCATAACGCTTTCGCCACCAAACTGTCGCGTCAGCATTCAAATCACGCGTCAGTATACCGTTCGCCTAGCCGCCTGTACATCCTTCCATCTGAGTACATCCGCCTTTACATCCAACCATCTGAGATGTCCTGATGACATCTCGACTCGTCGGTGAATAACACCATCCCATTCTTGTCTGCCGTACCGTAGGTGCTGCCTGTGCCAGGCAAGACGTGCCTTTTGGTGACGTTTGAACAAAACCGGGCGCATTCCATGCTGTCCGGGGCCGGATGTTGTCCTGTCTTAGTCGGTTCCATATAGTCCTGCCATGAATGATCAGAGTAGTCAAACTGGCAGTCTGGAATCGATTCCTTAGATGGGTCAGCCGAATGTGGTTGTCTTGCTGACGTGACCTCAAGACTGGACGGCCGGTCCGAGGCAAATCTCTCGTGTTGCCATTATATTGAAAACGTCTCCATAGAGATAAGATCGTGTTTCGAAAGGCACCAAAATGTCAGGCCACTTCATTTTGGGCCATTCCAGTCTCCAGTATACCCACGACGCGGAGACGCTGATTTTCTGTAAGCCGTGGCATGACGTGCGCGCAGTTTTGGTTGAAATTAAAATGTTTTCAACAACATTCAGAGAAAAATCAACTGTTCATCAATGTTCAGTATCAGGTGTGCATCCACACAATCTATGTTAAATGTATTTCTTTCAAACCGCAAGAGTGACATCTCCCCAAGCATTAAAATAATGATAGAAAAATATTCCTGACTTTATAATCAAACTACCGCTCCAAAAGTTGTTTGTAAATGTTAATATATCATCCATCTCACAGGAACCTATCCCTTTCAGTAAACTAGAAAAAAAAGTATTAAATGTGTTTACTGATTTTCATTCAACAAAACCTCTTTGCAGAAGTTCCAGCATAATATTTCAAAATGCTTTTAATACATATATATGAAAAATGGCTTATTTTCAAATCTGCGAACATTTGACGTATGCTGACGTACGCGTCAGCATACCGTTCACCTCGCCGTCTGTACACCCTAGCCCCGCCATCTGAGCTGTCCAGATGAAATTTCGGGTCTTCAGTGAATAAAACACCATCCCAATCTTGTCTTGATGTAATGGCTTACCATATCATAACGCTTTCGACACCAAACTGTCGCGTCAGCATTCAAATCACGCGTTAGTATACCGTTCGCCTAGCCGCCTGTACATCCTTCCATCTGAGTACATCCGCCTTTACATCCAACCATCTGAGATGTCCTGATGACATCTCGACTCGTCGGTGAATAACACCATCCCATTCTTGTCTGCCGTACCGTAGGTGCTGCCTGTGCCAGGCAAGACGTGCCTTTTGGTGACGTTTGAACAAAACCGGGCGCATTCCATGCTGTCCGGGGCCGGATGTTGTCCTGTCTTAGTCGGTTCCATATAGTCCTGCCATGAATGATCAGAGTAGTCAAACTGGCAGTCTGGAATCGATTCCTTCGATGGGTCAGCCGAATGTGGTTGTCTTGCTGACGTGACCTCAAGACTGGACGGCCGGTCCGAGGCAAATCTCGTGTTGCCATTATATTGAAAACGTCTCCATAGAGATAAGATCGTGTTTCGAAAGGCACCAAAATGTCAGGCCACTTCATTTTGGGCCATTCCAGTCTCCAGTATACCCACGACGCGGAGACGCTGATTTTCTGTAAGCCGTGGCATGACGTGCGCGCAGTTTTGGTTGAAATTAAAATGTTTTCAACAACATTCAGAGAGAAAAATCAACTGTTCATCAATGTTCAGTATCAGGTGTGCATCCACACAATCTATGTTAAATGTATTTCTTTCAAACCGCAAAGAGTGACATCTCCCCAAGCATTAAAATAATGATAGAAAAATATTCCTGACTTTATAATCAAACTACCGCTCCAAAAGTTGTTTGTAAATGTTAATATATCATCCATCTCACAGGAACCTATCCCTTTCAGTAAACTAGAAAAAAAGTATTAAATGTGTTTACTGATTTTCATTCAACAAAACCTCTTTGCAGAAGTTCCAGCATAATATTTCAAAATGCTTTTAATACATATATATGAAAAATGGCTTATTTTCAAATCTGCGAACATTTGACGTATGCTGACGTACGCGTCAGCATACCGTTCACCTCGCCGTCTGTACACCCTAGCCCCGCCATCTGAGCTGTCAGATGAAATTTCGGGTCTTCAGTGAATAAAACACCATCCCAATCTTGTCTTGATGTAATGGCTTACCATATCATAACGCTTTCGACACCAAACTGTCGCGTCAGCATTCAAATCACGCGTTAGTATACCGTTCGCCTAGCCGCCTGTACATCCTTCCATCTGAGTACATCCGCCTGTACATCCAACCATCTGAGATGTCCTGATGACATCTCGACTCGTCGGTGAATAACACCATCCCATTCTTGTCTGCCGTACCGTAGGTGCTGCCTGTGCCAGGCAAGACGTGCCTTTGATGACGTTTGAACAAAACCGGGCGCATTCCATGCTGTCCGGGGCCGGATGTTGTCCTGTCTTAGTCGGTTCCATATAGTCCTGCCATGAATGATCAGAGTAGTCAAACTGGCAGTCTGGAATCGATTCCTTCGATGGGTCAGCCGAATGTGGTTGTCTTGCTGACGTGACCTCAAGACTGGACGGCCGGTCGAGGCAAATCTCTCGTGTTACCATTATATTGAAAACGTCTCCATAGAGATAAGATCGTGTTTCGAAAGGCACCAAAATGTCAGGCCACTTCATTTTGGGCCATTCCAGTCTCCAGTATACCCACGACGCGGAGACGCTGATTTTCTGTAAGCCGTGGCATGACGTGCGCGCAGTTTTGGTTGAAATTAAAATGTTTTCAACAACATTCAGAGAAAAATCAACTGTTCATCAATGTTCAGTATCAGGTGTGCATCCACACAATCTATGTTAAATGTATTTCTTTCAAACCGCAAGAGTGACATCTCCCCAAGCATTAAAATAATGATAGAAAAATATTCCTGACTTTATAATCAAACTACCGCTCCAAAAAGTTGTTTGTAAATGTTAATATATCATCCATCTCACAGGAACCTATCCCTTTCAGTAAACTAGAAAAAAAGTATTAAATGTGTTTACTGATTTTCATTCAACAAAACCTCTTTGCAGAAGTTCCAGCATAATATTTCAAAATGCTTTTAATACATATATATGAAAAATGGCTTATTTTCAAATCTGCGAACATTTGACGTATGCTGACGTACGCGTCAGCATACCGTTCACCTCGCCGTCTGTACACCCTAGCCCCGCCATCTGGGCTGTCAGATGAAATTTCGGGTCTTCAGTGAATAAAACACCATCCCAATCTTGTCTTGATGTAATGGCTTACCATATCATAGCGCTTTCGACGCAAACTGTCGCGTCAGCATTCAAATCACGCGTTAGTATACCGTTCGCCTAGCCGCCTGTACATCCTTCCATCTGAGTACATCCGCCTTTACATCCAACCATCTGAGATGTCCTGATGACATCTCGACTCGTCGGTGAATAACACCATCCCATTCTTGTCTGCCGTACCGTAGGTGCTGCCTGTGCCAGGCAAGACGTGCCTTTTGATGACGTTTGAACAAAACCGGGCGCATTCCATGCTGTCCGGGGCCGGATGTTGTCCTGTCTTAGTCGGTTCTATATAGTCCTGCCATGAATGATCAGAGTAGTCAAACTGGCAGTCTGGAATCGATTCCTTAGATGGGTCAGCCGAATGTGGTTGTCTTGCTGACGTGACCTCAAGACTGGACGGCCGGTCGAGGCAAATCTCTCGTGTTACCATTATATTGAAAACGTCTCCATAGAGATAAGATCGTGTTTCGAAAGGCACCAAAATGTCAGGCCACTTCATTTTGGGCCATTCCAGTCTCCAGTATACCCACGACGCGGAGACGCTGATTTTCTGTAAGCCGTGGCATGACGTGCGCGCAGTTTTGGTTGAAATTAAAATGTTTTCAACAACATTCAGAGAGAAAAATCAACTGTTCATCAATGTTCGGTATCAGGTGTGCATCCACACAATCTATGTTAAATGTATTTCTTTCAAACCGCAAGAGTGACATCTCCCCAAGCATTAAAATAATGATAGAAAAATATTCCTGACTTTATAATCAAACTACCGCTCCAAAAGTTGTTTGTAAATGTTAATATATCATCCATCTCACAGGAACCTATCCCTTTCAGTAAACTAGAAAAAAAGTATTAAATGTGTTTACTGATTTTCATTCAACAAAACCTCTTTGCAGAAGTTCCAGCATAATATTTCAAAATGCTTTTAATACATATATATGAAAAATGGCTTATTTTCAAATCTGCGAACATTTGACGTATGCTGACGTACGCGTCAGCATACCGTTCACCTCGCCGTCTGTACACCCTAGCCCCGCCATCTGAGCTGTCAGATGAAATTTCGGGTCTTCAGTGAATAAAACACCATCCCAATCTTGTCTTGATGTAATGGCTTACCATATCATAACGCTTTCGACACCAAACTGTCGCGTCAGCATTCAAATCACGCGTTAGTATACCGTTCGCCTAGCCGCCTGTACATCCTTCCATCTGAGTACATCCGCCTGTACATCCAACCATCTGAGATGTCCTGATGACATCTCGACTCGTCGGTGAATAACACCATCCCATTCTTGTCTGCCGTACCGTAGGTGCTGCCTGTGCCAGAGCAAGACGTGCCTTTGATGACGTTTGAACAAAACCGGGCGCATTCCATGCTGTCCGGGGCCGGATGTTGTCCTGTCTTAGTCGGTTCCATATAGTCCTGCCATGAATGATCAGAGTAGTCAAACTGGCAGTCTGGAATCGATTCCTTAGATGGGTCAGCCGAATGTGGTTGTCTTGCTGACGTGACCTCAAGACTGGACGGCCGGTCGAGGCAAATCTCTCGTGTTACCATTATATTGAAAACGTCTCCATAGAGATAAGATCGTGTTTCGAAAGGCACCAAAATGTCAGGCCACTTCATTTTGGGCCATTCCAGTCTCCAGTATACCCACGACGCGGAGACGCTGATTTTCTGTAAGCCGTGGCATGACGTGCGCGCAGTTTTGGTTGAAATTAAAATGTTTTCAACAACATTCAGAGAGAAAATCAACTGTTCATCAATGTTCAGTATCAGGTGTGCATCCACACAATCTATGTTAAATGTATTTCTTTCAAACCGCAAGAGTGACATCTCCCCAAGCATTAAAATAATGATAGAAAAATATTCCTGACTTTATAATCAAACTACCGCTCCAAAAGTTGTTTGTAAATGTTAATATATCATCCATCTCACAGGAACCTATCCCTTTCAGTAAACTAGAAAAAAAAGTATTAAATGTGTTTACTGATTTTCATTCAACAAAACCTCTTTGCAGAAGTTCCAGCATAATATTTCAAAATGCTTTTAATACATATATATGAAAAATGGCTTATTTTCAAATCTGCGAACATTTGACGTATGCTGACGTACGCGTCAGCATACCGTTCACCTCGCCGTCTGTACACCCTAGCCCCGCCATCTGAGCTGTCCAGATGAAATTTCGGGTCTTCAGTGAATAAAACACCATCCCAATCTTGTCTTGATGTAATGGCTTACCATATCATAACGCTTTCGACACCAAACTGTCGCGTCAGCATTCAAATCACGCATTAGTATACCGTTCGCCTAGCCGCCTGTACATCCTTCCATCTGAGTACATCCGCCTGTACATCCAACCATCTGAGATGTCCTGATGACATCTCGACTCGTCGGTGAATAACACCATCCCATTCTTGTCTGCCGTACCGTAGGTGCTGCCTGTGCCAGGCAAGACGTGCCTTTTGATGACGTTTGAACAAAACCGGGCGCATTCCATGCTGTCCGGGGCCGGATGTTGTCCTGTCTTAGTCGGTTCCATATAGTCCTGCCATGAATGATCAGAGTAGTCAAACTGGCAGTCTGGAATCGATTCCTTAGATGGGTCAGCCGAATGTGGTTGTCTTGCTGACGTGACCTCAAGACTGGACGGCCGGTCCGAGGCAAATCTCTCGTGTTACCATTATATTGAAAACGTCTCCATAGAGATAAGATCGTGTTTCGAAAGGCACCAAAATGTCAGGCCACTTCATTTTGGGCCATTCCAGTCTCCAGTATACCCACGACGCGGAGACGCTGATTTTCTGTAAGCCGTGGCATGACGTGCGCGCAGTTTTGGTTGAAATTAAAATGTTTTCAACAACATTCAGAGAGAAAAATCAACTGTTCATCAATGTTCAGTATCAGGTGTGCATCCACACAATCTATGTTAAATGTATTTCTTTCAAACCGCAAGAGTGACATCTCCCCAAGCATTAAAATAATGATAGAAAAATATTCCTGACTTTATAATCAAACTACCGCTCCAAAAGTTGTTTGTAAATGTTAATATATCATCCATCTCACAGGAACCTATCCCTTTCAGTAAACTAGAAAAAAAAGTATTAAATGTGTTTACTGATTTTCATTCAACAAAACCTTTTTGCAGAAGTTCCAGCATAATATTTCAAAATGCTTTTAATACATATATATGAAAAATGGCTTATTTTCAAATCTGCGAACATTTGACGTATGCTGACGTACGCGTCAGCATACCGTTCACCTCGCCGTCTGTACACCTAGCCCCGCCATCTGAGCTGTCCAGATGAAATTTCGGGTCTTCAGTGAATAAAACACCATCCCAATCTTGTCTTGATGTAATGGCTTACCATATCATAACGCTTTCGACTCCAAACTGTCGCGTCAGCATTCAAATCACGCGTTAGTATACCGTTCGCCTAGCCGCCTGTACATCCTTCCATCTGAGTACATCCGCCTGTACATCAACCATCTGAGATGTCCTGATGACATCTCGACTCGTCGGTGAATAACACCATCCCATTCTTGTCTGCCGTACCGTAGGTGCTGCCTGTGCCAGGCAAGACGTGCCTTTGATGACGTTTGAACAAAACCGGGCGCATTCCATGCTGTCCGGGGCCGGATGTTGTCCTGTCTTAGTCGGTTCCATATAGTCCTGCCATGAATGATCAGAGTAGTCAAACTGGCAGTCTGGAATCGATTCCTTAGATGGGTCAGCCGAATGTGGTTGTCTTGCTGACGTGACCTCAAGACTGGACGGCCGGTCGAGGCAAATCTCTCGTGTTACCATTATATTGAAAACGTCTCCATAGAGATAAGATCGTGTTTCGAAAGGCACCAAAATGTCAGGCCACTTCATTTTGGGCCATTCCAGTCTCCAGTATACCCACGACGCGGAGACGCTGATTTTCTGTAAGCCGTGGCATGACGTGCGCGCAGTTTTGGTTGAAATTAAAATGTTTTCAACAACATTCAGAGAAAAAATCAACTGTTCATCAATGTTCAGTATCAGGTGTGCATCCACACAATCTATGTTAAATGTATTTCTTTCAAACCGCAAGAGTGACATCTCCCCAAGCATTAAAATAATGATAGAAAAATATTCCTGACTTTATAATCAAACTACCGCTCCAAAGTTGTTTGTAAATGTTAATATATCATCCATCTCACAGGAACCTATCCCTTTCAGTAAACTAGAAAAAAAAAGTATTAAATGTGTTTACTGATTTTCATTCAACAAAACCTCTTTGCAGAAGTTCCAGCATAATATTTCAAAATGCTTTTAATACATATATATGAAAAATGGCTTATTTTCAAATCTGCGAACATTTGACGTATGCTGACGTACGCGTCAGCATACCGTTCCACCTCGCCGTCTGTACACCCTAGCCCCGCCATCTGAGCTGTCCAGATGAAATTTCGGGTCTTCAGTGAATAAAACACCATCCCAATCTTGTCTTGATGTAATGGCTTACCATATCATAACGCTTTCGACACCAAACTGTCGCGTCAGCATTCAAATCACGCGTTAGTATACCGTTCGCCTAGCCGCCTGTACATCCTTCCATCTGAGTACATCCGCCTTTACATCCAACCATCTGAGATGTCCTGATGACATCTCGACTCGTCGGTGAATAACACCATCCCATTCTTGTCTGCCGTACCGTAGGTGCTGCCTGTGCCAGGCAAGACGTGCCTTTGGTGACGTTTGAACAAAACCGGGCGCATTCCATGCTGTCCGGGGCCGGATGTTGTCCTGTCTTAGTCGGTTCCATATAGTCCTGCCATGAATGATCAGAGTAGTCAAACTGGCAGTCTGGAATCGATTCCTTAGATGGGTCAGCCGAATGTGGTTGTCTTGCTGACGTGACCTCAAGACTGGACGGCCGGTCCGAGGCAAATCTCTCGTGTTGCCATTATATTGAAAACGTCTCCATAGAGATAAGATCGTGTTTCGAAAGGCACCAAAATGTCAGGCCACTTCATTTTGGGCCATTCCAGTCTCCAGTATACCCACGACGCGGAGACGCTGATTTTCTGTAAGCCGTGGCATGACGTGCGCGCAGTTTTGGTTGAAATTAAAATGTTTTCAACAACATTCAGAGAAAAATCAACTGTTCATCAATGTTCAGTATCAGGTGTGCATCCACACAATCTATGTTAAATGTATTTCTTTCAAACCGCAAGAGTGACATCTCCCAAGCATTAAAATAATGATAGAAAAATATTCCTGACTTTATAATCAAACTACCGCTCCAAAAGTTGTTTGTAAATGTTAATATATCATCCATCTCACAGGAACCTATCCCTTTCAGTAAACTAGAAAAAAAGTATTAAATGTGTTTACTGATTTTCATTCAACAAAACCTCTTTGCAGAAGTTCCAGCATAATATTTCAAAATGCTTTTAATACATATATATGAAAAATGGCTTATTTTCAAATCTGCGAACATTTGACGTATGCTGACGTACGCGTCAGCATACCGTTCACCTCGCCGTCTGTACACCCTAGCCCCGCCATCTGAGCTGTCAGATGAAATTTCGGGTCTTCAGTGAATAAAACACCATCCCAATCTTGTCTTGATGTAATGGCTTACCATATCATAACGCTTTCGACACCAAACTGTCGCGTCAGCATTCAAATCACGCGTTAGTATACCGTTCGCCTAGCCGCCTGTACATCCTTCCATCTGAGTACATCCGCCTGTACATCCAACCATCTGAGATGTCCTGATGACATCTCGACTCGTCGGTGAATAACACCATCCCATTCTTGTCTGCCGTACCGTAGGTGCTGCCTGTGCCAGGCAAGACGTGCCTTTGGTGACGTTTGAACAAAACCGGGCGCATTCCATGCTGTCCGGGGCCGGATGTTGTCCTGTCTTAGTCGGTTCCATATAGTCCTGCCATGAATGATCAGAGTAGTCAAACTGGCAGTCTGGAATCGATTCCTTAGATGGGTCAGCCGAATGTGGTTGTCTTGCTGACGTGACCTCAAGACTGGACGGCCGGTCCGAGGCAAATCTCTCGTGTTGCCATTATATTGAAAACGTCTCCATAGAGATAAGATCGTGTTTCGAAAGGCACCAAAATGTCAGGCCACTTCATTTTGGGCCATTCCAGTCTCCAGTATACCCACGACGCGGAGACGCTGATTTTCTGTAAGCCGTGGCATGACGTGCGCGCAGTTTTGGTTGAAATTAAAATGTTTTCAACAACATTCAGAGAAAAAATCAACTGTTCATCAATGTTCAGTATCAGGTGTGCATCCACACAATCTATGTTAAATGTATTTCTTTCAAACCGCAAGAGTGACATCTCCCCAAGCATTAAAATAATGATAGAAAAATATTCCTGACTTTATAATCAAACTACCGCTCCAAAAGTTGTTTGTAAATGTTAATATATCATCCATCTCACAGGAACCTATCCCTTTCAGTAAACTAGAAAAAAAGTATTAAATGTGTTTACTGATTTTCATTCAACAAAACCTTTTTGCAGAAGTTCCAGCATAATATTTCAAAATGCTTTTAATACATATATATGAAAAATGGCTTATTTTCAAATCTGCGAACATACAATACCTAGGAAAAGATAAACAAAAACTTGTTGGGTTGTTTTTTTCACATTATTGCTCTATCTTAATCGTTCAAAAACAGTATTTTACTCTTCTAATTATTCTTCAGTATGTGTCTATCTATTTAAATTATTTGTCTCTACTTCTTTCAACTTAGGGATTATAAATTGATAAAGACATATATTTGACAACTTGGTATAAGATTTGTTCACATGGAAGCATAATGCAGATCACACATGATATCAAGGATTAAAACTCTAACCTGTTGTGAAAATGGTTGTCAATGCCGCCCATGATAGAAGACCTTTCATCGTTCTCTGGTGTCTGGATTCTGGTCATGCACAACAAGAATTCAGAATTATAACAATATCATGTCTCCGCTTTAGCTAATATGTAATTCAATTCTCCTGAGCCTACCATCTGGCCATCGATTTATTTAAATGAAACATCAATGAAGGTTCAATTAATTGCCGTCAGTTTCTACGTGGGCGTTTCTAGTTAAGACTAAGCCAGAAGAATTATTAATGATTGAAAGCCTATTGCCAAACAACAATGACATGTGTGGGAAAAATCGTTTTGCGTTGAATAAAATCTATGAATAACACACAAGAGATGTAGCTTTTTTGTAAAGTGAAATATAAAAATGGGACGCTTTATCCCGGTTAAAGACAAGAAGTCTGACTATCACAGACTGTTCAGTTTTACCTGATGATGGGGCCAGAACAAGCCCTGAAACGTTGTACTCGAGAATAAAAAGAAGATGTAACCCAGAAAAAATCTCTATGTTCATCAAATATCATCTTCTAAAATGCCAATCAAGCATCTAAAACAGTCTAATTAAAGAAGACAATACAATATAAAACACGGGTTATAGATCGCCAGCATCTGAAGGTAGATCACCATACTAGGAACCATAGGGACTTACATTACTTTTGCTACCTGCATGGAGCCTAGCTGGATTTACACCATCCCTTCTGCCGCTGGCGATTGTAGGATAATTCAGCCGAAATTTTAAAGAACAAAAATACTACGTTCAAAAACTTGGTACGTGAAAATTTTACTTGGAAAGTTTTTGGGACTTACGTACCCTCTCAGGAGGACAATAATTTTACAATACTTCAACCCCCTTTGAGGAACACGTATACAAGACCACCTGCAGCAACAACCAGTGTACTGCATGACCCACGTAAAAGGTGGGTCACTTGGCAAACACGAATGTTATGTTTACCGTTGTGGATAAAACAGTGAATGGCACTTGAAGTATTTACATTATGTCTATGTCATATTAGCAGTGTGGTATCGATGCAATTAAAGGTATATATTAGTTATGTATATACATATATATAATAAGAAAATTTTATTACAGTTGTGTATTTTTTTCGTCTGTTTGTTTTTTGTGTTTGTTTTTGTTGGGCGGGGGGTGGGGGTGGGGGTGATCTTTGTTTTATTTTTGTTTTTATTTATTTTTCTGTTTCTTGTTGGTTTTTGTTGTTGTGTTGGGGTTTTTTTTGGTTTCGGGTTTAGTTTGTTTGTTTGCTTGTTTATTTGATTTTAGGTTGTTTTTTTTGTTTTTGTTTTGTTTTGTTTTGTTTTGTTTTGTTTTGTTTTGTTTTGTTTTTTTTTTTGTTTTTGGGGTATATATTTTCAATATTCAGTGTCATTATGTGTGATAACACCACTGTAAATCAAAATAGCAGTAACTTCGAAGTGATAGCTGACGAGGTTGAGAGGGTCATGTGTTTTTAAATACTCCATTACCATTGAGAGCCCTCTGTCCGTCGTGTCCTAACTCGATACTAACTGCTGCTGTTTGTGTTGTTGTCTACGAACGGCGTGTGGGGCTGACCATTAATTTTGAACTATCCCCCCTCATAGTTCTGAGACAAGTGAATGTGGATTTTTGATAAAATCAATATTTTAAGAACCTACATGCCGTGGGTTTGTTTTGACAAAATGTACGACTGATTATATCTAATAGCATTGCCTTTATCCATAGTTAACGTGTCCAATGTATTCACGAGCTTCTAATGAGAGATTGCCAGGTCTAATTAAAATAATTAACTTGATACAGAACGCTACCTGCAGCGGGGATTTGAGTTATACAATCATTCTTCTTACGATCAGCTCAGACATGCCTAAAAACCATGAAAACTGCATGATTTGAAGAACTGCTGACTGCAACTAATTCGATACAACCCGCTGGCTGCACCGATAGAAAGCAGCCATGCCTAAAACGCATGAATACTGTATGATTTGAAGAATTATTGTTTTTTTATCCATGTTCTCTACAAACCACAAAGAGACATCGGATCCGAAGTACTTGTCGTTAGGATAAGGAGATGTTCACTACCGCCGTGAACGTTGAAGTCAAAGCATCTAGTTAACCACAACTTCTGCAAATGCATTTCCAACTGTAACTTGTAACAACTCAAAAAAAAAGGCCCATGGTAAATGTTTGTTATTTAGAATATATTTAATCAGACACCGAATCAGATAATTCCTGGTTTCCTGAAGAGAAGATTTTTTTTCTGAACATGTTCTTCCTCTAATGTGATGCTTCAAGACGTAAGTCTCATCTGATCACAAATGAAGACTCCGTGTCCATCATAAATATATGAATGTCCTTTTCGTTTATATCAGGTATTCGAGGTGAATTCGACGTTCTCGCACTGGTGATTTCGACGATTGCATTGCCCGCGCTGTATCGGAGGGCACAAGCAGTTTCATCAGTAGGGCGGATGCCCAGTCGCTTTCGTGAGAAGTTTGATTGACACTCTGAAAATCCGGAAGTTTAGTTATATAGAAAGCAAACAAACATCAATATTATTTACCCGGGATCGTTAACACCACTTCAGATGCAACCTCAATTGGGTATATAACAAAACAATAGCAACCGAAATTTTAGTAAGATCAGTCGTCTGCTGGTGGCAATATATAAATAGAAAGCCACGTGATCACAACACTCCTCGCATTGTGGAGCAAAAAGTATGGCTCATAGTTGAAAACCCATACAAAATCCCCGGATGTGGAGAGGAGCAACAGTTTCGCAGATGCGATGTCATCAGCGCTATTTGATATGTCTGTGTGAAATGGATGAATATAATTATCTTTCATCGTCAAGGTTAATTAGTAAAATCAAAACTTTTAATTATATTATACATGAAAATTACGTTTTTGTCTTACATCGTCGAAACCCTCTGACACCGGGATACCTCTATTTGCAGATGGAGAAAAATAAAGCTACTTTGTTTGCGTATGTCATGATATTCTGTAAAGACAAAAGAAAATGCTATTGCATTTTGGATGATGTAATTTGGGAACCGAGTTGTATGATAATTTTATATTTCTATAAAATGATTATTCCATACTTCACATTTGTGTTATGAAAACGGTTCTCATGATGTATACTGAAACATGCTCGGAATAACATTCGACCTTTGCAGTAAAAACGTTTCAGTGTGTTTCAGTACATTTCAGTGATAAAATCCACTATAAAAGTTGTTCTGGGGCTCCTTTCACCAATGTTATTAATCTTAAGTCCCAGTCTTTAACATTGCACTAAGGTTACCTTAGTGACTTACGATCACCTTAGTGCTTTGTGAAAGGAGGCCCAGATCTTGTTTTAGATTTACTTTGGCTGGTTTATTTTACTTTCGGCGTCTGTATTGTAAGGAACGACTATGTACAGTTAGCATGTTAGAGGCTGGAACAAGGCAGGTGTCTGTATTGTAAGGAACGACTATGTACAGTTAGCATGATAGAAGCTGGAACAAGGCAGGTGTCTGTATTGTAAGGAACGACTATGTACAGTTAGCATGTTAGAAGCTGGAACAATGCAGGTGTCTGTATTTTAAGGAACGACTATGTACAGTTAGCATGTTAGAAGCTGGAACAAGGCAGGTGTCTGTATTGTAAGGAACGGCTATGTACAGTTAGCATGTTAGAAGCTGGAACAAGGCAGGTGTCTGTATTCTAAGGAACGACTATGTACAGTTAGCATGTTAGAAGCTGGACCAATGCAGGTGTCTGTATTTTAAGGAACGACTATGTACAGTTAGCATGTTAGAAGCTGGAACAAGGCAGGTGTCTGTGGCATGCGTTGTTAACGTTTTACAGTCAGTAAGTAGTAGGTTATGACAGACGTCAATCTGTTCGACCAAGAGCGACAAGCGGTGCACAACACAGTATCATTTAACCGACAGTGTTACGAAACCATGGTCAAAGTGCCTCTCAAAATGACGATGAGCCTGGGAGAGCTTCAGTTTGTTAGAGGGAGTGAACAGACGACTCGTAATCTGCTACACAGATGGATCCTGCATGTCCGACGTCTATGTGTCATCCCACAGTGAACGGACCGTCACATTACTCGCATTACTGCTTCAGTAATCGTCTGGAGTGACTGACAGAACACCTTTATATCACAATACCGGACGTGTCACTGGGCAGTGCTGCTGCAGCCTCACGATGCGCCATTCACTGGCCGACATGACGTTTTGTGATTCAGGATGACAAATAAATATGGTGAGGTGAGGTGAAATTGGGTTTAACGTCGAGCTTGAGAATATTTCGCTCATATGACGATGTGCATGCGTGTGTATGTGTATGTGCGGCTTCTTGTACTAGCCCAGACTGAAGCTTGTTTTATAGTGCTAGCCCACTGAGATGCCATGCCGCAGTGAAACATAAATACCCCACTCAGACACATTATACTGACTCTGAGCCGACCAGTCCTTGTTGTACCCATTAATGCCGAGCGCCAGGCAGGGACCAACAAGCACAATATGTTAACGTCTTTTGGTATGACGCGGTCGGGGACAAAACAATGCGCACCCAAACAGCAGAGCATAACTTTACCATGGCCAGGAATCTATATCGTTTACAACAGCAGTTACAACAGGCCACCCGGCATGTCCAATAAAATAATTTATGTTTATCTATTGTCTTTCTTTATTTTATGTATAATATGTTTTAATGGGTTTTTTTATGTATTTTAGTTATCTGTTACCTTTTCTGGAGTGAAAACTGTTGTATTGCAGGGTTTCAGCTTTGAAATCAGTACGTAATCATTACATTTACCCGAACAATCTACCTGAACATCAGTTCATGTGTAAACAGTACCTTTAAACAGTATGGAATATTTTGCAAAATCTAGTTCAGAACAGTTGACTGAAGTAGGTGGCTTCATTTCCAGCCTGAACCTTTGATAGGTAGTATGAGGACAACTCTGTGTTTCTGAAGATATGACGTTACCTAACATGTTCGTTACTTGTATAGTGGTTTATATCGTGTGTTAGGAAAACTATTAAACCATGTTTCCTCCTTAAATAGACGACACATATGGTTTATGAGATGAACTGTCAGAGGATTTGAAAGCATTTGTCACTTCATGGTATTGTGATTAGTGTGTATCCTGCGTTCCTAAAGTTTGCTTTCACGTAGTTTGGTCAATGTTTGCAAGTTCAGTATGTTTTATCCTGCACTGTACTGGCTGGGGATTAGTTAGTCCACCTAGCAAGACCACAGTTACAATGTTAAGGAAACATGTACATCCAAGCTTGTAATAAAGGCCAGGACTGCTTTCTTGGTGCATGTTTTAAGGGCTTATGTGGTTATCCCTTGTTATAACGAACATATCAGTTCCTCATCAATTATGTTCTTGCTTGTATACAGTGAGTCTTTTTGTGGGACCCCGTCCATGCTACATCCAGCAATGGTGCAACAGTAGCTGCAGGTGAAGTCTTCCATGTATCGATTTCCTTGCTGCATGTTCGTACATCTATCATTATCAGATGTGAGCTGCCATCATTTAGTCTCACAGTCGCTGGATGAGGCACAGCTGAGAATTGTGAAATAGAATAACATGAGACAAAGACTGATGAGACATTACCGCTGCATTTACCGTTATACAAACGATATAGTGACGGGTTACACCAGTAATTATCTTCACACATGGTACTTTAGAATTAAATATACTTCCCTTCAAAAGTTTGGACTCAGTGTTTAGGAAAACTACAAAGATCAACCTTTGCAATGTTAGAACATGTGACAAAAACCGGGAATATGTTTCCATTTAACAATGTTAATCACGAAAAAAAGATGAATTCTTTTTCATTCCGCGATTTATTGCATTGAAGTGAAGACTATCAAAAACGTCACATACAGTTCTCACTTATAAGGAGTATGACCACCCCTAGCCACGATACACGCCCTACAACGTCTCCGCATACCACGAATCAGCTTCCCAATGTCACGTTGGGGAATGTTCTGCCATTCTTGAAGTAATGCGGTCACGCGTCCATACACTCGACGCCCCAACATTTCCCAAACATGTTCGATCGGATTCAGGTATCGGGACAGTGCTGGCCATATCATACGGTTGATCCGATGACGTTGCAAGCATTCATTCACAATTCTGGCTCGATCATCTTGAAACTCAGGACGCCCTCCCATGGCCCTCATGACAGCTGGGATAATGATGATTTTGTATGTATTTCTGACCAGTTAAACTGCCTTGCACAACGAGACCGGTCTTGGAACGCATGGAGATCCAATCCCAGACCATTACGGAACCTGCTCCGAATCGGTGGTCATGCTCCACGCGCACGGATGCACGCACGCAACGTCATTAAACTTTTCACCCTGACGTCGCAGAAGACAGGATTACGGCCATCATTAAAATGCAAGTTGAAGCTTGATTCATTGCTGAAGAGAACTTTGGACCATCTGCGATCACCCCAGCCGATGTGTTCGTTTGCAAAAGCCAAACGGTTCTGTTTATGGTGAGACTTGAGGGGGAGGTCTGGCGGCAGGACGTCGTGCTCTGATGCCGTGTGACGGCAGGACGTCGTGCTCTGATGCCGTGTGACAGCAGGCGACGTCGTACAGTGTACAGTGAAACACGGGCCCTATTACACTGTGTAGTCCGTCTCTGAGGACTCTAGGTGCCGTGTTGCTTTCCCGGAGAGCTGTTAAACGGAGGTATCGGATGCTATGACTGGCCTTTTGTACGCTCGGCGAACGTTCTCGGGCGCTTTTGTAGCTGATGCGCGAGTTTTGTTTCTATTTCAAACGATTAGTTTTCCATTACAGATGCGTTTGTTTCGGTTTTAGGGGAAATTGTTGCTGTTTTGGGAGTTCATTTCCCTATTTTGGTGATTTTTGTTCGGTTTTGGTGCATATGAGTTCAGTTTTGAGGATTTGTTCACCGTTTGTATGGTAGGTCTGGAGTCTATCCAACATGGATAACGTATGACGAACTCAACCATAGTTACGTATTTGATTTGATGTCAAATATATAACCGAAATGTAGTTAATATTTATACTAAATTATATTCACGTGCAATCCTGGGTATCTGTAAGATATAAATCTTCCAAAAGTTCTTTTCATGTAATGCAGATGATAAAGTATAGATAGTTTTACTCAAGTGTGGGTTTGCTGGCTTGGTTGACACATGTCATCGTTTCCAAATTGCACAGACCGATTTTCATGAGGTTGATCCCCGGATTGTCTGGTCCAGACTCGATTATTTACAGACCGCCGTGATATAGGTGGAATATTTTTGAGTGCCACGTAAAACTAAACTAACTCATTCACTGTATGATAGAAAAGTGATCAGTGAACAGCTGGAATTGTTTCTCTCCTTTTAATATCACATTAAATGCCTGCGAATGATTTCTGTCAACTAAAGCTGATTTGTGTTTAACAAAATGAAAATATGGCCTGATGAATAAGATTTATTTTCCATCGAACTTGTTTGTATTTAAGAACCAATTTATGGCTTTTTACCATTCTGTCTAACGTTGTCATCTGTTCGCTTATATACTTTGAGTGTCAAATATAATACATTTCATACATAATCAGTTTGAACGATTTTTCACACATATATTATGTGGGGATGCTCTTACATTTCATTTCTCAAATGCCATTACACCTCCACTCTTCTACAAACATGTGTCATTACATAGTACAACAACGATATACTGCTGTGTTTCCACACATATCATACATATCTGTCTCTAAGCATTCCCTTTATACAGTGTGTCTTTCTTAGGGAACACATCCTTGTTACATCCCGGTGTGGTGCAACAGTAGCTGCAGGTGAAGTCTTCCATGTAGGGGTTTCCAGGCTGCATGTTCGTACATCTGTCTTGGTCAGATGTTTGCTGCCACCATTTTGTCTCACAGTCGCCGGAAGAAGCACAGCTGGACATTGTAAAATAAAATAACATGAGAGAAACGATACAAATCCAAACATAGTTGTAATTATAATGACTTGTTCAGAAAACATGCAAAGACACTTTCCTGTTGACTGTTGTTATGCAAAGCGAATTTGATTGTGCACACTTGGTATATGTTCAGTTGTTTACTTGTACAAAATGAGTGTTCCAAATAGCTGATACAGTTAGTTCAAGAAATACTGCAAAACCTCGAAATCATTAAATCAATTATATGAAAAGAGATTGCATTTTCCCACATATATACTGAAAGAAACAAATAAAGGATCACTGGAAAATTCAAGTCTTCCTTTAATATTTTCCAGTTTTTATCTTCGGCTTTGAATAGTGCTGTAGGAGGAAATCTGAGAATATATAAAGGAACACTGCCCTGAAGTGGCGTTCCCTTATTTAATTCTCTCAGTATATATGAGGAACAATGCAGGTTCTTTGCGAAACCAATAACAATAAGTAAATACATGCATTGAATTATTCAGTTATATATATGGGCTCAGGGAACATAAACAAACAGAGGGTACATCAACCCATGGGCACCGAGGGACCAGTGAACGACGTATTCATCTTACGGTACACCTCATTGTTAATTTTGAACTGTTGAAAGCACAGGTATTGGATCATAGTGAGGAGAACCGGAGTTAGGCAACAGCCCAAACATTACTAAACGAAATCCCACAGTTCGGCATTTTCAGCGCGTAACCTAGAACATGTTACTCGCTTGTAAGCGGGGTACATTAATTGGCTCAGCCAATCAGAAAACGACATGTGTGAGGTAAGATAACTATATGAGATATAAATGCAGGTTCTTTATGAAAGTAAGTAATTTATGAATGAGGAAATATGTAAGTTCTATGCGAAACCAGAAACAGTAAGTAGTAATTACGTGCATGTGTTAAGAGTAAAGAAATACAGACCTTTTCGTGACTATTCTCGACTCGTCCTTCTTGACAATAACAGTGTTCATGCAGAAGGGTGTCATGATTGAACACGGGGTGTCTTTTCCCGGGAATATACCACACGTACCACCAGAACATGTTTCACAGGTGAGAGGTGCTGTGGACAGAGCATTGACAGTAAATGGGATATCGGAAATCTAGTTTTATTCAGTACTACGTTAAATGGAACACTGACAAATAAGGTGGGTGTTTGTGTCTCTGTATGTGTGCTTGCGTGCGAGCATGCGTGCGCGTGTGTGTGTGCGCGCGCGCTGTTCCAATAACCCATTCACACCAAACACACTCTCCACAATTGAATGTCTAATTAGGTATCCTTGTGGTGAAATCGTTCGCTCGTCACGCCGAAGACACGGAATCGATTCACTTCAGTAGTAAAATTATGAAGCCTATTGCTGGTGTCCCCGCCGTGATATTGCTGGAATATTGCTTAAAAACGGCGTGAAACTAACTCACTCACTCACTCACGCAACACCGTGAATACCTATAACTGTAGTTGCTGCACTTGGTGGGTCTGACATCGGTGTATCTCGTGTTGTAAGAGCGTCAGCCACTATAAAATGAAAACAATATCTTGAAGTACATATTGCAACAGTGCAATTAACATAAATGTTTACAAGATAATGATGGATAATTGTCTATATCAAGTAAACTAATAAACGTAGTACGCCATTTCATTCCATTAAAATTTTCCTTCGACGTTGTTACTGAAACTTTTTTACTATGATGTCAAAAGTTTCTGACGTAACTGGACAATCCTGCTCCTTTCGTCTCGTTCACAAACTCAGCCTTGCCATCGAGTCTGGAAAAAAGAATGGTCATATGTTGGTTTGTAAATTTCGTCAGTCAGGTGGATAAGTGACAATGTGCTAATTAATGATATGATTAAACTATTTAATATGGGCGATACGTTTTGAATGATGGCTTTCTAAGTATATTTTACAAAATGTCACAGGATCTGTATACCATCCATTAATCCATCCATCTACTACCTTATGAACCACGTGACAGGTCCAGAGTCTTTAGCAAGTACGCCAACCCTTCTCGCTGAATCGCATATAGAGTCGCTCTGAAAGATCAATCCCAGTTAGTCGCGGTGCACCAGAACCACTTGACTTACATATCAACGTTACACGAGTATGCATAATTTACAGTTTTCGGCCTGTTCGTCGTTACTAAACAAGGAAAATGAAGATATAATATGTAATATATACATATTATTGCACTTGTAGCACATTTGGGACTTACAAGTAGTGAAATATACTAAAATGTCTTGAAATCAATATTTTCCCAAGCGGATAAATTCTGATGTCGCCCTGAAGGCAATTACGTGTTTTACATTGGAGGGAATGTATCGTAATATTCTCCAATAATGGTAACCCATAGATGAGTGAAGTTATACCAGGGATAATCTACAACGTCTTATAGTCTCCCTGGTTATACTAATATATAGAACTGGTTCCTAGTTGATCCCACAGCAGGACGAATACACTCCTAGGAGGACGAATACACAGTGTATACACTCACGGGGATCCTTGGGAAAAGGAGAAACTGAAAGAAGTAGTGGTAAAATCCTTCCTAAAGTTCCAAAATTTTGGAAATTTTGGGAAATATGATATTTCCAAATTGGAAATTTTTGCAAATCACCAATGTTTTTTCTTGTGCTAGCTACATTCGCACAGTCATACACTCTCCCTTTCCCTGCAAATGAACGAGTTCCCATAGGACAAAAATTGTGGTGTTCATCAGGTCTTTCGAAAAAATTCTGTAAGAAATTTGGTTAAATTGGGTTCTGCACGAGTTACTTACCGGTCCGAATGTGGTTGACAGTGGTGAACCATCAGCGTCTACTGTCCCAGGAACACACGTGGCACTGAAGGGAAACCACATTGATTGTGTACAGACACGTTCAAATGTTACACATATACATATATATGACTTGGTACGCTTAGACTTGTAGAAATAGAGCCGCAATGAAAAAATACTTCCGTTCAGCTGGCTTTAAATACTTTCGGCTGTCGGTGGTGTCTTCGTTTGTTCTTATCGGCTCAAAATCCGTCCAAATGACTACAATCAGTTCCAACGTTTCTATCATCATCGCTTTCACTTACAACATCCAATGCCACAATCAGGTTTTACTGTCTTCTGGGCAAAGATGGATGAGTATTACAGCATTATGCTATGAATTTCAGCGGTCTACGCATACCATGCTTTCTTAACCTCTATACACTGCCGTCAACATATAATACAGCAAAATGGAATTCTTGCTCCACTGTTTACACCTTTTGAATTGTCCACTGACACGAACGATGTATTGTTATACAAACTGTATTTCCATGTGTAAATTGAAATGGTACAGGAATTCGGCGGTGAAACTTCGAATTAAGTAATAGTATTTAGACACTTAAGAGAAGGCCTAATCACACTGTAGGCGGGGAGGATAACCACAAGAAGATAAGATATGTCAAAGTCAGCATGGTCAGTGGTTTTGTCTTCGTGGATAAACCTGGAAAGGAACTCGAAAGTAAATTATTTCCTCATTTCCTCTAATTTTTAGTTAATTTTAAAGGGAAATATCCGTTGAATGAAATTTTGTCCAAATCTTAGCTTAAACCGTAGAAATGATACATTTTTTGTAAGTTAACCAATATATTGGTGTGAATAAAATAGTTTAGTTGGGGCCGTTTGAAAAATGTATTGATCAACATTCCGTGCTGCCATAGTGTGTGTGCATCTACGCGTGAGTGTTATAATAACTTCTTTTGAATATCACATGACAAGGACTTGAATTCTACTATAGTTTATGTGTGGTCGCAAACGACACAAAAGAAGTATTCAGAATACTTACTGTAAAGCCGCTCCTGATTTCATGCTGAATTCATTAAACTTCTTACTACTGTCCATTGACTCCGAAATGTTAGCAGCAGCTAAAACATAAAGCGTTTGTATGTTGATTGTCAGTTGTAATATATCAACTGCACCCATTGTCACTGATATAATGTCAGTTGTAATATATCAACTGCATCCATTGTCACTGATATAATGTCAGACGTAATATATCAACTGCATCCATTGTCACTGATATAATGTCAGACGTAATATATCAACTGCATCCATTGTCACTGATATAATGTCAGACGTAATGTATCAACTGCATCCATTGTCATTGATATAATGTCAGACGTAATGTATCAACTGCATCCATTGTCACTGATATAATGTCAGACGTAATGTATCAACTGCATCCATTGTCACTGATATAATGTCAGACGTCCATTGACGTAATATATCAACTGCATCCATTGTCACTGATATAATGTCAGACGTAATGTATCAACTGCATCCATTGTCACTGATATAATGTCGGACGTAATGTATCAATTGTCTGCAATCCAACTGCATTGTCACTGATATAATGTCAGACGTAATGTATCAACTGCATCCATTGTCACTGATATAATGTCAGACGTAATGTATCAACTGCATCCATTGTCACTGATATAATGTCAGACGTAATGTATCAACTGCATCCATTGTCACTGATATAATGTCAGACGTTGTCAATGTATCAACTGCATCCATTGTCACTGATATAATGTCAGACGTAATGTATCAACTGCATCCATTGTCACTGATATAATGTCAGACGTAATGTATCAACTGCATCCATTGTCATTGATATAATGTCAGACGTAATGTATCAACTGCATCCATTGTCACTGATATAATGTCAGACGTAATGTATCAACTGCATCCATTGTCATTGATATAATGTCAGACGTAATGTATCAACTGCATCCATTGTCACTGATATAAACTGCATGTCAGACGTAATATATCAACTGCATCCATTGTCATTGATATAATGTCAGACGTAATGTATCAACTGCATCCATTGTCATTGATATAATGTCAGACGTAATGTATCAACTGCATCCATTGTCATTGATATAATGTCAGACGTAATATATCAACTGCATCCATTGTCACTGATATAATGTCAGACGTAATATATCAACTGCATCCATTGTCACTGATATAATGTCAGACGTAATGTATCAACTGCATCCATTGTCACTGATATAATGTCAGACGTAATGTATCAACTCCATCCATTAATGTCACTGATATATATAATGTCAGACGTAATGTATCAACTGCATCCATTGTCACTGATATAATGTCAGACGTAATGTATCAACTGCATCCATTGTCACTGATATAATGTCAGACGTAATGTATCAACTGCATCCATTGTCACTGATATAATGTCAGACGTAATATATCAACTGCATCCAATGGTATCAACTGCATCCATTGTCATTGATATAATGTCACGTAATGATAACTGCATCCATTGTCATGTATATCAGTCAGACGTAATGTATCAACTGCATCCATTGTCATTGATATAATGTCAGACGTAATGTATCAACTGCATCCATTGTCACTGATAATAATATCAACATCCATTGTCACTGATATAATGTCAGACGTAATGTATCAACTGCATCCATTGTCACTGATATAATGTCAGACGTAATGTATCAACTGCATCCATTGTCACTGATATAATGTCAGACGTAATGTATCAACTGCATCCATTGTCACTGATATAATGTCAGACGTAATGTATCAACTGCATCCATTGTCACGATATACCGTCAGATATTGTCATCAACTGCATCCATTGTCCATTGTCACTGATATAATGTCAGACGTAATGTATCAACTGCATCCATTGTCACTGATATAATGTCAGACGTAATATCAACTGCATCCATTGTCACTGATATAATGTCAGACGTAATGTATCAACTGCATCCATTGTCACTGATATAATGTCAGACGTAATATATCAACTGCATCCATTGTCACTGATATAATGTCAGACGTAATATATCAACTGCATCCATTGTCATTGATATAATGTCAGACGTAATGTATCAACTGCATCCATTGTCATTGATATAATGTCAGACGTAATGTATCAACTGCATCCATTGTCACTGATATAATGTCAGACGTAATGTATCAACTGCATCCATTGTCACTGATATAATGTCAGACGTAATGTCAACTGCACGTCACTGATCAACTGCATCCATTGTCACTGATATAATGTCAGACGTAATATATCAACTGCATCCATTGTCACTGATATAATGTCAGACGTAATGTATCAACTGCATCCATTGTCACTGATATAATGTCAGACGTAATGTATCAACTGCATCCATTGTCACTGATATAATGTCAGACGTAATGTATCAACTGCATCCATTGTCACTGATATAATGTCAGACGTAATGTATCAACTGCATCCATTGTCACTGATATAATGTCAGACGTAATATCAACTGCATCCATTGTCACTGATATAATGTCAGACGTAATATATCAACTGCATCCATTGTCACTGATATAATGTCAGACGTAATGTACCAACTGACTGACTGACTGACTGACTTATTTTGGTTTTACGCCGTTTTTAGCAATATTCCAGCAATATCACGGCGGGGGACACCAGAAATGGGCTTCACTCATTGTACCCATGTGGGGATTCGAACCCGGGTCTTCGGCGTGACGAGCCAACGCTTTAACCACTAGACTACCCCACCGCCCCTGTACCAACTGCATTCATTGTCACTGATATAATGTCAGACGTATTATATCAACTGCATCCATTGTCATTGATATAATACACCCATACTTTATCCCAGACATAATGTATCAGCTGCATCCATTGTCACTGATATAATTTCAAACATGTTATAAACGGGCAGCATAAACGATACCAAGTCGAAATCACTGATATTACAAAACGACAAACCACCATTGTGAAGAAGGACAGTAAATTGTAATAACAGGTGTATGGGCAACATGCACTCGGTCATTTCATGACAATAAAAGTAGCAACAATAACAAGCCCATTGCGTCACTGTATAAATTAAGGAATGAAATGTCCAGTATTCCATCACAGATGCAAATAAAACACTACACGTGGTCAGTATCTGGTATGTCCACCGTGGGCATCAATGCAAGCCATAACTCTGCGACGTGCTGAGAATGTCACACGCGCCATTCCTCTTGAAGGGCTTGGACATGCAACGGCTCTAGCACATATCTGACGCTCCAAATTGTCCCACAATTGTCCAGGTGACCTGGAGGGCCAAGGAAGCACACTGATGTTGTTTCGCTGTAGAAAATCCATGACAATACGTGCTGTATGAGGACGGGCGTTGTCCTGCTGGAACATGATCCGGCAACAGCGTTGACGAAGGAAAAACGCAGAATTTGATCAATGTATCGTTGAGCAGTGAAATTACCATCAGCCACAACAAGATCTGTCTTCATACCGTCACATATGTCGCCCCAAACCACGACGCCGCCACCAAACGGTTCCACTTCCTGTACGCAGCAACGTTGTACACGTTATCCACGGCGTCTGTAGACACGAGCCCTGCCATCATTCCTGAACAGCTGGAACCTGCTTTCGTCTGAGAACATCACTCTCTGCCACTGTCTGTTTTGCCATTGGCGATCCGTGCGTGCCCATCAAAGACGTAAATTGACGTCGATACCTTATCGTCGTGCTGCTGTTCGGCAACTGGTAGGATGTCCAAGCCCAGTCGTTGATGATGAAGTCACAGGTAGGAAACGGCTTCTCATGTGCAGGATACGTAAGTAGCGGTCTTCGTTGGGGGTGGTGACGTGAGGTCTTCCACTTCTAGGCCTGTCCACTGTCCGCCCTGTTTGCCTCAGCCTCAGCATCAACCTCGTGATGGTTAGACGTATATAGCCCTAGGTCCCTGCAACATGTGCATGTGTGGCACCCATCTGTACCATTCCAATGACTCTCTCTGGATTCCTGCGATACTCGGGGCATGGTTGGTGAAGTTGACTTGAAGGCCTGATGTCCAGGAAGGTTTGTGTGCACTTCTATACCCCAAAGATGCATGTGCTTCGTGCAATCCGTTGACGAGGTTTTTGTGCTTCACGACATGTTGCAGTGATACTGTTCGCCCAAACACAACATTTTTCATGCGAAATGTTGGGGAAGCGTTGTGGTGATTGTTTTAAGCTCATAACTACCTATAAAATTTGAGTTGGACTCCAAATTATCAAAATACATTTTGGTATCGTTTCTTTTGCCCGTTAGTATCTATAAGCTGCCTGGTATACCCTCTGCATCCCTTTTGTTTTGTTTTCATGTGTCATAACGATGACCAAAGATGGATAATGAGAATTTACATAGCCAACTTACAACCAATCAAAATGTCATAGTACTGTTCCACTTACCAACGACGTAGGCCTTGTTTGAAGATATCCCATTATCAGCCTGACAGATGTATATTCCTTCATATTGTTCCAGATTTGCTTTGGTGACGCCAGTCAAGAGCAACTCCCCATCTCCAAAGTCAACAACTGTCTGGTCAGAAGACAAGTCCACCCCTCCATATTTGCTCCATGTAACTTTAGGAGCCGGGTCACCTTCGACTACACACTCCATCTCGTTTCCAAAACCGTCTGGCTCCAAAATGACAATTGGTTTCTTTGCAGATATTGTCAGCGGCTCTAAAATAGAATGCAAACCCCAGTCAACTATGAATTATAACTCTCTTTAAACAATAGTATTTAGTAAAGCTATTACAGACTTACAAAAGTACGCAATATCTCGTGTCAAATAGCATGTTCCAGCAAAATACTAATATCTGGCCCTAATGAAATGACTGAAGCTGACTGGACATTCACCTCCGTTTGTCACAATCATTTGTGTAATTCATATTTTATTATTATATAGTTATTATTTAGAAACTCTACGCCAGAGGGGAACCAGTTTCGGGCATCCGTGGAAACCATTCCAAACGGCCATCAAAACTGTATGAACGCATCACTGAAAATATGTAACCTCGTAGGGAACCATTTGAACAAACCAGTCATTTGTACCATCAAGATCTAATCGCCTTCCTCCAAGCAAATATCATTTGAGATACAGTTATACTATATTGGAATGGTAAGAATGAGCAATGTTACTGAGTCGATGTGTCGTGAAAAAGGTCGCTTGTTAACTGCCAGTTGCATTTCGAAAAGTAGTTGCGTGTGAGATCTGATATGTTAAATATATGACTAGGTTGAAAAAGATAACATCTCCAAACTCGGTTTATCTTTTCCTCGGGACAAATGGGCGAAGAGAAAGAAACCTTATTTCCATTGGGACCGATAAAGCGTAACTCATCGTGGCTTGTTTGTTCTTGTCAAAATAGCCTGCATGTACGTGGCAAACTTGGACGTTACGTGTTGATCATGAAAGCAGTAAAACTGACTAAGTTTTTATTGTGAAGACAGTTTCAGCATTGCAATTGATTCACATCCAAATACGCAATACGGATGTTCTTAAATATATACAGATGCCTTGACACCAGATTTTCGGTGAAAAATATTTTCTTTGAAAATGTCAGAATGGAAACTATTTTGATATACCTTGTCACATACCATTGAAACGATCTACGAATCGCATGTATACAAACATTTTACTATTGAACGTGATTAGCTGGAAGCCGATGACATTTGGAAGCGATAATTGTATAAAGACGACTAGACGTCATCTGAAGAAATGCCTCCCCGTGTATTTTAAGTTTGAGTCAATAAATAACAGATTTGTGCATTTCCCGTTATGTGAACAACCTTCACCAATATCATGACATTTAAACTAGCTAAAGAACTTATCGGTATGTAGCTCACATGTTCTACGACGTTATTTAGGTCGGGCTTAAGTGAAGGACATGAAATCTTGTCGGGGAAAAATAAATTTGTTATAAATGAAATTCTTTGGGACGAACTTATCTACAAAACCTAATCCATGCCAGCTGCAATCAAATCCGCTACGCAAGCAGAATGCAACTTAAAAATCAACACAATACCATGTCATTATTGGCAATAGATACTTATCGAGAACATCGTCAGGTGCACAGAACTGAAGCTGGTCCACAGGCTCTGATCACAGGTCCCCGTGCCTTTGAGAGGATCAAGGGATTAAAAATCCACAATTTTTTAGATGACCCTCGACTCGAAGTGCTTCACAGTACATTCAGTCAAGATGTATTGTACTGTTAAGCATTTCGAGTGGGGGTCATCTCACAATTATTATTTTTTAATCTTTAATCCTCGCAAAGACACGAGTGCCTATGGCTCTGAGTCCTGTTATTAGTTCAGCAAATCGGAACGCAGCACACAATCCCATATATTCTACAACATATCTGCAGGATTATGACTCACCGTGTGTCTGTACATGTACGGTTCCATTGGCTTGCCCTACGTTGTTCTCAGCCACACAGGTGTAGTCGCCACTGTTGTCCTTAGTTACATAGGCAAGTCTTAGGTTGTTCCCGTCTGGCTTAGCATTGAAAATATTCTGTGGAAGAAAATTGGATAACTGAACATTCAAAAGTATATGACGTACAGCAATAGCAGTGATGCATACCTCTCTTTTGAGTGCTAAAGTGACAGGAATTGACTATGCTTATATGTTTTCAGCTTGCTAAAAGAATTCGTAATGCTGAAATAAAAAACGGGGTGATTAGTGTACACTGTTTACAATAAAATAAATAGAGAATCTCACCCAAGTGTCTTCTGATATCAATTATATCAACACGAGTTGATAAAGTTACAAATATCCGAGGCTTGCCGAGGATATTTTTACTTTATCAACGAGTGTTGATATATTTGATATCAGAAGACACGAGGGTGAGATTCTATTTATCATCCAAAATCACTCTTCATTAATTTTCAATGAAAAATGTACATCTCTGGACATGGTACTGCCATTAGACTTGCAGTGCAGCGATGTCATAGCATTGTGACGTCATCAAGTACATGACGTCATAACATTGTCAGGGCATTGTACAAAGTCTACTGTCAAAACGATATCTCTTAGGAGATATCGTTTGATCTCACACAAGCGATATCTCCTGTGGAACACAGTTTTGGATGATAAAATAAGATAAGAGCTAAATTAAATGGAAATATTCCTTCATGTCATTAACTAACACACTGTATACCTGTTTGTCATAATACCACGTGACTCTTGGTTCAGGCACCCCTGTGACATTACATGAGAGAATGACGTCTTTCCCCGTAAATGCATTGACGCTCTGACTTGGGTTTGGAATGTGTGGTGCAACTGAAGGCAAAAGAAACATGTGCCAGTTCCACAACAAGTGACGACTTTAAATCGATTGCTTAAATCGTGCCATGATGAATAACGGAACACATGCATCAGACATCTCACCTCTTGGTTCTGTTGTAGTGACCGTTGTTGCTTCAGTGGTTGCTTCTTGTCTGTAGGTTCCTGGTCTGGCTGTAGACTGGCCGGTGGTCATTGCAGAGGAGGAAGGGGAGATAATTTGTGACAGTAAGCCAGTAATAGACGTTTGTGTGATGGAAGCAGCAGCAACTGGAAGCGACATCAAGCTGGATGTTGGTGATGAGAGGAAAGGAGTAAATGACGTTGGACCTGATAGAGATGCTGTGGGATGGGAAGAAATGTGTTTATTCAGTGAGCTTTGTGAGGAAAGAAGGTATGCTCCTGACGACACGCTTGGAGCTGAAACAGACATTTGGAAGGTGGGTGATACACTTGGCAATGCCACAGATGATGAAGAAACACCTGTTCTTAACTGTGATGACGATATCGTGCTGGTAGGTTCTATAGCAGGTGCTGGGCTACTTGATGTCATCATAGATGAGGACACGCCCCTTGAGGAAGCATAAGTACCTGCACTTGCCTGTGATGAAGATTTTACACTGGAAGGGAGTGAGGTCATTGCCAGTGAAGGTGATGGGCTACTTGATGTCATCCCAGATGAGGACACGCCCCTTGAGGAAGCATAAGTACCTGCATTTGCCTGTGATGAAGATGTTACACTGAAAGGGAGTGAGGTCATTGCCACTACTGATGTCATCCCAGATGAGGACACGCCCCTTGAGGAAGCATAAGTACCTGCATTGCCTGTGATGAAGATGAAGGTGATGGGCTACATTGATGGTCACTTGATGTCATCCCAGATGAGGACACGCCCCTTGAGGAAGCATAAGTACCTGCACTTGCCTGTGATGAAGATGTTACACTGGAAGGAAGTGAGGTCACTGGAAGGAGGACACGGCCCTTGAGGAAGCATAAGTACATTTGCCTGTGATGAAGATGAAGGTGATGGGTCTACTTGATGTCATCCCAGATGAGGACACGCCCCTTGAGGAAGCATAAGTACCTGCACTTGCCTGTGATGAAGATGTTACACTGGAAGGGGAAGTGAGGTCATTGCCATTGGAGGTGATGGGCTACTTGATGTCATCCCAGATGAGGACAGGGAGGAAGCATAAGTACCTGCACTTGCCTGTGATGAAGATGTTACACTGGAAGGAAGTGAGGTCATTGCCATTGAAGGTGATGGGCTACTTGATGTCATCCCAGATGAGGACACGCCCCTTGAGGAAGCATAAGTACCTGCACTTGCCTGTGATGAAGATGTTACACTGGAAGGGAGTGAGGTCATTGCCAGTGAAGGTGATGGGCTACTTGATGTCATCCCAGATGAGGACACGCCCCTAGAGGAAGCATAAGTACCTGCACTTGCCTGTGATGAAGATGTTACACTGGAAGGAAGAAAGGTCATTGCCAGTGAAGGTGATGGGCTACTTGATGTCATCCCAGATGAGGACACGCCCCTTGAGGAAGCATAAGTACCTGCACTTGCCTGTGATGAATGATACACTTACACCAGTGAAGGTGATGGGCTACTTGATGTCATCCCAGATGAGGACACGAGTAGAGGTCATAAGTACCTGCACTTGCCTGTGATGAAGATGAGTGAGGTGCCATGAAGGTGATGGGCTACTTGATGTCATCCCAGATGAGGACACGCCCCTAGAGGAAGCATAAGTACCTGCACTTGCCTGTGATGAAGATGTTACACTGGAAGGGAGTGAGGTCATTGCCAGTGAAGGTGATGGGCTACTTGATGTCATCCCAGATGAGGACACGCCCCTAGAGGAAGCATAAGTACCTGCACTTGCCTGTGATGAAGATGTTACACTGCACTTTGCCTGTGATGGGCTAATGTCATGATTAAGTACCTGCACTTGCCTGTGATGAAGATGTTACACTGGAAGGGAGTGAGGTCATTGCCATTGAAGGTGATGGGCTACTTGATGTCATCCCAGATGAGGACACGCCCCTAGAGGAAGCATAAGTACCTGCACTTGCCTGTGATGAAGATGTTACACTGGAAGGGAGTGAGGTCATTGCCATTGACTGTGATAAGGAACTTGTTGCCATCATAGTCAACGCTACCTTTGAAGAAGCAACAGGCGGCAGAAACTGGCTTTGAGAGGTTGGTATTACATCAAAGGATGAATGTGAACTGATTATGTTGCCTGACTGGGTGTTAGTTTGTATAGAGTTTAAGGGGACATGTGTTACAAATGAGGGGGTCATGACCATTAAAGGTGTTGTCAAAGATACCACATTGTGAATGTTTGACATGGTGGATGGCAGAGGCGGCAGTGACAGCAAGGAAGACTGTGTTGGCGCTATAGTTGCACTTGAGCTCAACGATGTTGATGGTGTCGTGATTACCGCTGTGGAGTTAACAATCCCAAAGTCCACTGGAATATTGAAAGTTGTGTTAGACATCGTAATTCCAATGAAAATATCACATTAATGAGTGGTTATTCAAAGTAATTATTCAAATTATGTAACAGTTCAAAGTACACCATGATAACCTCTAATATAATGTCCATGGTCCCTGCTATGGTGATCTGCCTTCTGTTGTTGGCAATCTGTAGCCTGTTCTTATATTGTATTGTCCACATAGTACTATTACTTTTAACTTTCCACATTAGTTTTAATTGTAATTGTGATGTACTAGTTGTTTTAATGTCCTTTGACGACAGTTTTTTTTTATAATATACACATACATGTATTCCTTTTCAATGTCAAATATGTTCTCGTCACGATATGGCTGAAATATTGCCGATGTGACGTTAAATATAAACTCACTCACTCTAATATAATGTGGACTAAAATATATGTTTGGTTGAGTTTTTTTATCTTAGCTAGATTTTCATGATTAAATTCGCAGTCTACATTACCATTGGCAGATCCATTGAGAAACTGTGCCTTGCCTTCAGGTCTAAACATGAGAATTGATATAATTTATTGATTGTAAAATGATTGTGATTGTGCGAATAATGCTCTAAATCGACATCAACGTAATAACAATTATGTGACATATACACTATGCATTTATATTTTATTATTCCCCTACCTTTAAGGAGAATATAACCAAGACTAGACACTTGGTAACTAGAATAATCAGCAATTACAACAATACAAGGAGAAAGTGAGCACCATGAATATTTTTCAGTTGCAAGATTTTATATTTTTATGTGATTATATAAATCAGGTTAAACAATACGTTATGCTAATAACCTGAGATTACATAAAACGGCATTACATCGATTAACATCACAAAGACCACCGTACCGGATGACCCACGTTACCGGGCCTGGATTTGTGTCGATGACACCCACTTCTCTGGCTGACGCACATATAAATTCATCCTGAAAGTGAAACATGATCTAATGTATCAATATTGCAACCCATACGCTGAGTAAAATACAATGTGAGTGAGTGAGTCAGTTTAGTTTTACGCCGCTTTTAGCAATATTCCAGCAATATCACGGCGGGAAAAACAATGTGAATACCTATAGCTGAATTAACATAAGACATGTGTGTCGGGTTGTTCTATGGTATTGTCAATAAATGCTGACATATCGTAAATATGTCCATTGAAAGAGAAGTACCACACACGAAGAAGCACCCGTCAAATCAGTTTGAACATAGTATGTGTTAACAGTATGCCCATCGTAACTCGCGTATTGAGAGTCCATCATCTTACCAGGTTAAACTCGCGAGTAATGGGAGATCCATCTGGTCCGGTGTGGCCTGATGGACACTGTGCTCTAAAACAAAAACAGAGAAGAATATTAATTACACGCATATTCGGGGTTATAACCACTAAATGGTGACTACATAAGGAATATGCATTGTACATGATGTTTCTTGGAGACAACCGTTATTTCAACAGATCAATGTTCGACACAATGGTGTTTCACTGTAAACAGCATTTGTTATTCGCGTTAATCATCCCAAGATAAAAGATATTTCCAATACAAATTGTATACTGAATGACACATGAGCAAAACGAAAACGTTTGCACCTGAGATGATGAAACCTGGCGAGACCCGAGAAGATCCGGGTTAGAATTGATCTTCAGTAACCCATGACTGTCGTAAAAGGCGACTAACGGGGTCGAGTGGTCAGGCTAGCGGACATGGTTGACACATGTCATCGTATCCCAATTGCGTAGATCGATACTCATGCTGTTGATCACTGGATTGTCTGGTCAAGACTCGATTATTTACAGACCGCCGCCATATAGCTGGACTATTGCTGAGTGCGGCGTAAAACTAATCTCAAGAACTGAAATCCGATAGACTGCTCAAACTTTAGATCAATAGAGAGTTCCTCATTACAGCAAAATCACATTACAAATAATGTTTCATTTTTTGGCATGTTTAATGACTAGCAAGATTGACCATCAACAATAAATAATTTTCCGTAAATATAGATGCATATCACTTGAATCATATCATTTGAATGGACCTTCAGAACTAGACTCAAATGACCTATTAACAGAAGCACGCAATCTGTTTGTTTGGAAGACACGTACACTAAGTATTGATTGAAAAGATTTGTGTCCGAAAAGTGTTGTTCAATGAGACTTCAACAGTCCTTGGATTAAAGTACAAACAGAAATACGACGTCCATGTATCCTGACACGTACTGGAGGCAATGGTGGACGATGCTCATTCTAAAGATTTCACCAGGGGAAGGATCCGAGAAGATCCGGGTTAGAATTGATCTTAAGCAACCCATGCTTGTCGTAAGAGGCGACTAACGGGATCGGGTGGTCAGACTCGCTGACTTGGTTGACACATGTCATCGTATCCCAATTGCGTAGATCGATGCTCATGGTGTTGACCATTGGATTGTCTGGTCCAAACTCGATTATTTACAGACAGCCGCTCTATAGCTGGAATATTGCTGGGCGTAAAAACTAAACTCAAATGGGGAAGAAAAAAGAAAGCCTTAAATACGTATATGTACCAAACAGGTTTACAACTTTTGAAACACCCAAGCAACCTTTGAAAACATGATCCAGCAAGAATTGTCCGGGATAGATTCCCCAGGCGATACATACATCTATGAATGTTTGCATTATTGCTCACTTACTGGAATGCCTTCAAGGGCGTGGTGCTGATGTTGCTGAATGGAACCTGCCCATCGACTGGCGTAGTAACATTGATCGCAACTAAACAATCAAAAACAATGCTTGTATAACAAAACCACATGTTGTAGTAATATGTCTATAATATGTACATAAATTATCTTCATTAACATCATCATTGTCCATATATTTACCCGAAGTAAATTCAATGCAAATTAAAAATCAGTATGATAACAGTGTTTGTAAGGAACAGTCATCGTGGTTTATCAAGCAGTTCTTACCTGCCTGGTAGGCTGTAGCTGAAGTTTATCAAGCAGCTCTTACCTATCTGGTAGGCTGTAGCTGAAGTTTATCAAGCAGTTCTTACCTATCTGGTAGGCTGTAGCTGAAGTTTATCAAGCAGTTCTTACCTATCTGGTAGGCTGTAGCTGACGTTTATCAAGCAGTTCTTACCTATGTGGTAGGCTGTAGCTGACGTTTATCAAGCAACTCTTACCTATCTGGTAGGCTGTAGCTGAAGTTAATCAAGCAGTTCTTACCTATCTGGTAGGCTGTAGCTGACGTTTATCAAGCAACTCTTACCTATCTGGTAGGCTGTAGCTGAAGTTTATCAAGCAGCTCTTACCTATCTGGTAGGCTGTAGCTGAAGTTTATCAAGCAGTTCTTACCTATCTGGTAGGCTGTAGCTGAAGTTTATCAAGCAGTTCTTACCTATCTGGTAGGCTGTAGCTGACGTTTATCAAGCAACTCTTACCTATCTGGTAGGCTGTAGCTGAAGTTTATCAAGCAGCTCTTACCTATCTGGTAGGCTGTAGCTGAAGTTTATCAAGCAGTTCTTACCTATCTGGTAGGCTGTAGCTGAAGTTTATCAAGCAGTTCTTACCTATCTGGTAGGCTGTAGCTGACGTTTATCAAGCAGTTCTTACCTATGTGGTAGGCTGTAGCTGACGTTTATCAAGCAGTTCTTACCTATGTGGTAGGCTGTAGCTGACGTTTATCAAGCAACTCTTACCTATCTGGTAGGCTGTAGCTGAAGTTAATCAAGCAGTTCTTACCTATCTGGTAGGCTGTAGCTGACGTTTATCAAGCAACTCTTACCTATCTGGTAGGCTGTAGCTGAAGTTAATCAAGCAGTTCTTACCTATCTGGTAGGCTGTAGCTGAGGTTTATCAAGCAGCTCTTACCTATCTGGTAGGCTGTAGCTGAAGTTAATCAAGCAGTTCTTACCTATCTGGTAGGCTGTAGCTGAAGTTAATCAAGCAGTTCTTACCTATCTGGTAGGCTGTAGCTGACGTTTATCAAGCAGCTCTTACCTATCTGGTAGGCTGTAGCTGAAGTTAATCAAGCAGTTCTTACCTATCTGGTAGGCTGTAGCTGAAGTTAATCAAGCAACTCTTACCTATCTGGTAGGCTGTAGCTGAAGTTAATCAAGCAGTTCTTACCTATCTGGTAGGCTGTAGCTGAGGTTTCACCATTTGTAGCGTTACACACGTATACACCGTCGTACTTCAACATGTTGGCCTCTGTGATTCCCATAATCAGTATCTCCGCAGAACTTATGTGGTGATAGGATTTATCAGCGCTGATATCTTCGCCATATTTACTCAAGGTAACTGAAGGTGGAGGAATTCCTTCTCCTACGCATTTCAATCTGGCAAACCTCATTCCTGGGGTGATGACAACTATGGCAGGCTCCCCTTTCACAGATACAGGTTCTAAAACATAAGAGTCATAATCATCATGGACCCGTGAAGGTCCGGGTTAGAATGAGCCTTCAGTAACCCATGCTTGTCGTAAGAGGCGACTAGGGGGATCGGGTGGTCAGGCTCGCTGACTTGGTTGAAATTGGTTCCCAATTTCGCAGATCGATGCTCATGCTGTTGATCACTGGATTGTGCGGTCCAGACTCGATTATTTACAGATCACTGGATTGTGCGGTCCAGACTCGATTATTTACAGACCGCCGCCATATAGCTGGAATATTGTTGAGTGCGGCGTAAAACTAAACTCACTCACTCACTATAACCATCATGAATTGACATGAAAATACAAACTAAATGTGTATGTGTCAGCATCAATTCCACAGTCAACATGTCACAGTCAGATTCTGAACAATATTTAGCGAACTTCAACCACCTTGCCAGAGGTACAGATAAGCTGCGTATCTTCGTTAATTACGTAGATATGTATGTGAAAACTCGATTCCTGCGAATACTATTGGGTAGAAGTACGCTTGAAGGTTTGTAAATACTCAATAAATTTAATCTAACATGCGTACAAACGAAAATAGATAAAATAACTGAGGTATATTGAGAGGTTCTATTTCAGCACCAGAACCTGCCAACTTGCAGTTTTACTTATCGTTTCTCATGCAACAGATCAAATATAAAGGTAACACATTTGTAGGAGAAAGCACATGGAATAAATCAGGGAAAGAAACCTTTCAAAATTTCCCACTAGATCACAGGACCAGTGAGTGGACAATGATTAGTGGTCGTGTCTGTACTTCACTGGTACAAAATAACATTCGTAGATTTACGTAACTATCAATACAAAATTCACTGGCCACCAGGACCACTGCAAACTTATCATTTAGTGGTCCTGGTGAACTTTTACTAGCCTGGGACAACAGGACCAGCGTAAATTTCGCACACTGTAAATGGGTGCCAGTATCTATGGCTCAATAATGGCGTGACTGTTGCCATCGGCAGTAAGGAATAGTAACTCAATACCTGTAACATGCAGATGGACAACACCCTCTTTTGTTCCCAGTGAGTTGTTAGCTTCACATCTGTACACCCCTTCGTTGTTCTTCAAAACGGACGATATGGCCAGCGTTGATTCCTTTGGGTGGGCATTAGGGTTTACCTATAGTACAGAAAATATTCACGTTAACTCTTTATACATTGGTAAATTTTTATCACATGTTCAAAAAGACATACGTTTTTTCAGCAAAACGATAATTCAGTTTCTTTCACTGCATTATTCTTGACCAACTTTCAGCAATACATAAGCATATTCAGTCATTGGAACTGCTTTTAAGAAATATTACATCCTTGCTTTAAATGTGTTTAAGAAGCTGATGCTGGCAGGAGTGAAAATTGATATGATTATGAGAGATAATGTATCTGTATTGTTTCCTATATTCAACATTGGTAACATGCAATGGTCAGACAGACAATAGTTAAGATATATTTACAGAATATATCACATATTTGGTCCTTTAATCTCTTACCGACTGGTCATATATCCAGGTGACTGATGGGGTCGGGTTGCCACTCACATTACAGAATAGGAGAACAGTTTTCCCAAGGGCTGCATTCACCGTCTGGTTTGGGTTTAATATATCGGGGGCAGCTTCAAAAACAAACAAAATACATCACGCATATGGAATCTGTGGCCCGTTGTCAACGACGACAACAATGTCAATAAGAACGGCTGTACTCTTAGGCGTTAAGAGGTTTGTATCAATGAAATTATACTGATTTTTGATACATGGATCACTGAAGTCCGAAACGACTGATTATTGTATAAAGAGCGAATCAGCGAGAGCAACAGTACAACACTAATATCTTATTAAATACTGACTTTCTTCCATGAATAGCATACTAGTTCAGATATATGGTGAAAGGCTAAATAAAAAGAATGACAAACAAGCCACACATAGCAACTTGTCATTACAATAGCACAAATGTGTGTCATGGTACTATATAACAAGACGGAATGTGGAATGGGTAATACACTCCATGAAAAGGTCGGCGATGAGATTGCTAAAATTAAAATATGCTTGAGAAACACACTGAAACTGAAAAACCAGGATATTTAACATGGACATCGTTTTATTAAGTGTTCCAAATCGTTACTGAATTTGAAACTATATGCTAGATAGATCTGTGGCTTGTGATTGGAAATAAATTAAATAAGATCTATTTTACAGCAGCCGTCAGTTGTGTAATCGGATCTAAGGTCCATGAGAAATGTCTGGAGACACAATACATCATTCAGCTTAATATCGAGACCTGAATGTATAGAATGTTCAGAATGTATAAGTAAACGATGGAAACGCCTGCATCCGTATAGAGCACGCCAACGAGCCCGATTACGTGCTCTCTTGAATTGTTTCAGGAGCGTTAAACACGGAAGGGCATTATGAAACATACTCAGAGGTGGAGTAGATGTAGCTGCTGATGACGCAAGTGAAGAACCGGTTGTTGATGCCGGGGAGACTGCAGTGGAACTAAAGTGTTCAAAATCCACTGAAAATCAAACAGAAATTAGGGTTTCATGTAATCACACACTATAGAATAACATGGTAGTGCGCAGTGCTGAAAACTTCATATATACATCTGTATTACAAAGTTAATAGGAATTTATAACAATTTAATCTCTGAATCTGAATTAAATATTTGTTCTTTAAGATTTTCTTCTCTATATACCACTTGGTAACGAAATATAGCATTTTGTAATTTAAGTTAATTCCTCTGTATATCACTGTATAAGTCATGTTACCATAAGGTTGTAAAGCTCCTTACCATTCACGGATCCATTTAAGAACTGTGCTTTGCCATCAGGCCTGAATAACAAACATCGATCAATATAAAAATTGTTTAACTTCAACATATTCGGAAATATTATCTACTGAATGTATGCGTCTTAAAATGATTAACTTGACAGTAGGCGACAAACAAGTCCATCAACATCGATATACGTTTATGATGAACGCAGTGCACATAACTCGCATACCTGACAAGCCACGTGACCGTGCCAGCATCCGAGTGAATAAGCCCTACTTTCCTTGCTGAGGTGCATATTGGCTCACTCTATAGCAACATATGAAAAAAAGACATTTTTAAACACCTGCATTGATATAAATTAGCTTGTTGTATAAAACAGATATTTTTACAATTTCACACTTTGATATTTCAATTTCTGAGGCACTTGATTTATTCAAAATTCTAGTGGAACAATCTCCCGTAATGAACTTTGATCAGATCTGTGATATGTGTAAGGGTATGTGTGTTGTGTTCCTGTTGAATCTTTGATGGTACGATGTTTGTTAATGTTTATTGTGCATTATTGCAGTTCATAGAACACATCATTATTGACTCAGAATATGTCCGGGTCATTATTTGATCTAACTTGGTAAATGATGTAAGTGAAGTAACCAAATCGATTCAATCAATATCCCATGTCACGAACTGATGTCTTGATAATGTATTGCCACACTTCCAGCGTTCGTGATCTTGTCGATCGGGGAAAGGGACCAAGAGTGCTAAAATACATCGGTTATACAACAAATATACTGAAATGAATTCATATGACTCCATGGTTATACCATCCTCGATAATCTCCAGGGTATACGTTCCGATGAATCTCCACTATACCCTGGATGCATCTACGGCTCGGGTCGATGATTTTATTACCTCCCTTGGTTGGCTTGTTATCCAATCAGGTGTCTACGCTGGGAAGTTGAGCGTAACATTCACAACTAACATTCACTTTTTAAATTATCTAACCGATTAAACTTGACAACACAATAATATATTGATGCAGAGGTACTCTGAAAAAGGTAGGACTTCTTGCATATATTTTTTTAAGGTTTCAGAACCTGTCAATTTGTGTGTATGTTTTCCCCCCAAATCTGAGTGGCGCTGCGAACAAACCTTCGCGACTGCGACCGCTATCTTTGTAGGCACTGGCAAGCTCGGTTGTAACGGCGGCTTATCTGGCTGGCCCCTCTGAGAATGCGGAGCCAGTAAAGGGAGGTAATAAAATCATCCGAACCGTAGATACATCCAGGGTATAGTGGAGATTTATCGGAACCTTTACCCTGGAGATTATCGAGGATGTGGTTATACGCAAATCGACAGTACTTGAGATGTCCCGAAATGTTGTAGGGACATTAACATCCCATCTAATTGGGACTTCACTCCGTCGATAACGAGAAGAGGTCATGAGTCGTAGTGTCTGGATTCCACAGAATCATGCCGGTAGCCAGTATTTTGATATTTTCGTTAAGTTACAATTACTCACTTGTTCCTTGAGTATGACGAATCAAAAACACTTCTTACCAGGTCAAACTCAGTAGTGATGGGAGACGCGTCAGGAACCATACTTCCAGGCGTACAAAAGGCACTGAATTAAACAAAGCATACACTTATTACGAGAACACACACACAGATAACAATAAGTTGTTTGCTTCTCTCGAGGGTAATACGGTCTGATGTACTGATTTTGTAGCAGTGGTAGGCGAGGGATGACACTACTACAAAAAGGCGTACATCAAACCGTATTACCCGAGGGAGAAGCTTACAACGCATTTATCTTACCGTCATGTTAAATTGTTAAATGTACAAAATATCACTTGTTATATCCGATGCATAAGTTCATATATAGAGCGAGATGTGACACTGCTACTATGTGAACACAAATATATCCATTTCACATAGAGATGAAGACATTATCCACGGATGTGAAAGTAAATATGAAAATATCATTTTATTTTATTTTGAAGATCGATAAGCTCGCTGCCGACTATATGACTTATAAACAAACTGGCGTCTGCCTCTCGACTGGAGTTTTTTAAATCAGTGAAACATATTCTGACAAGCTTAAAACTGCTGTAAAAATGGTAAGGTATGTTTAAGTTCAGTGTGCCAACGATACAATGTGTAACATATTTTAAATAGAGTAGTTAAAGTCGTTAAAATAAATGTGTACACAGTGAACTCAACAACAGCTAATCGAACGGTTTTCGGACTAGGGGCACTGCATGCGTCAAATTATGACGTCATACGATTGTTAGCGATGCAGATTCTGGGCGGAGAGTTTGGAGTTATGTATCAAAATTATGCAAATAAACATAGTAAAACACATGTTACTGACCAATCATCTTCCCTTGACAAGTTACATTTGGTAGTTCTATTTGGTAGTATTCCATAACCCGATGTGTGAGGAGACGTGTAAATGGAACTAATTATAGGAACAAAGATTGTACATACTGGAATGCTTTCAATGGCGTTGAGCTGATATTATCAAATGGGTGGTTCTCTCCAAGCATCTCTGTAACATTGACCGCAACTGTAAAAACAAAATGTTTATTATTAGAAATCATACTCGGTTGTGTTTGTTATTTTACCCCGGGGGCAGCGATATTTAAACAGCCTGGCGCAGGGTGTGCCCTTAACCATAAAATGTTGCGGGTCCTGATCAGAATGTGTAGGCCCTATATTTTAGCTACAATATAAGTAATTCCCAGCAAACAAAGAATGAACGTGACAGCTAACAAACTGAGTTTGTTTTTTAGCTAAAGAGCTAAAGAGTTAAAGAGTTTAATTTAACTCTAGCGGCTGACTAGTGAAAGCGATACCCTGTCAGTGTATGGAGCTTGCAATGCATTCGGATAAATTGTTCGACAGAGGTACAGATAAGCTGCGTATCTGCGTAAAGTACGTAAATATAATTATGTGAAAACTCAATTTCTGTGAAGACTATTGGGTACAAGTACGCTTGAAGGTTTGTAAATACTCAAATATTTAATCTAACATGCGTACAAACATTAATAGATAAAATAACTGAGGTATATTGAGAGGTTCTATTTTCGCACCTGAACCTGGCAACTTGCGTTTTTTTATTTTTGTCTCATATAACAGATAAAATATAAATAACAAACATGTAAACCAACATTTAAGCTCGATTATATTTTTACAATTAATGGAAAATGGCACAATCCCCAATTGAGTTTGAGTGAGATGGGTACAGTTTATTTGGTTACTCAAAGGAAAATTAGGATACCGAGTTGAGATGAACACAAGCGAGTACATAACTCAGTGATCCAAATAGTTATAGCTCTGGTTCGAGGTTAAAAGATAATATCTCAGTAATCTAAACTGCTTCCTCGAAAATGACAGTCGTCTAACTTACAGGCAACAGTTGCTGATCGAAATAAATACTAGAAATTACGGAATGATATTTTCTGAAAAATAATACTCTTAGTTACTGGGGATAAAACTGTCGGCCATAACGACCTGCAGAAAACAAAAGCTGTGGGTCTAAGTGGTTTTCAGTCGGCTTCGGGCCTAAGGACGCTGGCCTGGAGACTTTAACATCTCGAGTCTTGCCCAGACTTTATTCTGTATGCAGCGACACATGCCCTCTGGGCATTAACAAGCAGTAAACAACGTCACTGAACACCTTACGACAAGTTACTGGGAACCCGTGGTATAGCGCTTTCCCGCTTGTTCAACGCATATTCCGTTCGTTGGCTCTTGTTTTTTTAAAGGTTAATAATTCATTTATATAGCGCCTAGTATCCATCTCACTAGCTGCTCACTGGACGCTGTCATCAGTATCTGATCTTTATTACCCCGGATAACCCAAGCTGCCTGTTAGGCGCTAGAAGGTTATAGTCACATGACTTTATCCAACCGGTCACCCGTTTTCTGCTGGGTGAACAGAGGCAATTTTGAACATTTTTTAATCAATTGTCTAAGGTGAGAGCACATGTATCACATGTGCTTAGTTGTGCGGTAGTCCTAGAAACTCTCAGGAATCAAGCGGCCAAACGCGGTCTCCCATCCAAGGACAGTCCGAGCTCGACGTTGCTTAACTTCAATTGATTCGTCACCTGAGGCGCTACGCACAGGGCCACACACCGCCACAAAGTTCAGTTGACTTGAAGTAAAACTTATTGTAAAGAGTACAACAATGAACTTACTGGAAGGAAAACACGTTTAACAATTGTAATATGTATTAGGATTTTGGCAGAGATGTCTATGGAAAGGTGCCTCTATTTACCTATCTGGTTGGCTGTAGCTGATGTTTGACCATTTGTAGCGTTACACACGTATACACCGTCGTACTTCAACATGTTGGCCTCTGTGATTCCGATGATCAGGAACTCAGCAGGACCCAAATTATGATAGGATTTATCAGCGCTGATATCTTCGCCGTATTTACTCAAGGTAACTTTAGGTGTAGGAATTCCTTCTCCCACGCATTTCAGCCGAAGAGGTTTCAGAGGGGTGATCACCATAATAGGAGGCACAGCTTTCACAGAAACGGGCTCTGCATTGAAACACAAAAGTTGGGGAATTATAAATATGCATAATTGATAGAATGACCATCTTTCTAGGAAGGTGTAGTAGTTAGAGCATCCGCCCGGAGAGCGGAAGGTCGCGGGTTCGATCACAGATCGCGTCACACCAAAAGACGTTAAAATTTGGTACTTGTTGGTCCCTGCCTGGCGCTCGGCATTAATGGGTACAACAAGGACTGGTCGGCTCGGAGTCAGTATAATGTGTCTGAGAGGGGTATTCGTGCTTCACTGCGGCATGGTATCTCAGTGGGCTAGCACTATAAAACCAGCTTAAGTCTGGGCTAGTACAAGTAGCCGCACAAACACATACACATGCATGCACGTCGTCATATGAGCGAAATATTCTCAAGCACGACATAAAACCCAATTTCACCTTACCTCACCTCATTTTTCAATCACGGTGAAAACGGAAGAGAACCCGGAAGAGAATGCAATGAACAATCTGGATAAAACCAGGAAACTGTCAGGTTGAATGAGGAAGTTGATCATAGGGTTCCTGTACGTCTAGTTGTTGCAGTATGCAACTGTCCACAACGAATTCGGGCGTCTTTGTGGCTCCCATGTAACCCCACCAGAATCAGCCACCAACGTCACGGCCTCCCCGACGTCTTAGACGTCAAGGTCAATGGTTTACGTCATACGTATTCTTGCCTTATCTTTGCCTAAATTTATCATTAAAGCTATTCCCTGATATGCACCAGTATTTGTTTCGATGCAATAAGCATCTGCATAAAGTATTTGTGACAAGATATTGGTGGTCATTAAGTCACCTGTGACATGCAGATGAACTATGCCCTCCTTGGTTCCTAGTGTATTGTTAGCGACACATCTGTAGATGCCCCCGTTCTTCTCGTTCACGGACGATATAGCCAACGTCGATCCTCTGGGGTGGGCGTTAGGGTTCACCTGTTAAGGAGGAAAATGGGATTTTCAACCAGTACCATTTTCTCATTCAGACATAAAATACTTGTTTCCTGAAATTTCATCATTCCGTTCCTATTCTGTTCTTAAAAATGTAACCCCGGATAACAGCGAAGGACAATATGAGGCAAATTAAAATATAAACCTGGGACTGCCAATGCATTTGAATAGTAAGCTTCAATACATCAATGTATCATGTGAAAAGATTAATTGGCAATTGTACCCCTCACACACGTGCACGTTGTTCTGCGGTCTGTGTTGACAGAAGGGACTACTGAAAGGCTTCAACAACAAATACAGTACAGCCAGAAATTATTGAGAATTTAAAGATTGTAATTTTTTAAAAAAATTTTACTCATTACTCATAATTTAATGAGAATATTAGCAGAACATAACTCCAGATTCAAAGACAGGTGAACAGTTAGTATTTTGTCAAATCACCATGGGCAGCAATGCAGGCTTCAATGCAGCGGGGCATACTACTGATCAAAGAAGTTAGAAAGTCGCGGTCCATGCTGTCCCAATATCGGGCCACCTCTTCTTTCATTTCAGCAATATTTGTCAGATTTTTCTTATTGACACTTTCCTTCATAAGTCCCCACACATTTTCTATTGGATTTAGGTCAGGGCTATAGCTTGGCCAATCTAATAAATGTCATATTTTGGGTCCGAAACCAGGCCTGTGAATGCTTTGAACGATGTTTTGGGTCGTTGTCCTGCTGGAAAATCCAACAATTTCCATAGAACACGTAAGCAGATGGATGTAAATGTTCCTCGAGAATATCTGTGTACCGCTCACTGTTCATATTCCCTTCAAATACACAGAGGGGCGTTGCCCCTAACACAGATATGCCACCCCACACGTTAAATTTCGGACTGTACTTTGGGCGCTGATACAAAGGTTTTTCAGTTTGTTTGGTCCAGAATTTCAGTGTATTAGGAAACAGCCACACAGAACTTTCATCTGAGAAAATCACATTGTCCCAGTAAAAATTTCTATGCCCTAAGCACCAGTTCAACCTTCGCTCCTTTTGTTCAGGTTTCATGATCGGTGATAGAATTCCTCGACTTTTCTGCCAACTCATTGCATGCAGCTCAGTTCTAATTGTCTCCTTACAGACAGTCACAGTTCCTCTATCAATCATATCCAGCCTTAAGTTTTCTAAACTCCTTCGTTTGTTTTTAGAAACAAGAATACCAAGCCGCCTCCTTTCACCGACAGTCAATTTTCTGGGCCTACCTGCGCCTCTCTGGTGCTCAATGCCATATCCATTTGCAATATTTTTCAAAACACGATAAACAGTGGACAAAGGGATGCCTGTTCTACTTGAAAACACTTTAGCTGATCTGATGTCCTTGTTTTTATACTCTATAATCAACTGCTTCTTCTCTAAATCATCCATACTGAGGATCACTGGAAATGTCGTCTGCTAGCAAGTAAACAAAGGGGGATAACTCTTCACAAACTAATGAAAAAGGATTAACGGAGTTGTCTCTCTTGAATGAAACCAAGCATTTGATAGCTGGTCAAAGTTGTTTATACTATAAATCCAATTAAACATATTCCTAAAATTCTCAATAATTTCTGGTCATACTATAGTACGATATTGGTGCACTGTCAAGTCTTAGCCTTCGAAAAGCAAAAATCGTGTATTTTTGTCTGATTCAATGACTCTCCTACCTGTTTGTCGTATGTCCACGTGACGGAAGGCTCAGGGTTGCCGGTTACATTACACAACAGAAGAACAGTTGTACCCAAGATGGCGTTCACAGTCTGGTTTGTGTTCAATATGTGAGGAGCCACTGCAACACACATGCAACACACATGCATCACGTCAGTGAGGATAATTTGCATCATGGCAATACGTCACTACTGCCTCACTGTTAAAAATGAAGAATCACAATCGACCGTTTGATAAACATTTGCCTACCCAACAACCTATAAGTGTATATTTTCGATTTATTTTGAACATAAACGTGTTCCATTTTCAACTGCGAAGAAGTAAGAAGCAGAAAAGACACTACTTCGCATGTCAGAACATACCTTTAATTAAGGAAAACTGATCTGATTCTAATCCAACACAAAACCTTCCATTTGGCCACGTAAGGTGAAATTGGGTTTAACATCACACTTAAGATTATTTCGCTCATATGACTACGTGCATACGTGTGTATGTGTGACTGCTTGTACTAGCCCAGATTTAAGCTGGCTTTATAGCGCTAGCCCACTGAGATACCATGCTGCAGTTAAGCATGAATACCCCACTCAGACACATTATACTGACTCCGGTCCTTGTTTAACCCATTAATGCCGAGCGTCAGGCAGGGACCAACATGTACTTATATTTTAACGTCTATTGGTATGACGCGGCCGGGGATCGAACCCGCGACCTTCCGCTCTCCGGGCGGACGCTCTAACCACTACACCACAGAAGTGGTACTAGTGGACAGAGCTTCTGCACTGAAAGCTGGAGGCTGGTGGTTCGATTCCTGGTTGCGGAAGCAAAGAGACGTTAAAGGTGTCTGTTGTTACCCTGGCTGGCGCTCGGAATTAAGGGGAGAAAACAAGACGTGGTCGGCTAAGACCCTGTACAATATGGTTGAGTGGGAGATCCACGTTAAACTGCGACAGGTGCGTCACTAGGCCGGCTCTATAAACGGAACCGTGAAGATCCGGGTTAGAACTGATCTTCAGTAACCCATGCTTGTCGTAAGGGACGACTAACGAGATCGGGTAGTAAGGCTCGCTGACTGGGTTGACACATGTCATCGTATCCCAACGGCGCAGATCGATGCTCATGCTGTTGATCACTGGATTGTCTAGTTCAGACTCGATTATTTACAGACCGCCGTCATATAGCTGGAATATTGTTGAGTGCGGCGTAAAAACAACAAACACACAACTATAAACGGGTTTTAGTACGCGGAGAAGTACATGCACCTAGGTGTTTGCAATAGAAGAATCTCGAACTTGGCGTCAACTTTCATTTCAAGCGCCTTATTTACAAGCATGGAATTAACAATAACACGACCATCGCCATACTTTTTGAAGAAAATATATTTCAAAACTTACTAGTGGGAAGAGGAGAAGAGTTTGTTGGCGATGTTGAACTTTCAGGAGTTGCAGGAGCTGTAGCTGCCGGTGTTGTAGTCCCAGTCACTGGATTCACGTCAGCGTTACAAAGATCTTCGTTACAACAGCGGAACCCGTCTTCACCCAAAGTCGTCATGTGACCGACACACTCCTGGTAGATATACGAGTGAGTGAGTGAGTGAGTGAGTTTAGTTTTGCGCCGCACTCAGCAATATTCCAGCTATATGGCGGCGGTCTGTAAATAATCAAGTCTGGACCAGACAATCCAGTGATCAACATCTGCCAAGCAAGTCAGTGAGCCTCACTACCAGATCCCGTTAGTCGCCTCTTACGACAAGCATGGGTTACTGAAGATCAATTCTAACCCGGATCTTCACTGGTTACGACTAGAGAGGAGTTGTTTTATCCCCTTTTGTGATATCATAAAAAGCTGTTGGCCACTTATGTAATAAGACAACACAGAACAGGGGTAAAGGAATAATGCAACATTGCCGACATTAAAAAAAAGAATAAATTCCCAATATTTTCCTCAAATACAATCTTTCATGTATTCACACACATTTAATGTCGTTATCAAGGAAGCATTTCGGAAGACTCTGAGTAATGATTACTGACCGTTTTCTCTTCACATCCAAGATCATAGACGGTCATGACCAACTGGAAGATTCTTCTCACTGAACAATACTGGCAAGGAGAAACATGCGACTCTGTTAGCATGGGTTATGTCTCTAACAATAAAGTCAAGCACCCTTAAATTCGTATAAAGACAATGATGTTTGCTTATGAAAAGTTGCGCGCGGTGAAGTAGGATAGTGATTAAAGCGTTCGCTCATCACACCGAAGACCCAGGTTCGATTCCCCGTATCGTTAAATGTGTGAAGCTCATTTCTGGTGTCCCCGGCGTAAAACTAAACTCACTCACTCACTTACTGTGAAAAGTTGCAAAAAAAATAACGTGAGTCCTCAAAGCGAACACACACAAAATTTCTATTCATGACCTGTTCTGCGATAATGTCAATAAGATTGTCAACGTTAGATTGTGACATTTGATAACGCAACTTAGACTCACGTGCACGGGAAATGACAGTATCCAGTACTACATATATTTCAGCAGCCTCTTCATCATCAAAACACACAGCAAACGACAGTGACTATCTCACTATCCATCACACGTATTTCATGTAATATCAAACTTTCGTAAAATCATTGGAAATTCAGCATTTGGAACTTTCATCAAAAGATAGTTAACCAACTTACTGCGTGAGTTTGGTTTTACGCCCTTTTAGCAATATTTCAGCAATATCAGGAAGGAGGACACCAGAAATGGGCTTCACACATTGTAGCCATATCATGTTGGGAATCGAACCCGGGTCTTCGGCTTGACGAGCGAACGCTTTAACCACTAGGCTACCCCACCGCCCCGCTAACCAAATTACGCCTTACCAGTACACCAAAGATCACACACGTTACCGAATAGCTACACAGAGAGAACTAGACCCACCTGGTCTGGCCCGCAGTATGTCTCCTCCTGACAAGAGGATGGCTGTGGAACGAACCCACATTTTTTACATTTCAGGTTTCCTGTTCTGATTGTAGTCGCTGAAAGTATCAAGAGCGACTTGGTAATGCTAACAATGAATCGGGATCAAGTGCGGAGAAAGGTTTCCCGTGGTCCATACATTTAATGACTTGTTTCACTCGTCATAATAATAATTATCACCCGAACCCTCTCTGCTGCATTTTTCATCTTAATCTGTAAAACGTAATAATTGGATATTTCTTGTGCGCCACTGTCCACCCAGAGCATGCCCAAAGCGCTGCATGTAAAGAGTCATTAGAGTTGATGAGGAAAACATGGCAGTTCGTCAGAATAATCAGACAGACAGACTATTTTGGCAGATTTATGTTCTAGAAGTTGTTTAAGAGGTAGTTTTTGAGTCCTGACTTAAATGCCTCGTTTTTTAGATGAACTATTTTTGATGGGAGAAGGAAGACTTTCACACGGTTGGTGCTGCAAATTTAAATGTTATATGTCCAAAGTACGATATAGCGCCATTAGCGCTAACTGTGACGTTAGAAATATTCATAGACTCATTCACATTTAACAAAACATAACGTTTGTAATTGTGTCACGATGAGGAATGTGGATTTACGACGTAGTTCTGTGAATATATATATATATACATATATCAATGGACCATCTGAGGATGATGTTCTTAGCCTATAAAGAAGCTCACTCATCATTTACATATTGTGATTTAAATAATAATAATGTCCTAAAATTATATGTAAACAGTTTCTGTAAGGATTAATTCAGTTACTGTTTACATAATTGACGAATTATTAGAACGTGAATATTCTTAGTCTACTTTGAGGAACTAATTCCATTAAAACTTATCTGCTGTCTGTACATCTTTGAGTAAAATACTGAGATTGATACACTTATGATTTACTTGGTGGAAGAGAAGATGTCTTGGCTGTTGATGTTGATGTTTCAGCAGTTGCAGGAGCTGTAGCTGCCGGTGTTGTACTCCCAGTCACTGGATTCGCGTCAGCGTTACAAAGGTCCTCATTACAACAGCGGATCCCGTCTTCACCCAAAATCGTCATGTGACCAACACACTCCTGGAAGACATACGAATAGAGAATAGCAAATAGAGAAGGATTACATTGCGCGTGGACTGAAAGATATTGACAACATGTGCATCATAATAACACAGGACAGAAAAGGTCACTTGTCTGCTCCTGTGATCATGCGTTTACATTTATATGATATATTTCTACTCTCTTGTGGGAAAATTGTATACTTGCAGGCAGAATGTATTTTCCATTTTCTATCTTGTCTTTTAACATCTGCATATCTGTGTAATTGTTGCTCAAATATATTGTGGACATTTACGACGTACTTGAGATCTGACTGCTTAACGTTTTATATTCAAATCCGAGATCATAGGTAACAAAGCCAAATATGACGACATTTCTCATATAATAAGTCTTTAAGTTTGAGAATTGATCTTCAGTAACCCGTACTTGTAAGAGGCATCTGAAGTGATCGGGTGGTCAGGCTAGCGGACTTGGCTGGCACATGTCATCGTATCCCAATTGCGTAGATCGATACTCATGCTGTTGATCACTGGATTGTCTGGCCCAGACTCGATTATTTACAGACCACCGCCATATAGCTCTAATATTGCTGAGTGCGGCGTAAAAGTAAACTCACTCACTGACTTTCAGTTTTATGTATTCACACACGTATGATATCGTCATCTACGAAGCATTTGGGAAGTCAGTGAGCAATAATTAATTACCGTTTTCTCTTCACATCCAAGATCATAGAAGGTCTGCCCAAATTGGAAGACTTTTTTCACTGAACAATACTGTCAAGGAGAAAGAAGAGCATCTGTTAGCATGCGCGACGTTTCTAAAATTGAACTTAAACACAGGAAATCATACACATACTTCATGTGTACACATACACGACTTTATCGGTGCAAAAACATACAGTGTGTGTGTGTATGTGTGTGTGTGTGTGTGTGAGAGAGAGAGACATAATTTCCATAATATGATCTCGTTTAAGATGCTAAACCACTTTTTTCTATAAATTACATTTTCGATTGTAGCCTTAATAAATGCTAGAAACTCGACTACTATCTAGCAAAATATATTTCAACTTATAAATAGATAATAAATTATTGCGATTAGTCAATTTACAAAAAGACAAAACAAAAAAACTTTCTGGTGAAAAGGGTTACATAAGTAAAGCTAATGAACGTATATTGTCTTTCCTATAACTATACTGATTTAAAACATCGATAATTTGGAATATCATTTTCAGGTATCTGTATCAATATATCGTACCTAATATTACCCCATGATCAAACCACACTTGAGTGAATCTACCGCAACAAACCCTCCCCCTCTTTCCAGGCTTATAGTGGCGGTATACAGCGTTCGCTCAGACGCCGGAATTGCTAAATGCCGCATAAATCTAAACTCGCTCACTCACTCACTCCCAGGATAATAACACTTCCTTCCATGGATGGAATCTCACTCTAATACACGTATATAGAAGATTATGAACGCTACAACCTGACAAGTTACTTATCCAAACATTAGTAGTGAATAAATATTTTACACAGAAAGATCAATTAACTTGAAAGCTATTTTAAATAGTATGTGAGACAAAATAATCATTTTAAAATATCTGTCGACAAAGGACAGAAAAATAGGTAGGTATATCCCAGTTGTAAAATAACATCAACCTGATGAAAATTAAGACAAGAATACAGTAGATTCAATAGATTCATTCAGGCTATAGACCACTAACAGCCAGAGTTGACCACGTTACTGGGGATCAAGGGGACTTACAGTGCTTTTGCTTTCCGTCACACAGAAGACACAGGTTCGATTCCCCACATGGGTACAATGTGTGAAGCCCATTTCTGGTTTCCACCGCCGTGATATTGCTGGAATATTGCTAAAAGTGGCATAAAACCATACTCTCTCACTCGCTCCTACGAAAAACCAAAACAAGAAAGATGTTGGAAATAGAATATTGTAATATACCTTTGGCTTGCTAACTGATACTCCCTTATAAATGTCATGTCATGGCTTGACAATTTATGTTTATATATTTAGGAATGTGTTTGAATGATGTCAAATTTGATCAGAGAGAGCTGACCAATTTTCAGTTTGACAATAATCACATCATTGAATATTCAACTGAAGGGTCACTGACAACTTATGGGAAGTGGAAACATGATATACCTGGTCAGGCCCACACTCTGTCTCACTCTCACATGATGATGGCTGTTCAGCGTACGGACACATTTTGCATTTTATGTTTCCCGTTCTTATTGTTGTTGCTGAAAAAGTCACAATGGACAATAATTATGTAACATTACGTAATGATGTACGCGGGACCCATGTGGTCAGTCTCAGTCTAGTGAATCGGCAAATTGGCCCGCTGAATGTGGTCCAACACCTAACTGAATAAGGGCCAACATGTTTTGTTTATGTTTTATTAACAAGTTTATGATATCACTATCTGAGGAATCCAGGAAAAGGCAGTCACGTGATCATACACAAGAATTCAAAGTGATCAGTCTGGTTTGACTTTGACCATACTTACCCCAGGGTATGACGATGGTTAGCGCTGAATATTGGTTTGACTTTGACCAAACTTACCCCAGGATATTACGATGGTTAGCACTGAATATTGGTTTGACTCTGACCAAACTTACCCCAGGGTATGACGATGGTTAGCGCTGAATATTGGTTTGACTTTGACCAAACTTACCCCAGGATATTACGATGGTTAGCACTGAATATTGGTTTGACTCTGACCAAACTTACCCCAGGATATTACGATGGTTAGCACTGAATATTGGATTGACTTTGACCAAACTTACAGGATATTATTGACCAAACTTACCCCAGGATATTACAATGGTTAGCGCTGAATATTGGTTTGACTTTGACCATACTTACCCCAGGATATTACGATGGTTCGCGCTGAATATTGGTTTAACTTTGACCAAACTTACCCCAGGATATTACGATGGTTAGCGCTGAATATTGGTTTGACTTTGACCAAACTTACCCCAGGATATTACGATGGTTAGCGCTGAATATTGGTTTGACTTTGACCAAACTTACCCCTGGATATTACGATGGTTAGCACTGAATATTGGTTAGACTTTGACCAAACTTACCCCAGGATATCACGATGGTTAGCGCTGAATATTGGTTTGACTTTGACCAAACTTACCCCAGGATATTACGATGGTTAGCGCTGAATATTGGTTTGACTTTGACCAAACTTACCCCAGGATATTACGATGGTTAGCGCTGAATATTGGTTTAACTTTGACCAAACTTACCCCAGGATATTACGATGGTTAGCACTGAATATTGGTTTGACTTTGACCAAACTTACCCCAGGATATTACGATGGTTCGCGCTGAATATTGGTTTGACTTTGACCAAACTTACCCCAGGATATTACGATGGTTAGCACTGAATATTGGTTTGACTTTGACCAAACTTCCCCCTGGATATTACGATGGTTAGCACTGAATATTGGTTTGACTTTGACCAAACTTACCCCAGGATATAACGATGGTTAGCACTGAATATTGGTTAGACTTTGACCAAACTTACCCCAGGATATTACGATGGTTAGCACTGAATATTGGTTTGACTTTGACCAAACTTACCCCAGGATATTACGATGGTTAGCGCTGAATATTGGTTTGACTTTGACCAAACTTACCCTAGGATATTACATGGTTAGCGCTGAATATTGGTTTGACTTTGACCAAACTTACCCCAGGATATAACGATGGTTAGCACTGAATATTGGTTAGACTTTGACCAAACTTACCCCAGGATATTACGATGGTTAGCACTGAATATTGGTTAGACTTTGACCAAACTTACCCCAGGATATTACGATGGTTAGCGCTGAATATTGGTTTGACTTTGACCAAACTTACCCCAGGATATTACGATGGTTAGCGCTGAATATTGGTTTGACTTTGACCAAACTTACCCCAGGATATTACGATGGTTAGCGCTGAATATTGGTTTGACTTTGACCAAACTTACCCCAGGATATTACGATGGTTAGCACTGAATATTGGTTTGACTTTGACCAAACTTACCCCAGGATATTACGATGGTTCGCGCTGAATATTGGTTTGACTTTGACCAAACTTACCCCAGGATATTACGATGGTTAGCACTGAATATTGGTTTGACTTTGACCAAACTTCCCCCTGGATATTACGATGGTTAGCACTGAATATTGGTTTGACTTTGACCAAACTTACCCCAGGATATAACGATGGTTAGCACTGAATATTGGTTAGACTTTGACCAAACTTACCCCAGGATATTACGATGGTTAGCACTGAATATTGGTTTGACTTTGACCAAACTTACCCCAGGATATTACGATGGTTAGCACTGAATATTGGTTTGACTTTGACCAAACTTACCCCAGGATATTACGATGGTTAGCACTGAATATTGGTTTGACTTTGACCAAACTTACCCCAGGATATTACGATGGTTAGCGCTGAATATTGGTTTGACTTTGACCAAACTTACCCTAGGATATTACGATGGTTAGCGCTGAATATTGGTTTGACTTTGACCAAACTTACCCCAGGATATTACGATGGTTAGCACTGAATATTGGTTTGACTTTGACCAAACTTACCCCAGGATATTACGATGGTTAGCACTGAATATTGGTTTGACTTTGACCAAACTTACCCCAGGATATTACGATGGTTAGCACTGAATATTGGTTTGACTTTGACCAAACTTACCCCAGGATATTACGATGGTTAGCGCTGAATATTGGTTTGACTTTGACCAAACTTACCCCAGGATATTACAATGGTTAGCACTGAATATTGGTTTAACTTTGACCAAACTTACCCCAGGATATTACGATGGTTAGCACTGAATATTGGTTTGACTTTGACCAAACTTCCCCCTGGATATTACGATGGTTAGCGCTGAATATTGGTTTGACTTTGACCAAACTTACCCCAGGATATTACGATGGTTAGCACTGAATATTGGTTTGACTTTGACCAAACTTACCTCAGGATCTTACGATGGTTAGCACTGAATATTGGTTTGACTTTGACCAAACTTACCCCAGGATATTACGATGGTTAGCGCTGAATATTGGTTTGACTTTGACCAAACTTACCCTAGGATATTACGACGGTTAGCGCTGAATATTGTTTTAGTCACAGTATATGGCTGACATTGTATGCACTCAAGTTTTGTTCACATTGTTAGTTTTGTTTAAATTATATTTCGCACTCAGTCAGCAATATGCGCAAACAAATCATTTTTCAAGTGAAATTTGAGGCACCGACTGTTTAATTACCGGAAGTAATGACACAGCTATACATATCCCACAGTCCCGCGGCAAAGGTGTATCCCTGTCTGTAAGCCGCTGGTTTCTATGATTGGACATAGCTGGAATACTGCTCACTGTGGCAATATAGAATATCACCTCAGGCCATTTTTTATATCACCCCTGTAACCCTGCACTGCAGGCGTGCAGTGATAGTGATTCTGTACAGCGTGCGCGACAATGATAGTGATCGCATTTTCGAGAATATTTGCGGCAAGTATGTAAACATTCGAGCTCTGTAGTAACATATGGCTGATAAACAGTAATTTTTAGAACTGATGTCAAGCTGAATATTTGGTCGTTTGTCTTTACTTTAACATATTGCTGACGTATATGTTTGTAGTCATGTGGTTTCATTGGTCGGGATGGTGACAATAAAGTCTTATTTGATAATTTATGTAAATACCGGGATTCATATTGACCAAATTATTACAGAATCACCAACTTTTGGCTTCAAAAACACATTGTCTACATTGTGTAGCGTGTCACCCGCTCTGTGAAATGTTATTGTAAATAGATCAAACTGTACATACTTCGAAGGGTTCGTGATCAGTACACAGCAGCGATCGTGATTTTAAGAAACTTGCAGTGATAGTGACTTTCTGTACGGGGTTCCGGGGGTGAATAATTCGCTTAGAATCCCTGTCTCGACATGACAATCCTGGATTCAACAATCCTTATCTGCAAATATTATGTTCTCAGATAATACGATACGCGATACACATTTACCTGCATATAATATGTATTCTAATTAAAAAGCTATGCCCGGGGAAAATATAACTCCGGTGGCTGAGCTGTTGTCTTTAATATCGTGTCGTCTGTTCGAAGAGAGCGTTGATAGAAATTGCGCCCTCTCGGAGACGAGTCATATTAGAGTAGCCTCCCTTGAATATACATCACGAAATGTAACCCGATGTCACATATGGAAATACGTTGGGCAAACAAACCATAGAATTCCACCAGCTACCATTGCCAATTGCCAGTTGGATTTCAAGTGCTAATGCTGTAATTATACTTCAATCTGAAGTTATTCTGACAGAAATATCACGCTATCCATTTCATTAAGGAACAGGGGTAGCTTTGTGGTTGAAGCGTTGGCTCGTCACGATGCAGACTAGGGTTCGATTCAACACATGGCGACAATGTGTGAAGACCATTTCTGGTGTCTCCCGCCGTGATATTGCTGGAATATTGCTAAAAGCGGCGTAAAACCATACTCACTCACCCATTATGGAACCTACTACGATTGATTTAATTATGACCTGGACAAATCGTCTTTCTATTTTACCACCAACGGTCACAAAAATAATTTGCACTTCAAACAAGCCATAATAAGGTGCTGAAATCACCATAATTACCAACTTTGCATGACAGTCGATGTTACCAGGTGGTAAATGGTAAAAATATTTAAATCGGTTAAGATGACGTTTTTCGAAATGAAATGTTCATTATCAGTGAGAGAATGATGTTTAACGCCGCTCACCTGACTAAGCCGGCTTAATAGTCAAGCCGTTCAGTTAAATTATGACTACGTACTAGGCAGAGATGTAGTTGTTGTCGGTGAAGTTGGTGCTGGTGTCAGGTGGTCGTTGTTCTCGTGGCTGTTACAGAAGTCATCATTGCAGCATATGAAGCCCTCATGTACCAGCTGGTCAACACCTTTCATGTGGCCGACACATTGCTGTCATCACAAAACGTCGTTATAGTACAGTCCGTTTGAGACAAAATGATACCGATGAATTGCAATCTAACACAAAAACAAATAGACAAAAAAGAATCAAACCAACGCGGACTGCAATAAAAACAACAGACCAACTCTAAAAACAAATTGCATAATTTGTTTCACAAAAATAAAAAAGTTGTTTGAGAAACTGTCATCATTTATTTGTGCGTTTTCCAAGTTTGTTACAAGGGCGCAGTGGCAACTAAAGGAACAGCGAGATGCGCGTGCATTAGTGACGTCAGAGACATGTGATTACTGGAAAACGCACAAATAAATGATGACAGTTTCTGAAACACCTTTCTTATAGCAGCATATAAGGAGAAACGGTAAATTTTGTTTATGGCATATAACATCCGCTAATACAATAACTACACGAGTATGAATCATTTGACAAATATGGTTATTTTTTAAAATTTATTGCAAATGGTTTAAACATATTTTTATTTCAAAGAAATCTAGAGGGAGGAAGTGCCCAAGAACAGCAGGTGAGCTTTTCATTTTGTTCCCTGTGAAATTTGGCCACATGCACTCTTGTCCCCCCGCGCAAATTGGTCTCTGTGATTGTGGAATTTAAGAAATGACTGACATAATACTTATATCGAACAGTTATAGATGATATATTACATAATATTTTACATATTTAGTTGCCAGCGAGACGAGATACACCATCTGATAATCCCCCTATGCTGCAGGGTGAACGAGAAGATCCCCTATAAAGCTGGAAATAATTATAATAATTATTTAAAAAGAACCTGATCCATTAATTGATCTTAGAAAAACTAAAGCTCGTATAATGCTACACATTTGAGGACTTTGGGCAGGAGTAACGTTACTGTTAAATTCTTGTTTCTAGTTGGTTCTAAATGGATCGGACGACCAGCGGGGTGACTGGGCTGGTGGTATGTAAGCGCATCTCAGTTTTGAAGAGCGTCAATTCCTCCCTAATACAAATGCTATCGTGTTTTTACATTTTCATCAAGGTATTCAGCGCTTTACGGAGTCCTCCTGAAATAAATACTAGCACCTCTTTGTACCTATTGTACAGCTACAGCACACGATCGTGAATACTTACTGCATCATGGAAACATGTTTACCTTAGCACAACACACACACACTGGATCAACCTATGGTTTGATCCTGATCCCACGGAAGGCCTACAGTGTACCGTTAGGGATCATATTGTGGAATATTCAGTTGCTTTCTGGAGAGTCTTATTACAAATATATTTCCCGTTTACTTTACCTTGAGTAGGATTTGTACTGTTCATGCTAGGAAGAATATGTAGCATGTTTTGTTGTTTCGTGTAATCGTGTTGTTTCGTTTATATTCAGACCATCGAGGTATTATCTGTGCCATGATACGACACTGACCTACACCTGCACTAAACGTGCAGTCTCAGCCTGTACACGACCTCAAGTAGCCTTCTATCTATTTTATCTTTTCGATAGGCACATTGACGTGCACCTCAAAACGTTAGTGTCATATACACACAGTGGCGTCATTGCTGTTATCATCAAATTTCATAAGGTCAAATATATAACAATGGTAAATTGCTCATGATTTACGAAATCGAAGCACACCACAGTAAAATCTCGGCGCAATCGGACATGTCTCTATTCGAAATTTCAGGGGGCGGTGCGGGTAGCCTACTGGTAAAAGCATCCGCTCGTCACACTAGAGATCCGGGTTCGATTCCCCACATGGGTACAATGTGTGAAGCCCATTTCTTGTGTCCCCACTGTGGTGTTGCTGGAATATTGCTAGAGGCGGCGTAACACCATACTCACTCACTCACGCACTCACGCATTCACTCACTCACTCACAAATTTCGGCATTTCGGGGTTCCATGTGCACATTAACGGCTCATATGGGGTCATATTATTCATCTGTTCGAAAAAGAAATGTGTTTGCTATATATTGTATTTACATGTGACTACCACACAACCTTAATTCAACAAGGGGGCGGTGGGGTAGCATAGTGGTTCAAGCGTTGGCTCGTCACGCCGAAGACCCGGGTTTGATTCCCCACATGGGTACAATGTGTGAAGCCCATTTCTGGTGCCCCCCGCCGTAATATTGCTGGAATATTGCTAAACGCGGTGTAAAACCCAACTCACTCACTCACTCAATAATTCAACAAGCCTACAAAAGATTGAGCAGCAATGAGCCAATTAACGTCCCATGCATTATACAACGCGAGCTTTACGTTTAGATTCTAAACTGAAATGCTGGATTAGAAACAGAGAAACCATATAGTCACGGAACTCTGTGTAATAGGAAACCTGTCAAATTCATCTTATTCATCGGCAGAGCAGTCTTGGATTACACAGAGTGAACTTTATTGAAAAACATTCGCAAGTCAAAACATTGATTACGCAACAGTCTCATTTCCTGCCGACTAGGTTCCGTCCTATTGCGCAACTTTGTACAATAACCAATCCAAAATTTTTAGATCAATTCATTCAACTGGATACATAAATATTAATCAGTATAATTTGATACATCTAAACACTTGTATATTGCAACACTACGCTCCTTCTAATCCTTGCAAACATGTCGTGCAACGTGCTCTGTCGTACAGCGTGCTCTGAGAAAAGGAAATCTGGAAATCGTGGAAATCTCAAAATGAGGCTCTGCCGCTGGAAACGTTTGGCGGTATGGTACGGACTTGATATTATATGAATCACTTTGTGCGTTGCAAAACTTCACTGAATAAACAAAACACATAACCAGTGAGCCAGATGAATTGTGAATTATTTTACGACTTCATCAAACAGTGACAGTCTGTGACGTCTTAGTTAAGGTCATGCTGCATACACCTCGCCATTCAATATAGAAATACGACTTTATTAAAGTTTAAAATTACAATTAACTTATAAATATCATTTCCTCATGAAACAAGGAATTGGAATTCAATGTAACCATAGTTGTGTGTGGTGTCTCTTTTCACTTTCACACGAGATTATTCGGAACGGCTGAAAAGTAGGTCATTGTCTGAATAGGTTAATGAGACTCATGTTTCGGTTTGTCACAGTGAAGATGTGATCAACAAAGCTCATGCCCAGACGAAATAAATGAATAAATACTCGACATCATCTTCCAAATTTAAAGTAAGAAGATGGCCGAAACACCATCACACTAACAGCAACAACTCAGATCTGCTTAGATTTACGAACTACTAAATAAAAGACTGAATAACTCACCGACTTCTCCAGGCAGCCAAGGTCAAAAAACGTTAAATCAAACCGTGTCTTCTTCCAAATGGAGCAATACTGAAACAAAGACATTTGATGTTTGTAAGTACACCTGTGACCCGTGAAGATCCGGGTTAGAATTGATCTTCACTAACTCATGCTTGTCGTAAGAGGTGACTAACGGGATCGGGTGGTCAGGCTCGCTGACTTGGTTGACACATGTCATCGTATCCCAATTGCGTAGATCGATGCTCATACTGTTGATCACTGAAATGTCTGGTCCAGACTCAATTATTTGCAAACTGCCACCATATAGCTGGAATATTTCACGCACTCACTCATTCAAGTACATCTGTGAGGATTCAGGTATGTTGGTTTGCTCGCTGGTACGTTATAATGACTGTCTATGTTTTGTATCTTTGCAACAGAATTGCCGTTTATGTGGTGTATTGGTGTCAACAGGTAAATAATGATCTGTTTGATTGGCATTTAGAAGTTGGTGACTAATAAGAAAGTAAGAGAGTTTATGGATAACAACTTCTTTATTATACATGTATAGTAAGAGAGTTTATGGATAACAACTTCTTTATTATATAGTAAGAGAGTTTATGGATAACAACTTCTTTATTATATTAGTAAGAGAGTTTATGGATAACAACTTCTTTATTATATAGTAAGATATAATTTATTATAGTTAAGTTTATGGATAACAACTTCTTATTACATAGTAATAGGTAAATAATGTTTAGATGCTGTTATATACATATAATAAAGAAGTTGTTATCCATATCCTGGCCACATAGGTAAATAATGTTTAGATGCTGTCGTTACCTTATCCTGGCCACACTTGGACGCTGTCGTGCACTGGCTGGGATGCTCGACTGCCTCACACTGCAGACACAGGCGGTTACCTCCCTTTGGAACAGCTGGATGGGGAAAGATTGGCAACATGAACATAATATGCTATTCCTGGATACCAGGCTCTGGGACAGGTACATAAGGGTTGGGGAAGGTGGGACAGGTAGGTGACTTGAACAGGATATATTTTGCTCTCTGCAGATCATTCGAAAACAAAGCATTTAAATGTAGCATGTTTTTCAAAAACTATGGAAATATTTTGCTAGATATTACTGATCTGTCAGTATGCTTAACGAAAAAGAGCTACACTCTAATACGTTAATTATGTGTTTAAACAGTTTTCCTATTCTTTCATACGGCAGTTCTGAAAAACGTTTCTAACTACCGTAAATCGTCAGCATTCCGAGAATTACTGACTGAGTTTAGTTTTACGCCGCTTTTAGCAATATTCAAGCAATATCACGGCGGGGGACACCAGAAATGGGCTTCATACATTGTACACATGTGGGGAATTGAACCTGGGTCTTCGGCGTGACGAGCCAACGCTTTAACCACTAGGCTACCCCACCGCCCCTTCCGAGAATTACAATTCTTAGCTTTGTTTGACTTTATTACCACAAGTGCCGTTATCCATATAGTATCACTCAAGATTAACGAAATACCAGGAATAATGCCAGTTAAAGTGTATATATTCTATACAGATATTGTCCCTTATGATATGGTGTCCGGACTATGGAGGTTTAACTGTACATGGTTCTGTCACTCACGGAGTCCGCCACACAGGTCTGAGTTGCAGTGGTCCCCGAAACAGCATTCCTCACAGCTGTGTGGGCTGCTGCCCCCTGCCACCGACCCTGTACCTTGACACAACTGTAACCAACAAGAGGAAGTGGAGGAATGAGTGAATTAATTTTACGCCGCTTTTAGCAATATGCCAGCAATACCACGGCGGGGGATACCAAAATGGCTTCACACATTGTACCCATGTGGGGAATCGAACCCGGCTCTTCGGCGCGACGAGCGAACGCTTTAACCACTAGGCTACCCCACCGCCCCTCACGTCAACATCACACATGGCAAACGTCCAGTGTTAATTGGAGTGCGCGGTTTTGAGTCATAACACGGGAGGAAACGACTCGAAGTGACGTTATACTATATCTCAGTCGTTTAAAACAGGAGAGGGAGGGGATAGTGTTGAACAGCCAGAAACGTAACAAGATAGAACTGTACTCGAACCTTCGATAGAAAGTCTCTTTCAAACATAAAGGAGGCAATCTTTGCGTCTCAAACGAACGGGCCAAGTTGTCCCCAAAACAGTTAGTTGCTCCTTCAAGTAGACTATGAACCTGGAGTAAATGACTTTCAACAAGTCGACCAAAGAATGTATTTGATGACGGGAGGAATATACATAGGCACGATATATTCAGTACGAAAGGTGAGAAAAGCATTTGGCTCTTGGAATCTGTCCCAGTGTGCACATAGAGAAACAGGCATTATGAACCAGAAATTCCAACAAATAAAATTATTGAAACATATGAATTACACATTTTAGACAAGCTCCACATGACCAACAGCTTTCCAGCCAAACTGTATGTGCAAAATAGGTAAGTACCTGTTGTTAAGGATTGTATAGACCTGTTTCTTTCATTATACAGACAAACTGATTGCCAGGAATGTATGGAACTGATTCTTTCCTCACATACAAGGGTAGCCTAGTGGTTAAAGCGTTCGCTCGTCACGCCCAAGAACCGGGTTAGATTCCCCACATGGGTACAATATGTGTGAAGCCCATTCCTGGTGTCCCCCGCCGTGATATTGCTTGAATATTGCTACAGTCCTTTAGGCTCAAAAGAGGACCGATGAATTGCAATGTAACCCGAAAACTGATAAACATATAATGCTCAATGAAACGCCGATCATAATAAAAACATCAGAACAACTCTGTAAAAAAAGTTGTTTAACAAGCTATCATTAAAATATTTACACAGTTCACTATTTGGTACGAGGGAGGAGTGCAGAGAAAGGGAGAGCCAGGTGTGCGAGAAAGGATGGAGACAGCACAGCTCAGGTAAATGAATCATCAGCTTTGTCGACACTTGTGCACGTGCTCCGCGTACACCTGGTTGTTCCTCTCTTTGCAGTCCTCCCTCGTAACAAATAGTGAACTTTGTCAAAATTTCAATGATAGTTTGTTAAACAACTGTTTAATTCTCAGGACATAAATTCTCCAGAAAACTCACAGAGTTGGTCTGATGTTTTTATTATGATCAGCATTTCAATAAGTATTATAATGTTTAGTAGTTTTCGAGTAAGATGGCAATTCATCGATCCGTTTTTGAGCCAAACAGACTATAAATGCGGCGTAAAACCATACACACTCACTCACTCACATACACAAACTGTTTACAAAGAAGGTATTGACCTCTCTCTCTTTCCTCGCCCGTGAAGATCCACGTTAGAATTGATCTTCTGTAACCCATACTTGTCGTAACCAAGTCAGCGAGCCATATGATATTCAGCAGCCCATGCTTGTCGTAGGAGGCGACTAACGGGACCGGGTGGTCAGGCTCGCTGACTTGGTTGGTTCCCAATTGCGTAGGACCTGTGAAGATCCGGGATAGAATAGGTCTTCAGCAACCTATGTGCTTGCCATAAAAGACGACTATGCTTGTCGTAAGAGGCGACTAACGGGATCGGGTGGTCAGTTTCGCTGACTTGGTTGACACATGTCATCGGTTCCCAATTGCGCAGATCGATGCTCATGCTGTTGCTCACTGGATTGTCTGGTTCAGACTCGATTATTTACAGACCGCCGCCATATAGCTGGGATATTGCGGAGTGCGGCGTAAAACTAAACTCACTCACTCACCCAATTGCACAGATCGATGTTCATGCTGTTGATCACTGGATTGTCTGGCCCAGACTCAATTATTTACAGACCGCCGCCATATAGGTAGAATATTGCTGAGCGCGGCGTAAAACTAAACCCACTCACTCACTCTCTTTCCTCACAAATGCAAACTGACTATAATTGAAAGTGTTGACCTGTTTCTTTTTGCACCCAGCCGTGTACTGTGTCGGGCTGACTCCCGTCGATGAAGCATAGCATTGCTGAAATAAAACATAGAAGTTTGTTATCCAGAGAACTAAACAACCAAGGGTGGTTCCCTCACCACACGAGTTTCAATATCTACGGCTGAGTAAACAGTGTTATCTGCAATATCACTCGTGCAACAGAGTTGCTGGGATTAGAACTGGTGATTGATTTGTTTGCACTTGAAACGTTGTTAAACATCAATCGACTCTGTACGTGCATTCGGATAATCGATCCTTATTTAGAGGCTTCAGTTGAACTAATTTATTGAACTTACTTCGTCGTCGCTACACTTGACAATCTCCCCACAGGAACCAGGTTTCACGGCCTTGTCACAGACATAGCACCAAGGGCCCTCGCATACTGGAGGAATCAATGATATGTCAAAATTCATTCAAAAATACATTTTGCGATAAATGTATACATGCATGCACGCACTCACAAGCAATCATATATAGACATACATACATACATACATACACACATACATACACACACACACACACACACACACACACACACACACACACACACACACACACACACACACACACACACACACACACATACATACATACATACATACATACATTGCCCTAAACCTAACATTGTCACACTGTTAGGAAGCCCTTCACTATGGAAAAAATGATGTTGTCGTGGGGTTGGTGATTCTTCAGCAACGTTCGTGATGATAGCACGATATGAAAAGGTATTGAGAGTATAAATCAAGCAGTTACATAAATATTGTCAAGGTTATCAAGAGAAATGACAGGAGAATCATAGAATGCTGTTGGTAGGGTCGCCACATGCTCCCTTTTGCAAGAACGCTCAGGTAGACATCATTGCCCGACCAATTTAAGGATGCCTAAAGGAAGAGATATGGTGTCGACCACCCCAAAGGGGAACCGCCCTCTTCCTACGTCTATGTGACAGAGTCTTTCGGTTGGAGTCATCGACGATTATAGGACTAGGAGCCGACATCAGCAGACACCGAAGACGATTACGTATTAGGACGATAACGTACAGAAGAAATTCAGCTCTACGTATCTGAACCCCACAAATTGCCGGACTTGACGTCCGTGGCCCTACATTGTGCAACGTGGGCGGCGTCGTGATTGACACATGCTACGTACAATATTTATGCATTTTCCGAGGTGACCCGTGAAGATCCTGGTTAGATTTGATCTTCATTAACCCATGCTTGTAAGAGGCGACTAACGGGATCGGGTAGGCAGGCTCGCTAACTTGGTTGACACTTGTCATCGTATTCCAACTCCGTAAATCGATCTCATGCTGCTGATCAGTGGGTTGTCTGGTCCAGTCTCGATAATTTACAGGCCGCCGCCATATTGCTGAGCATATGGAATATTGCTGAGTACGGCGTAAAACTAAACTCACTCAGTCATTTTCCGAGGCACTATGAAAGATTTGTTATCAGATTTGTTTAGGGGAAACTTAATATTCACTATCCTAGACGTGTTTGATAGATTTTTTAATTCACCCAACGTGCCATGAAATTGTTTTGACTGTAAAATATTATCCATATTAAATGTGTGCAGTTACTTGTCTTTTACTACAAATCTGTCCAGGTATATGTAAACCTTATGTTCATCGATAGTTCAATAAGATTGTATTTGGTGTACTAGTTATATGACACATAATACTCACTGAATATGTTCGATCATATCACACTATAAACAGACTTTCGCATAAATATATTTCTAATGCTGTGCTGTCGACTTGAGGGATAAGGCGTGCTTTGCTGCTTAATAAAACCACAGTCATTCATGTGACTCTGACAAGTACCAAACCCACACCCTGACTGTGTACAGATAAGCATGATCATAGGTAGCCGTGTGTGTGTGTGTATTTAAGTATTAACACGCTTGTAATGTGTGTTTGTCATTACTCGAACATAAGAATTACCATCACACCGCAGACGTTATACGAATCTAATTAGTTAAGTAAATGCTGCATTTCTTTAACACAAACCTGCAACGTTGATGTATCCGAGAATCACAAAGCACAGTGTCGCTGCTGAAAACAAAATGAAAAACATATACCAGATTTCAAGAATCTCAGACCAGGAACATATTCTTGAACATGATTACATTGGAACCATCAGACTTTGCAATTTCTCACATGATATTAATACTCAGCAGTGTTCCAGCTAGATGGCGGCGGTCTGTAAATAATACAGTCTGGACCAAACAATCCAGTGATTAACAGCATGATCATCTATCTACGTAATACGATGACATGTGCCAACCAAGTCAGCGAGCCTGACCACCCGGTCCCGTTAGTCGCCTCTTACGACAAGCATAGGTTACTGAAGATCAATTCTAACCCGGATCTTCACGGGTACTTATTATCAGCGGAAGGCTCGTTTAAAACTGATTTCTTTGATAATAACATAGAAATAACTGATTTTACCAATTATGATGCCTAAATCTATGTTTTCATGAAGGGGGTATTTGACAGTGACATACCAGCAACGTGAGCCTGCATCGTCCCCCGTGTGAGCAGCTACGGTGACGTTGATTTGTGGTGAACCAGACGGCTATATCAACGGGCCTATACTGATAACGCTATTTACCGGGCATATCTACAAAGTTCAAACATTGCACTCTGTGACGGAATCTGTTGACAGCAGGACAGGTATGATTTGAGGTGGACTTGTTACTTTTTTAGGGACAATCTTACATTCGTGATATGCTCGACAGCTCTTGTGAGGAGCGTTCGTGTGAAAGCTAACGGTTATTGATACGTTCCTTGTAAACGCGGTCTGTGTTAGTGGGTCACTGTGTCGGACTTCGTTTTACCGCAATGTTATACATTTATTTTACATCTGACGGGAAGACATTGGTGTATTTTAGGACTGCCGAGGAAATATTGGGAGTTTGTGACTTATTACTTATTTTCAGTCATACAGAATAGTGTGGATGCCTTACATTCCCAAACATTATCTTATTACATCTACATTTGCTATCTCATAATCTACTATCTACTATATTTCCGTCTGAGTGATGATACTTTGCTTATAATATTGTGTAAGTAGGATTAGTGAGTTGAGTTTTACGCCGCTTTTAAAGATCACATATATTCTAGGGGGTACAAATACATAAATCACTAACTGGCATCGCTATAAATGAAACCCCGTCATTAAAACTACTCACTTCGGTCTTTAATTAACTTAAATCGACCTTTTTGACAACAGTGCACAATTGTCACCCCCGAACGAAATTTCAACCAATCAGAGCGGGGCGTCTCTGTGACGTCATATGAGGAATAGATATGAGGGCCGATGCAGAATTCAACTACATTTCAGGGGGTAAATTATCTTGTTTACAGGTTTGTATAAACCTGAAATCGTGACAACTGTTGTGGAAAATGAAAGCTATATGTTCTCACAATCTGCTGTCATTTAATTTTGTCTCCTGCTTTGCCTAGTTTCCGAGTTACAACTTGTTTTCATAGACGATTCTGTCAAAATCGCTTGGTGTCGTTAGGCCTTATTTGTATAATGACTGATCCAAATTGATCCCATTTCTTTTTTACCTTGATATTTAATCATGTCATGTAAAAATATGACGTCTATTACGTATGATATTAAACACTGAAATTTGATTTATTTGAATCGGTAAACTAAACAACCCTACTTTGCCATTGCTAGAAGAATCTGAAAATTTACTAAGGTAAATAGGTACATACAGTTTTAGCACACAGCAAATGCTTATATGTATTTCTTATGCAACAATGAAGTTCTGTTTGTATTCTCAAAACAGTGTCGGCCCATAAGTTTCCACATGCAATACAGCAATTAATACTCCCTTGTTGTAACCCGTGTTAGGTGGTATAAACCTACACATGTTATTTGTCATCATTCACTTGATGATCAGTTAATGAATTTATAACAGGTATAATTAGTGGTAACACCACTTAGATTACCCGACAAAGGTTCCCATTTGGCATTTCTCGTGTCTGGAGTAAATATTCAACATTATAAACATCGATCAAAGGATTAACCGATAACACGCTGATTGCTTAATTACTTTTATCTTACACAGCGGATTTGTCAAAAGGTAGTGTTTATGTATGTAGATTTACTAATCTATACTGAATACACTCTGTCGTGTCTGTGTCTGCGTAAAAACAACGTCCTTCCTTCAAAGGACTAACAGCCAATATAGTGATTGATTGCTCAATATTGGCTAACTAAATTACCGTTTTTAAAGAATGGCGGACATTATGCAATCAGTTGCCAGGTGTGCTATCTTGGGTGACCAATGAGACTATAAACCAATGTGACATACCTGAGACATACACTAGGGCGTGTGTGCGAATTATGATTCACATTGGCAAACTATAAAATGTCTAGATATTACAGTTCTGTTATAAATTCACTATAAGTATCAGCAGATCGTCTGCTTTTTATTTAGTTTCAAAATGCATACAAGTATGATAATAAACTAATTAGGATTATAAGACCGAATATAAAGACGCACATTGACTAGTATCTACATACTGGTGAGTGCACGTTAACCACGTGAATGTAGCAAGAAATTTATCGCGCAGTATTGTGACTTCGACCCCCACCTCGCTTCCGTGGAAGAAATCGTTATGTTATAAGTTGTGTCATGCAAAATCCTTTTGGTTTATGATTCCAATACATATTTAACTACGAGTAGAAAGTAGTTTTGATTTTCTAACTTGATGAAAACAAACCATAATCTCATTAATTCTAACAGACTTTTGCCCGTCACTTTACGATTTTCAAAAATGGCGGCGCCCTGTCGCGAACATCCGCCAGTCTGAGGATAAATGCTATTTAGGTTTGTTTTCACCGAGTTTCAAAATCAAAACTACTTTCTACTGGTAGTAAAATATGTATTTGATTGATGGCCAATAGGATTTTGCATGACATAGCTTATAACATAACAATTTCTCTGGTGGAAGCGAGGTGGGTGTCAATATAATACTACTTACAGTGTTATTGTTACTTCGACCACAACCTCGCTTCCGAGGAAGAAATCGTTATGTTACAAGTTGTGTCATGGAAAATCTTTATGGTCATCAATCATATACATATTTTACTACAACTAGTAAGTAGGTTTGATTCTATAACTTCCCTGGATATCGTTTCAGGCTTCCACAACGCTCGCTTCGCACTCACAAACATAACCCATTTAGCACGAACTGCGGAGTCCTGTGGTAATCTGTGCATGGTGACACCATCGCCCGACCCCAAGGAGCAATTGACGACAAAGCAGCGATTCGGCATGTCGTCGTTGATGTCGAGAAATCATCAAAAATGATGAGCGTGCTACACACTTTCTATACAACTAACTGAAAATCGTTCCTCATATGACGTCACTGCAGTGCTCTGGCGACAGAGTTACGTAACCTGTTTGTGGTTTCGTTGGCGGGCGAGAGTGAAGCAGCGGACTTTTTGGCAACTTTTAATCGCTCGGTATTAATTAACCACAAGTTTTTTTAGAATGAATTTGGTGTTCCGCATAAGTCTAACCACAAATCTTTCATATGTAATAGTTAAAAGAGTACCAAAAAAACAAAGTTTATTTGTTCTTTAACAATATTCCAGCAATATTATGGCGGGGGACACCAGAAATGGGCTTCACACATTGTACCCATATGGGGAATCGAACCCGGGACTTCGGCGTGACGAGCGAACGTTTTAACCACTGGGCCACCCCACCACTCTGTAGTATTAATAACCTGCAAGGTGGAGAGTACCATTAAGGAATGTGGCACCAACAGTCTGTGACATGCAAATAAGATAATCATCGTCTTCGTCATTTTGTTGGGAATTTGCAGTTGATGTACAGCTGATACAAGCTCACGTTGTAACCTTTCGTTTTCGTGCAATTTACTTCAACACTCCCTTTTTTAAAAGTGCTTGGTAGGCATTTTAGATGTTGGATAGGCAACTTTATGGATAACAACTTCTTGTTTGCTGCGACGTTTAGGTAACGACATTCATAGCGTAACGGTGTAAGAATCCGAAACGTCACTTTTAGCTTGATAATGGTCGATGGATCTACACCGAAACGTTGCCCGATACAACCCGATACAATTAGCTATAAGCTGTTTGCAGTGAAAACGTACCGATGAATGTCACTTTAAACAAAAATGTAAATCAAATAAAGTGAAATTAAGATTACCCCCTTGTAATACAAACCAATAAGAGCGATTCGAAGCACATGTGGTCTCACCTTAGGCAAGTGAGTTTGTTCAAAATTGCCTCTGTTCACCCAGCAGAAAATGGGTACCCGGTTGGGTAAAGTCATGTGACTATAACCTTCTAGCGCCTAACAGGCTGCTTGGGTTATCCGGGGTAATAATAATCAGGGTGTTAACGCTTTGAGCATGCTTTGTTGCGTGGAGATTAGCGCATTATAAGACTTCTCATTATTATTATTATTCGAAACTATGACCGCTTGTAAAACAACTTTTATCCTAAGTTGAATAAAATTCTGAAATTTAAATGTTCAATTGGCAAGGTCAAATTATGAGGATTCGCAATCTTAATTTCACTTTATTTGATTTACTTTTTTGTTTAAAGTGACATTCATCGGTACGTTTTCACTGCAAATAGACTATAACCATTGTTATCCATATAGTTACCCCTACGTTTCCAGGGTAACATAAGTCCCAAGTAATTTATGTTTGAAGATTTATAAGGACATATTGCCAATAAAGTCAGACATTGGTCTCAAGTCTCACCTTTGCTGAATGTGTTTGTTTGTTTGCTGTTGTTAATTTACACCGCACTCAGCAATATTCCTGCTATATCATCAATACATAAGCAAGACTGAACCAGACAATCTAGTGATTTACATCATCAGCATCGATCTACGTGACACGATGACATGTACCAACTACGTCAGTGAGCCTGACCGACCACCCGATCCCGTTAGTCGCCTCTTACGACAAGCACGGGTTGCTGAATGTGATATGGCTCGCTGACTTGGTCATCGGTTCCCAGTTGCGTAGATCGATGCTCATGATGTAAATCACTGGATTGTCTGGTACAGATCCGATTACTAACAGACCGCTGCCATATAGCTGGAATATTGCTGAGTGCGGCGTAAGACTAAACTCACTCTCTGTTTTCCCGTTTGGTGGGGCACAGCTAGGTGAATGAAGTGTACTTATTAAATCTGATAGTGGACCTTTCACTGGTCACTACCTCTATTAAACTTTAGTGAACGCCCAAAGCGTTTAAGGTTTGGCCATCGGTCCACTAGGTTTGGACTATTAGCCCACATTAAACCAACACACTTTGATAAAAGAGCATATCCCTATTAAATGACGTTATTCTTAACTCACTTACGCAATCCTATGCTCAACAACGCCTGACAGACAGATGATACAACGAGATCACAGATCACCAATCACATTATCAATGGTTGCTGTTGCACGATTCATGCTGACAATTACAAAGTGTCCCTCCATATTTTCTGCAAGACTGCACCGACTGCCTGTGATCTTCTGTCGCCAGGTAGGGTACTATTGACATAATATAAGATATATACCCAATACAAATAAGAACAAGGAACAAGAAAAACGAGACGTAATTTATTTCTCGATTACACATTTTACTAAAATGACGTCATTTCTAAAGTTACGAACACATGCTCCTAACTTCATCAGCTCGATATTTAGACGAAGGTATTCAGCTAGCTATTATCCTTCATAGCTAGGCAACGGAGGTGCAAGCAATGGCTGACCGATCGTATTCGAAAGCGGACAAGATTTGGCAATTTGTGATACGCAATTAACGATGATGGGGGAGAAAGGATGGCCTGTAGCTGGGGTTGACGGTTATCTATTAATTAAACTCTTCAGGCACAATGAACAGTTCACTGTTCTCTGTACATGTGTTGAACCTGAAGATTATACTAAAATCCTCCCTTTCCAGTTACCATTACCACCCAAGATTCTAAGGGTGAGCTGAGGGCAACCTGGCAATTTCATTTTTTTTAACGGAGACTAGATACCTTTTTCATTTAGACAACAGCATGGGTACACATATGTTTTTCATCAGTTTCCTGTCAGGCATTTTGTTTAAACAGTCTGGAACAATTGTTTGGGGTGGTCTCTTAAAGAGGCTGTAAATAATGCTGATGTCTCATGCGAAATATACACGACTCGTGGTCGTTGTTTATCGCACAGTTGAACACTGCTTGGAAAAATGTACACCTCCTGGGTAGTGTACTTAGACATAACGCCCATACATTATATTATAGGGGACAGACATGAAAGAGCTTTAGTGGTAGACGTGACGAATAGCAGAGACAAAGAGGGGCTTTGGCACCTTGGGAGGTTTGTGGTGCATGCTAAAATGACACAGATCTTTTGTCATTTCGACCTGGTCCACGTGGTTTGGAGATACAAAAAGGTACATTGAATCAACAACATTTCTCCCCCATCCCCATTATAAATAACTAGTACCTAACACAACGAAAATAATGTTCATGACGTGTGCAGCACTTAATGGAGTTTATCGTCGGACATAAACATAGAGGTTATGTAATTTCATTTGTTAAATTTCGTTTCGCGGCATTGTTTCCCATTGCAAACAGAGTGCTTCATATGTATATTTATGTATAAACAAATGTCTTTAAGACCGATCGCATTACAACCTTCAACAACAGCAGCAAGCATACAAAATATTTAGATTACACTTCTTCCTGCACTCAGTCCAACGTCAGTGAGCCTTTCGTGTGATCCACGAACTCAATTTTACCGTTTTTCCTGGAATGAAAATAAAGGAAAGGATGAATTCTGTTGCATTGTCAACAAATCAGTTTATTTTAAACAAACGGTTTCAAATACAGCTGAATAACACTCAAATCAAAATCTAGAAGGCAATACAGTATGAATCGGATGTTTGTTATCGTATTTCACAAATATAGAGTAAATATACACATGGAAAAATATATCGCAACACATATGAGTTTTTACTCTCATGGCCATTTATTGGTATACGGAATGTCAGTGTTCAGATCGACCATGATGGGCAACTGCAACACTTCTCAGAATCACAAAACTTCGTCGGTTTATGTCGAGTGTTGTCTTAAAATGAGAATGGCTTCCACATCGTCATTTGTCAAACACAACGGTCCGAAATCGCCTCAAAGCGTTCGGGTTTTGAGCCCAACGACCCGCCAGACGTCTCTTTCTATCCCCAGAGCACAAAACGACATATAAGGTAAAGGGGAAGGGTCCACTGATGACAATACTAGGCTACGCCGAGCACGTGCCGTTGGTGATTTCATACCTTTAGAGGCGGTTGGTGTGTTGGTTGGTGTGTTGGTTGGTTTGTTGGTTGGTGTGTTGGTTGGTTTGTTGGTTGGTGTGTTGGTTGGTTTGTTGTTTAACACCGCACTCAGCAATAGTTCATCTATATGGCGGCGGTCTGTACATAATCGTGTCTGGACCAGGCAATCCAGTGACCAAATCAAGTCAGTGAGCCTGACCACCGATCCGGTTAGTCGCCTCTTACGACAAGCATGGGTTGCTGAAGGTCAATTCTAACCCGGATCTTCACGGTTACTTACGAGGCTGTAGCAACTCTGCCGTGGCCTGCCAGGAGTACAGAACTTTACACCATTGAGCATGTTTGGGATATTATCGGTCGCAGAATATGTTATATGTATATCCATTACAAACTCGTGGAGTATTTGAGCAAGTCATACATCAGGAATGGTACCTTAACATCAAATTCCGACGCATTCGCTAGTAAAGACTTACTTGACAAAGTATGTAACAAAGCCATCCTCCTTCGACAAGGCTCCGATCTGTCTCGCCGACACACAGATTTTGTCTGTCTGTAATAACATGCATGTTCTCATTGATTAAACATGTCATTGGAAGATGGTTCCCATTCCATCAGGTCGGATTCAAACAATATATAACTCTTAATCGTTACCCTCTTGTAACACTCGGATTGGTTACATATTTCATGTTCTTTACATTCAGTGTAGCGAGACAATACAAGACACTGAATCGCCGCGGGCTGATATATTCCGTGATCTTTACAATCAGTGTAGCGAGACAATACAAGACATTGAATCGCAACGGGCTGATATATTCCGTGATCTTTACATTCAGTGTAGCGAGACAATACAAGACATTGAATCGCCACGGGCTGATATATTCCGTGATCTTTACAATCAGTGTAGCGAGACAATACAAGACACTGAATCGCAACGGGCTGATATATTCCGTGATCTTTACATTCAGTGTAGCGAGACAATACAAGGCACTAAATAGCAACGGGCTGATATATTCCGTGATCTTTACAATCAGTGTAGCGAGACAATACAAGATATTGAATCGCAACGGGCTGATATATTCAGTGATCTTTACAATCAGTGTAGCGAGACAATACAAGGCACTGAATCGCAACGGGCTGATATATTCCGTGATCTTTACATTCAGTGTAGCAAGACAATACAAGGCACTGAATAGCAACGGGCTGATATATTCCGTGATCTTTACATTCAGTGTAGCGAGACAATACAAGACATTGAATCGCCACGGGCTGATATATCCTGTGATCTTTACAATCAGTGTGCGATATAGGAATCGCAATAGGCTTACATATTTCGCGTTTGTTATAATCAATGTATCAAGACAATATATATAGGACATTAAGTCTCACTGGGCTTACATATTTTGTGATCTTTACAATCAATGTAGCAGAACAATACAGGACATTGAATCGCAATGGACTGACATATTTCGTGTTCTTTACAATATGCGTAATAAAACGATAGAGGACACTGAATCCTACTGAACTACCTTCCAAACGTAATGTGCGGGCAGTCGAGTTACTACGGTATGCTGGGTTCTTCCTTATGCTGTCAAACGTAGTAGTTCATGGATGATGATGATGATGATGATGATGATGATGATGATGATTCACTCATTCGTAGTTTAGCTCAAGGTTAATGGCTTTAAGTCACAGGTGTTTATTTTGCAACTAAAAGCTGGCATGGCTATGGCTGACGGTTTTGAAACAAATTACCACTGGCCAAGCGCGTCGTTAAGCATTTTGGAGAGTACGTACGTGCTTAAAGGTCGTTTTCAGGACATTTTACAGACAGTTGTATACTTTCCATTACACGTAATCATTGTCCCGATCCGCAAAGCGTACGTTGCGTGACGACCTATCGTAACTTCATACTTCATCAGAGGCTTACAAATGGCGCAATGCCATAGTTTGTGAATAGGGTCCCAGGTATGGTTCAGTAGGGCATTTTAACACTGACCTTTTGAAATTCTTTGTTGAATGGAGACCCATCTGGTTCCGTTGTCCCTGCCGCACAGTGTATGCTGGTGGAATATATGCAAAACACCATATGATAATTAGAGGGAACATAGAATATGCGACATTTAAGAAACACCTTTCATCGTGCATATAGTTTAGTAACAAAATACAAATGTTTCAAACAATGAGTGTTCTATTTTTCCTTCAGTATGGAAGACATAGCAGGCTAGTTTAATACCGTTATCTTGGCCCTGTCCTGACATTATCAGTGAGACTGAGTGAGGTGAGTTTGGTTTTTACGGCGCTTTAAACAATATTCCAGCAAATATCACGGCGGGGGACACTAGAAATGGACTTCACTCCATGGCACAAAGGGCAATAACGCTTTAACTAGAATACCTTCAGTAAAGCACTCCGTTAAGTCCTGTTTAGCAACGACATGTAACAAATGGAACGTTCTGTACAATATGAACTCCCGTCCTACTCCATGTGCACAAGGGCAATACTCACTAGAATGCTTCGCCTGGTTGCACACCAATTTTGTCAAACGTATTTACTTCATCCAGTACGTACGGGAGTTTACCAGCGGCTGAAACATCCGTACAAGCTTTCAGCTACGGAGGCGTCCACTGAATGGTAATGGACTGTTCACATCATATGTTTACTAGCAGCTATGGCAAGGTATAGATGGCTGCTAGATTGTTTGACGATTTATTTTCTCTGTTGCAAATTAAAACCATTTCCAAATCACCGTGTTGATTAAGTTACCATTTCATCCAAAATAAAGTGAAATTCAGTCATACCCTCATGTGGAGATGATTTATCAGTTTATGAACGATAGACAGTAGTTGTTGGTTTTGATGAGACAAAAAAGACCAAATGGTTGAGCTCGTGGTCAGGTGCTACGGGCCGTGATATCGGTGAATATATGACGTACATTCCTGTTGCAACCTCAGTGGTACTTAGTATTAACGACACGAAACTCGACCACATAAAGTACAACACTCAAATACTTACAGACAGGAGACACGACTACATCAAGTACAACACTCAAATACTTACAGACAGGAGACACGACTACATCAAGTACAACACTCAAATACTTACAAACAGGAGACACGACTACATCAAGTACAACACTCAAATACTTACAGACAGGAGACACGACTACATCAAGTACAACACTCAAATACTTACAGACAGGAGACACGACTACATCAAGTACAACACTCAAATACTTACAAACAGGAGACACGACTACATCAAGTACAACACTCAAATACTTACAGACAGGAGACACGACTACATCAAGTACAGCCTTCATATACTTCAGGACAAGAGACGCAACTACATTAAGTACATTATACATACAGTACAACCACGACTACATCATATACAACACTCAGGACTTACAAGAGAGACACGACTACATTAAGTACAACCTTCATATACTTCAGGACAAGAGACACGACTACATTAAGTACAACCTTCATATACTTCAGGACAAGAGACACGACTACATTAAGTACAACCTTCATATACTTCAGGACAAGAGACACGACTACATTAAGTACAACCTTCATATACTTCAGGACACGAGACATCAAGTACAACACTCAACTACATTAACACAACTACACAACCTTCATATACTTCAGGACAAGAGACACGACTACATTAAGTACAACCTTCATATACTTCAGGACAAGAGACACGACTACATTAAGTACAACCTTCATATACTTCAGGACAAGAGACACGACTACATTAAGTACAGCCTTCATATACTTCAGGACAAGAGACCCAACTACATTAAGTACAACCTTCATATACTTCAGGACAAGAGACACGACTACATTAAGTACAACCTTCATATACTTCAGGAAGAGACACGACTACAGACAACGCTTCATATACTTCAGGACAAGAGACACTACATTAAGTACAACCCTTCATATACTTCAGGACAAGAGACACGACTACATTAAGTACAACCTTCATATACTTCAGGACAAGAGACACGACTACATTAAGTACAACCTTCATATACTTCAGGACAAGAGACATTAAGACTACCTTCATATAAGTACAACCTTCATATACTTCAGGACAAGAGACACGACTACATTAAGTACAGCCTTTATATACTTCAGGACAAGAGACACGACTACATTAAGTACAACCTTCATATACTTCAGGACAAGAGACACGACTACATTAAGTACAACCTTCATATACTTCAGGACAAGAGACACGACTACATTAAGTACAACCTTCATATACTTCAGGACAAGAGACACACCTACATTAAGTACAACCTTCATATACTTCAGGACAAGAGACACGACTACATTAAGTACAACCTTCATATACTTCAGGACAGAGACACGACTACATTAAGTACAACCTTCATATACTTCAGGACAAGAGACACGACTACATTAAGTACAACCTTCATATACTTCAGGACAAGAGACACGACTACATTAAGTACAACCTTCATATACTTCAGGACAAGACACGACTACATTATGTACAACTTTCATATACTTCAGGACAAGAGACACACCTACATTAAGTACAACCTTCATATACTTCAGGACAAGAGACACGACTACATTAAGTACAACCTTCATATACTTCAGGACAAGAGACACGACTACATTAAGTACAACCTTTATATACTTCAGGACAAGAGACACGACTACATTAAGTACAACCTTTATATACTTCAGGACAAGAGACACGACTACATTAAGTACAACCTTCATATACTTCACCTTTAAGGACAACCTATATACATACTTCAGGACAAGAGACACGACTTACCTTTATATATTAAGTACAACCTTCATATACTTCAGGACAAGAGACACGACTACATTAAGTACAACCTTCATATACTTCAGGACAAGAGACACGACTACATTAAGTACAACCTTCATATACTTCAGGACAAGAGACACGACTACATTAAGTACAACCTTCATATACTTCAGGACAAGAGACACGACTACATTAAGTACAACCTTCATATACTTCAGGACAAGAGACACGACTACATTAAGTACAACCTTCATATACTTCAGGACAAGAGACACGACTACATTAAGTACAACCTTCATATACTTCAGGACAAGAGACACGACTACATTAAGTACAACCTTCATATACTTCAGGACAAGAGACACGACTACATTAAGTACAACCTTCATATACTTCAGGACAAGAGACACGACTACATTAAGTACAGCCTTAAGTTCATCTTCCCTGGTCAACCAACAAGGTACTCACCAACAAAATACGCCTGTGCACTGGTTACCCCGTTATCCGCCGTACACACATAGACTCCAGTGTGATTTATAAAGTTGCCAGGCGTTATTCCCTTTATGATCATCTCTCCATCACCGTAGATCTCGTGCGTGCTGTCAGGGGTGATGGGCGGTTGGTCAAGTTTATTCCACGTAATCCTTGGTCGTGGGTCACCACTGGCAGTGCATTTCAGTCGGGCGACTCCATTGACGTCCATTGGATTCACCACCGTCACCTGATGGTCCATATTTATAGCCACCTTTGCTGTGGTAGGAGATGACATTGGATTATCTTCATATCGTGATACGTGGACGCGGTATGGTCAGTCACTGAGTGACCAGGAGAGCGTGATCATTGCTCAAATGTATTTGATAGAGACCCGTGAAGATCCGGGTTAGAACTGATCTTAAGTAGTGAGTGAGTTTAGCTTTACGCCGCACTCAGCAATATGACAGCTATATGGCGGCAGTCTGTAAATAATCGAGTCTGGTACAGACAACAGCGATCAACAGCATGAACATCGATCTACGCAACTGGGATACGATGACATGTGTCAAACAAGTCAGTGAGCCGGACCACCAGATCCCGTTAGTCGCCTCTTACATCATCTTCAGTAATCCATGCTTCAGGCCCGGGTCTTCAGGCCCGCTGACTTGGTTGACACATGTCATCGTATCCCAATTGCGTCGATTGATGCTCATGTTGTTGATTACTGCGTTGTCTGGCCCAAACTCGATTAATTACAAACCGCCTCCATATAGCTGGAATATTGCTGAGTGCGGCGTAAAACTAAACTCACTACTACTACTGTTAGAGGCGGTAGGACACAATAAGGCGGAAGTTTGCAACGAGTTAATTTTACATTAACTGGCGTTAAGATTTTTGGTCAATAAAACCATACTGATGTTGAAAAGGAATCCTCACAGAGTTAACTCACACGAACAATTTAGTGACAAATCGGCAACCTTGTGAAGTTGAAATGGCGGATGGAAGAAATTGACAGACAACCTGCTACCCATACTATAACAAGTTAGGACTGAGATTGTGAACATTCAAACGTGTGTTACTACCTGGCGTCGTTGTCGGCGTGGAGTTGTTGTTTGCGTAGTTGTCGGCGTCGTTGTTGGCGTCGTCGTTGGCGTAGTTGTTGGCGTAGTTGTTGGCGTTGTTGTCGTAGGAGTGGTAGTAGAATCTGCTGTTGAACTGGAAGGAGTAGAAGACGAAGTGGATGGGGCAGCAGTTGTGGTTGTAGCAGTTGTTGTAGGTGGTGATGTTGGTGTAGGTGTAGGAGGGGCAGTAGTTGGCACAGCTGTAGTCATAGTTGTGGTAGGCATAACGGTCGAGGTGATCGTCGCAGGTGTAGTTGAGGCCGTGGTCGTCGTTGGGCTTGCAGCTGACGTCATCACTGTACTCGAAGATGTTCCTGAAATGTGCAAATATATATCGGACACAACCTTCAAGTGGTGGTCAAAATACAACGAATACCAGACTGTTATACAATGTATTCACTCGCAAGAGGTGAGGTGAGGTGAGGTGAAATTGGGTTTAACGTCGTGCTTGAGAATATTTCGCTCATATGACGACGTACATGCGTGTGTATGTGTATGTGCGGCTGTTTGTACTAGCCCAAACTGAAGCTGGTTTTATAGTGCTAGCCCACTGAGATACCATGCCGCAGTGAAACATGAATACCCCACTCAGACACATTATACTGACTCTGAGCCGACCAGTCCTTGTTGTACCCATTAATGCCGAGCGCCAGACAGGGACCAACAAGTACCATATTTTAACGTCTTTTGGAATGACGCGGTCGGGGATCGAACCCGCGACCTTCCGCCCTCCGGGCGGTCACTCGCAAGAGAACAGAAACAAAGCATCTTACGATGTGAATGCAAATAATGGCCAGTGACGACCTCAGTACTTTCCATCACGTGACCAGATGGCAAGGTCTGAATGCTGCTGTATTCCCCTTACATGAGGTCTGGTTTAAAATAAATAATTGGTTTGGTGGTTGTTTAACGCCGCACTCAGCAATATTCCAGCTATATGGCGGAGGTCTGTAGATAATCGAGCTTGGATCTGAAAATACAGTGATCAACAGCATGAGCACTGACCTACGCAATTGGGATACGATGACATGTGTCAACCAAGCGAGCCTGACCGCCCGATCCCGCTAGTCGCATTTTACGACAAGCATGGGTTATTAGAGATCAGTTCTAACCCCGATCTCCACGGGTCCAGTTTTATCAGGACGGCAAGTAAATAACAGAAAGGACCAGACAAACCAGTGACTCTATGCACCACACATATGCAGACCAGTGATTGATATTATGAGCACGCCGTCGTGGTAGAAAGACACGCAACCAACCACAACACCGAGCCTGGCAACCTGATCAATTCTCGTCTCGTACAAGTAGTGATTACAGAGGGGTTATTGTAGCTGTGTTCCCCGTGTTCTACGTATTATCTACAGCATGGTGTACCTGCCGCTAATGGTGTTGCAGGAGATGACGGTGTGGAACTTCCAAGTGATGTGATGGCGGTGACGTTCACGTCAGCGTTACACAAATCTGTATCACAACAGACGCTGCGTTGAGCACAGGTCTGGAGAAGAAATACAAATGTGTGAAAACAAATTTATTGAATATCTTTTATGCCATAAACCATTCGTTGAATTCGTCCTCCTTTCATCTTATGTATTCTCACATTTATGAAATAGGATGGCATATTACCACAACGAATTATTTAAATCATAATGATGTTTAGAATTGTGACAGACGTAACCGGACATAAAACCAGTAGAATGTGTATTCATGTGATCAAATTTAATGACATACTTTTGTAGAAGAATAAGATATGGGCGGGTTAATATGACAGCTTCCATCGCTTATAAAGGAAACGTTGCTCATTCACCAGTTTCACACATAAGGCGTGAATAATATGCGTCCAAAGCCAAAAGCACACCAAGATTCTTTATTTGTCCTCTCAAACAGTGTGCAAAATAGCAAAAGGGCCCGCTAGCCCGTGGCTAGTAAAAATCCAGTCGGGCCAGTAAATCTCCACAGTCACTGGCCCGACTGGCTAGTGACTTTTCACTGGGACATTTCAAGTCAAAACATTGATTACACAACAGTCTCGTTTCCTGTTGACTGGGTTCCGTCCTATTGCGCAACTTAGTACAATAACCAGTCCAGAATTTTGAGACTAACACATTCAACTGGAGATATAAATATTAATCAGTATTAGTTGATGCATGTAATCACTTGTATATTGCAACTCTGCGCTCCCCTTATCATTGCAAATACGTCGTGCAGCGTGCTCTGTCGTACTGCGTGCTTTGACAAACGGAAACCTGGAAATCGTGGAAATCTCAAAACGAGGCTCGGCCGATAGAAAACTTTGGCGGTCTGGTCAGACTTGATATGATATCAATCACATTGTACGTTACAAAAATACACTTAATTAAAAACACATAACAGGTGTAACCAGTTAGCCTGATGAATTGTGAATCATTGTACGGCCTCTTCAAACAGGGGCAGTCTGTGAGGTCTTAGTTAACGACATGCTACCTAAACCTCGACATAAAATACAGAAATACGATTTTATTAAACTTTCAAATTGAAATAAATTTGTAAATACCATTTGCTTATGAAACAAGGAACTGGAATGCAGTGTAACCAGAGTTGTTTATAGTGTCTTTTTTCACTTTCACACGAGGAAATTCGGATCGGCTGAAAAGTAGGTCATTGTCTGAATTGGTTTATGAGACGTATTTTTCGGTTTGGTAAGTATATCACTTTCTCCGACTAGTTAAGTTATAATACACTTTGATATCATGCAAGAGTAGGGCCTGATAAAAAATGTTCATCATAGTACCACCTTAATGATGAAACCCGTGTCTACATTCAAATTCCGGGCTAGTGAATTACTTTGTGGGCTGGTAACATTCCGGCATAGCTAGCCCGACAGGCTAGCAAAGTTTGGCGACTATTTCGGATACTGACTTTCAACACCCTTCGCCTTAGTTTTACTAAAGAGGTAAACGACAGGATTTTTCTCCTTCTACTGAGACACTGTGTTTATCTGGAGCCACTCACTTAATTTGACTACGTTCAGCCCCGTGTCACCAGTGAAAGTGAATTGGAATAATTAAACACATGTATATAATAAATATAGTGATACCTATTCCGTTTTCGATGCAAATTCTCTGCATGCACGTGCTTTTGGCTATTGAGTGAAGCGGTTGAACAAAAATCTACCTGTGTAAAAAGGTAACATTTTGATTATGATTGAGAGATTCGGTTATGACTACTTACTGAATTCTTAGCACATCCGAGTTGGTAAAACGAAAGCCCGAAATTTTGTTTCACATCCACAGAACATTGCTGGAACAAAGGAATTCTATATAATACAGGTTGGAATGTCAATGAATGGCATCTGAGAAGACTACACTGGTTGTGCTGTTACAAGTGGCAGGGGCCCCCTTTGTGTGTGCCTGACTAGTCACGACTTGTCCTGAGATCGACTCCCCACATGTACACTGTGATTGGCATGTCCAGATGCTCTCCATGCTGGCCACATCTGTAATCCTTTGGTTAGAGTTGTGTCGGCAGCAAGTGTGAGTGAGTGAGTAAATTTGGTTTTACGCCGCTTTTAGCAATATTCCAGCAATATCACGGCGGGGGACACCAGAAATGGGCTTCACACATTGTACCCATGTGGGGAATCGAACCCGGGTCTTCGGCGTGACGAGCGAACGCCTTTACCACTAGGCTACCCCACCGCCCCTCGGCAGCAAGAGGTCATAGGTTCGACCACCGCTGCAGTTTAATAGAAGAGTGAGTGAGTATGGTTTACGCCACTTTTATCAATATTCCGGCAATATCACGGTGGAGGGACAACAGAAATGGGCTTCACACATTGCACCCATGTGGGGAATCGAACCCAGGTCTACAGCGTGACGAGCGAACGCTTTAACCACTTGGCTTCCCCACCGCCCCTAGAAATGTAAGACACCCAGATCATATTCAAACGCTATAATATTCCGGCGGTGGCTAGCCTGGTCGTTACAGTGTTCGCTCGCTACTACGAAGACACTGAGTTCGATTCTCCACATTGGCACAAAGCGATCTTAGCAGTAAAGGTGATGGCGACTCCCATACTAAACAGGGACTAACGCCAGACTTAGCTAAGGTTGCTTTGTACATCAGGGCCTAGATTTTCGAAGCTCTCTTAGCGCTAAGATAGTTTTAAGTGCCATACATTAACATTAACTTACGACTATCTTAGCGCTAAAAGAGCTTCGCAAATCTAGGCCCAGGGGTGTGATGTCCCCGCCGTGATGTTGCTGGAATATTGCAAAAGGCGGCGTAAACCATACTCACTCACAATCTTTAATGATCGTTATCTCCTGATTTGATACCCGTTTAATATAAGTCAAGATCTCAGCCATGACGACATCGGTGCAATGTGACCTTGAACTTACTTCATCAGGTCCACACAGCTCAACCTCGTCACATTCGTCAGGATTTTGGACTCCGTCACACTTCATACAGAACGTCATCCCGGGTTTCTTGATGTCTACAACACATATTAGTCATCTAAAATTTGTGGGAACAGTCAATCGGTTTTGTGTGATATTGTTTCTGAACTACACTTCAGTTACATATACCATTAACGTAAGTAGGGGATATTCAATAAGCTGTCACAATGTTGATATAAATAGTTACAGCGTAACAGGGATGTTTGACTAAGATTTACATCAGTCTTTCAAAGTCAGATGACAATCAACAGATGGCCGGAAAAGGGTCAAAGCGCCTTCTGTATATCCTTCCAGAAACCCCCAAAGTGATGCCTGGCTTTGGAGAAACGCTCCTACGTGGTACGGACACAGCAGGGAGAGTACTTATCTAGAAGTTGGGATTTGCACCACCAATGGTGGTCTAACGGAATCCATCTAGATAGCTCGTGCAACAACATATGTCACCCTGCTGTTGATATGTATATCGCATACACCACCATACCTATACCACCGCACAGTTTGGCGTTACAGAAGTCGTCGGCGCAGCATTCTGTGCAAGTGTCCGGCTGGTCAGCCGCGTCGGCTGAAGGCTTCGTTGATGGACATTGCTGGTAGAAATTGACAAGAACGGAGTGATTATAGCGGTTGTATTTGTTATTTAAAATATTGTCATCATGACATAAATGCTCGCAATGCAATTGCAGGAGTATCCCCCAGATCGGTATAACGGTAATTCGTTATTAGCATTTCGGCAAAATATACAGCATGTGTCCGGGGCTAAACAAACCGTTCGTTTTATCCGTCTGTTCGTTTTAAGCGTTTTCGTTATAATCGTAGAATATAGTTGCAGGCAACGATGAGGTCTCCTTGGCTTTAGTTCTATCTATCGATCTGAGGGCTAGATATCATCGTCTTAAACGGAGCCAGAACACGTGTTTTGACAGGCGAGCGGATCTTCCAAATACAGCCGCCGGGGTCGCGGGGGTCATGTACCCTTTTAAGAAGTTCCGGAGAAGAAATAGTTCCCTCTTTAAAAGGCTGTATCTCAGTTGTTCTTGGGTCTACGGTCAAAACAATTAGTGTTCTGGAATCACCAAGACATCATCTACCATACTGGCACCTTTTGTGCAGAATTTGCACATTTTGGGAGCAACCTACTCAGAAAAGTGCTGAAAAACATGGCCAAAAACTGAAAACAAAAATAACTGTCAAACGGTACGTTTTAGCGACTTGACCTGTCCAGGCAAAATTGTTGGGATTTCGATTGTGCATCTGTACAAGAAATTTGGAGTGTTGGAACGATTAGTTCTTGAGATATTTGCTGTGAAATGTTGAAATTTTAGAATTAATTTTGAATTATCTCCCCTTTGCTATTGGGCCAAGAGCCTAGAGATTTTAAGGGGAATATCTACCCCTCGGTGCGCATCTGTGTGATTTTTTGTAAGCGATTCGGAGCATTGATTTAGGAGTTATGTTTGGTACAAAAATCGGCGGAATAATAAATAATAATAATAATCCGAACGATTACAATAGGTCTCCTGCCTTGAGGCAAGGAGCCCTAATTAATGTAGTTGATTCTGTGATTCACCTTCAAAGCGATGATGTCAGTGTACTCACATCTTTGGACATACACCCCGACCTGTACTGTGCTCCGCCATTCAGTCCTCCATGTAAAGCTGTGAAACACTCCTGTTGGCATACCCAAATCATCATCAGCGAGAAAGCTAAAGAAGGCAAACTCGTGTATCTGTAGCGTGTTCAATAATCAAAACCTCACACTGATTGATTCCCAGTCAGTGAATATATCATACCTGTATGGACCTCACAAGTTTCAGATATATCTGCACGTATTAACAACGGGGATAGTTCTATGGTTATGCAACTTCTCTATGATAAATATGAGAGACGTTTCGGTGTAGCTACTAATACCACACCGTAGGAGCAGCGAACGGCAGGAAATATTTCATGGCATGGAAGTGAACGATTTATCACGCGAGAGGAGAGCAGGTTTTATATTTTATGTGTAGGAAAATTGTCAATATCTATATTTGTATAGGCCACATTGTCTAGCTTCGGCTACGTTTCCGTAAAGATGCATAAACATATCAAAGTTTAAGGTATCATTGCTGTATATACCAACATTAAGAGTAATTATCGAGCTATATTTGTGCCAAATTTGAATGCTTAGTTTTGTACCGTTTTTGAGCTTTCATGCTCGAAAGACAGACACCATCAAACAGTTTGTGAACGATTTAAGAGATGAGGTGAGGTGAAATTGGGTTTAACGTCGTGCTTCAGAATATTTCGCTCATATGACACATTATACTGACTCCGAGCCGACCAGTCCTTGTTGTACCCATTAATGCCGAGCGCCAGACAGGGACCAACAAGTACCATATTTCAACGTCTTTTGGTATGACGCGGTCGGGGATCGAACCCGCGACCTTCCGCTCTCCGGGCGGACGCTCTAACCACTACACCACGGTGGCGGTCGAACGATTTAAGAACATCATGGTGAACGATTTCATGTCGACCTCAAATTTACACGGTGAACGCTTTACGGCGGTTAGTCAATATAAGTTTCTAGTGACAAGGTGTGCTTTACTGCCCCAAAGTAGAGCATTCACAGAGAATTCATACAGAGACACCCGTATTTCAGTCACGTAAAGCTAAATCAACTTGATAATAAATTTTCACAATTTTTTGTATTATTGGAATATCGGCCGCTTCTATTACTTACATGCTGGTGTGTGGCTATATTTGTAATGTAGATCTACCATTTTGTGCTTTGTGCCTACCTCGCTAGGTCCGCACCTGGCGATCAGACCACAGATAGCTGGCTCAAACACCTTGTCACACGTGAAACACCATGGTCCGGGACCTGACAGATAAAACACACAATACAACATAAAGATAGAATTGAGTGAGTTAGTGAGTTAAGATTTAGAGTCATATCGGCAATATTGCAGCCATATCGTGACTATAACAATATATACTTGGATAATAAATAAAAGTTATTTCGTAAAACCTGTCAACAAAGGACAATAAAACAACCAGGTTATCACAGAAAGAAATATAAATCTAGCATGTAAGCATTAAAACATTTATCACAATACAGGACAACACAATATAAAAACAGGGCTATGGGTCACCAACAACTAAAGGTTGATATACTAGAGACCATGGGGACTTACAGTACCTTTGCTACCTACATTGACCCTCGCTGGATTTACATCATTCCTTCAGATGTTGGTGAGTTTTGCATAATTTAGCATTTATATATATATATATATATATATATATATATATATATATATATATATATATATATATATATATATATATATATGTAGGTTTTAATGTATGGCTAAATTATGCAAAACTCACCAACATCCGAGGGAATGATGTAAATATATACTAAGATTAAAATCACGGACAATGAAAAATACTGTGAATGAAATGGGACTTACATAACCTCTCCAGGAGAAAATAATTTTACGCTACTGCAACCCCTTTGAAGGTATAGCCACTAACAATCAAAGTTATTTATCCATTCTCGCAAATTAAAACTCATATGCTTATAACTATACATATCACAATTTATCAAGTAATTCAATTTCTTTTAAAAAAATCAATGTTTAAATGAAGATAGAATTGAAAAGTAAATATGATCTGCACACTTTTAACTTCAGATGTTTAGAACAATCAGATTATATTGAATCTGTTAATTTTTAATGCAATTTAGGTAGGTATTACATTTTATTGTTTCATGTAATACATGTAAATTTAATATCAAAATGCAATTCACTTTCGTATTACATTACAGAGCATCGACATCGTTATACCACATTGCTGCCCAAGCTCTCTTGGATGTGTGTGTGCAGTACTAACGTACCTGGTGGCGTAGTAGTTGGAGTTGTCGTTGTTGTGGTGGTGGTGGTCGTTGTTGTCGTAGTTGTCGGGGTAGTGGTTGTCACTGTAATCGCAGACGTCAGTGAGCACCATTAGCACAAAGTTGAAGATGACATCAATCAGTCAGCTTACTTATAAAGGGAGATAACCCCCAACCGCATCCAACATTTATACAGTCAATGTATCGGGCGCAAAATATGCCTCTTACTGGCCCACGTCGCCCTCAAACTATAAAACAAACCCACTAAACCAACATTTACATATGCAAAATTAATGTGAGTCGACGCTCGTTGTCTTCAGCGTTGTGTGGAAAGGAAGGGGTGGTCGAAGTATTGTCAGAGAATCCCCGTGTCATCTTTACAGCGTTATAGGTGAATACCTCCACCCAGGGACAAAACCCGTTAAGATCCGGGCTAGAATTGATCTTCGGTAACCAATGCTTGTCGTATGAAGCGACTAACGGGATCGAGTAGTCAGGCTCGCTGACTTGGTTGACACATGTCATGGTATCCCAAATGCGTAGATCGATGCTCATGGTGTTGATCACTGGATTGTGTGGTCCAGACTCGATTATTTACAGACCGCCGCCATATAGCTGGAATATTGCTGAGTGCAGGGTTAAACAACAAGAAACCCAAACCAAACAAGTCCATTCTTGGTACCTGTACAATGGACAATGAGAGGTTTATTGTCTTGCGTACCAGACATTGAAAACTACACTGCAAACTTACAAGGGTCAAGAAGTTACTGGCTGATTACTAACTACTTGTATGCTGGCTATGTTTGTTCGGTAAAGCTGTGGTCAAGTAGTTTATGCACCAATTGAAGTATTTCTACACTGACTATATACAAAGTGTAATGGGGTTCAGAAACATGAGCAAGTATGACCAGTATATATCTGAGGACGTTAGACTGCAGGTGCAAGCCTAGAGTAGACACCGACTGGACGTTGGCTTATTTCTTCGGGTAAGATTCATAGGCGGATCCAGAGGTTTTCAAAGGTTGTGTGTGTGTGTGTGTGTGTGTGTGTGTGTGTGTGTGTGTGTGTGTGTTGTTCAGGAGGTTCGATTCATAGGCGGATCCAGAGGTTTTCAAAGGTTGTGTGTGTGTGTGTGTGTGTGTGTGTGTGTGTGTGTGTGTTGTTCAGGAGGTTCGATTCATAGGTGGATCCAGAGGTTTTCAAAGGTTGTGTGTGTGTGTGTGTGTGTGTGTGTGTGTGTTGTTCAGGAGGTTCGATTCCCCTGAACCCCACCTTGGTCGGTCATTGCAGAACCCCCTGAACCCCCCATCTGGATCCGCCACTGAGATTGGTTGTCGGAACCTCTGCCTCATTTACAAGCTTTTTGGCTTACCATGCTCCAAATGTCTTCAACAAAATTGTCTTCGTCGACCAAATGAGTAAGTGAGTTTAGTTTTACGCCGCTTTTAGCAATATTCCAGCAATATCACGGTGGGGACACCAGAAATTGGCTTCACACATTGTACCCTTCTGGGGAACCGAACCCGGGTGTTCAGCGTGACGGGCGAACGCTTTAACCACTAGGCTACCCCACCCTCCCTCTCCCAAATGAAATGGTACCTCTGATGTGTTTGATTACCTCTACCTGGCTTACGGGTGTTTTGTCACACGCGCATGCGTATAATGCTAATCACTTTCAGTGACGACAAATGACTTCATGAACGTGTACCTGGCGTGCTAGGTTGGGATGACGCCGTGTTGGTGATGTTGATGTCAGCGTTGCACACGTCTGTGTCACAGCAGGCGCCGTGTTGTTGGGCACATCCCTAGACAGAGAGCGATGTCACACATGTATGCATGTAATTTAACTATGAACACAATTCGTGTGATTACAACTATCCGTGTTAATTTAAAGGCACAATGTCACACATTTTCGACAATATTTTTGTCTACGTTTTATATATTGGGGGCATATGCATTCACTTTAGCTTACTATTGATGCAGTAAAAGACTTATTATCCTTGACGACTTGCCTGAAAGCGATAATTAAAACTTCGAGGCGAACAGCTTCCAGGCAGATAACACTGCCATATATGGAATGTAAACGATTGCTCCGTACATCGAAAACTGTCGCACGCGGTGTTGTCGGTGTTTGCCAAACTGGCCTCAATCACAAGTTGCATTATAGGATATTCATAGAGAGCACTCCAAGGGACATAACTCTATGGGGTTCGCTTGAAATAATGTTCGGCCGGCTGAGGGCGCGAGAGTCGATTTAATGCAACATTGCATTAGTTCATTCGAACTTTTTGATTTGATATTATAATCTAATTTTTGGAGGAATTAAAAATTATATGGTAGCTTCCCGGAGGCCTAACAGTTATATTATTGAGAAATGTGGTGTGACATTGTGCCTTTAATTATGGAATTATTTCATCGAAGTATTTTTGACTAACAAAGGTTTATAAAAGTGAAATATGGCACTAAAGCAAACGAATAATAGTTTTTTTCAAGAAATAATTGAACAATAATTACTCCGAATCGAATTGATCAGCTTTATATTATATTTCAGAAGGTCGTCTAGCATCAGAAATATTTAGCCTCACATTGATCTAAATGTGGGAATTTAAAAACGAAATCTGAACTTAACGAAGTGTTTCTGTGGTAACTTACTGCTTTCTCAGCACAGCCGAGTTTGTAAAATGTTACTCCGAAATGTTTCACTGTGTCCGCTGCACATTGCTGTAACGAAGGCAGTTGTTTTAAGAGAGAGTATAAGTTCAGGTACAAAACTAGAACTATGATAACATTTCAACCAATCTCTATTTTTATACTCGCGACCCACTTTCAAATGAGGATGAAACTAACAATATTGATATACATTTCATATCTGTGAAGTTTAAGACATCGTTTTAGAAAATCTCTTTAGAAAACTCTGTGAAGAAAAATTTCCCACGCCTCATATAATAAATATCCAATAAATTGCAACCACATTTGTTGTCAGAAGTTCTCGAATATCTAAAGATCTTTGGAAACGTTTGGAAACTATATTTATTTCAAGTAGTTCATTCTTCGTCACTTAATTTGACCCGTGAAGATCCGGGTTAGAATTGATCTTCAGTAACCCATGATTGTCGTAAGAGGCGACTAACGGGATCGGGTGGTCAGGCTCGCTGCCTTGGTTGACACATGTCATCGGTTCCCAATTGCGCAACTCGACGCTCATGCTGTTGATCACTGGATTGTGTGGTCCAGACTCGATTATTTACAGACGGCCGTCATATAGCTGGAATATCCACACACACACTCACTTAATTTGTGTGTTTACCGAAGCATAGAGCTCAGGTAACAAAATCAGTTAAGCAACTTAAGTTACGTAAAGCAACGTTGAGCGGGGCCATAGTTGAATGTAATCGTGAACTTACTTGCTCAGTGCTACACAGTTCTACCTCGTCACAATCACCCGAATGCTGGACTCCGTCACATTTCATACACAGGGTCATCCCCGGCTTCCGGATTTCTACAACAGTTCAAGGTTGTTTTAATCCATATCTTATCCTGTTTAACTTATGTAACGAAACACTCAAACCAGTGATTGATATAATGAGCAAATGTCCTGACAATACGCCTAATCGACAAGCATACTCCTTATGTGACCGAGTCTAACCGACAATGACTGAGGTGAAGAATAGTTTGAAATTGAGCTATTGTGTTGCAAATAAAGACAGCGACATATTTACAGTACATCAGAAATTCTAAAATGTGTCAACAATAGTATCTTATTTTTTATAATATCCCACCTTAGAATGTGTCAGAGCAAGTTTTTCAGTCTATAAAATCCAGCAACCTCATTACTAAACAATAAACCGGTGAAGATCCGGGTCAGAATTGGTCCATGCTTGACCTAAAAGGCGACTAACTGTACCGGGTGGTCAGACTTTCTGATTATTATGAATGCCATCGTATCCCAAATTTGATATATATGATCATATGATCATATGATCGTTATATCAGTCACTGAACTGCCGTGTCCAGATTCGACTACGAGCGCACACATATAGCTGGAATATTGCTGAGTGGGGCATTAACAACCACACTACCTTAAATAGACAATTAATATCATAGTATCACACTGTACCTATGCCGCCGCATAGTTTGTCGTTACAGAAGTCGTCGGCGCAGCATTCTGTGCAGGTGTCTGGCTGGTCAGCCGCGTCGGCCGACCGTTTCGTGGTTGGACATTGCTGGAACAGATGGACAGGTTACATTCACATAAATATTTACCTGTGCACAAATCAGTCTTATGTTTGCATATGTGTACATTCATAATAAATGGATCATATAACAACGGAGTTCAATACACTGTACAGTTAACTGGCCTCTCCACTCCGGTGAAATCTAAACCAATGAGCTGTACAAACACCTTCTCAATGTGTATCCATGTACATTACTAGCCGCTTAGAACATACACAGATCGCTTCTGTTGTAATAACGAATGTGTTCATCAATATGTTCTTATCACTGCGTGTGCAAAATACTGCTACACGTACAAGTCAAAACATTGATTACACAACAGTCTCGTTTCCTGCTGACAGGGTTCCGTCCTAGTGCGCATATTAGTACAATAACTAGTCCAGAATTTTGATACCAATTCATTCAACTAGATACATAAATATTAATCAGCTCGCTGACTTGGTTCACATATCGTATCGCAAAACATTGATCACACAACAGTCTTGTTTCCTTCTGACTGGGTTCCGTCCTATTGCGTCCAGAATTTCAACTGGATCTATAAATATTAACCAGTACTATATGATACATCTAAGCACTTGCATATTACAACACTGCGCTCCTTCTAATCCTTGCAAACACGTCGTGCAGCGTGCTCTGTCGTACAGCAAGCTCGAACAAACAGAAACCTGGAAATCGTGGAAATCTCAAAACGAGGCTCTCCCGCTAGAAACGTTTGGCGGTCTGGTACGAACTTGATATTATATCAGTCACATTGTACGTTACAAAACTACACTGAATAAGCGCAAAAAACACGTAACAGGTGTAACCTGCAGTGAGCAAGATGAATTGTGAATCATTTTACGACCTCATCAAACAGGGGCTGTCTGTGACGTCTTAGTTAAGGCCAGCTGCATACACCTCGCCATAAAATATAGAAATACGATGTCACTAAAGTTCAAAATTAAAATTAACTTGTAAATACCATTTCCTTATGAAACGAGGAACTGGAATTCAGTGTAACCATACAAGCAAGAGTTCGATTAAAAAATTGATACTTGTCTACAAATGCTATCATCAGTCACCTCGTCCATATTTGAATGATTTTATTCACAAATATGTACCATTGAGATCACTTCGATCTGCAGACATCATCTACTTGAAGTTCCAAAGCACAATCTGAAAAAGTTTGGATATAGATCCTTTGTCTACTTGGCTGCCACTTGGAACCTGTTAAATCTTGTCATGTTTAGGAGCGACCTCAAAACCTCTTTAGGACTTTCTATAACTTTTGAGCACCTATGAAAAGACGCGCTTGTGACCTCTGCAGTGATCTCATTTTGTCTGTAGCGCCATGAGTATCATTCTGGGCCTAGAATTTCGATGCCCTCTTAGCGCTAAGACAGTCGTAAGTGTGGCACATATGACCATCATAGCGCTAAGAGAGCTTCGGAAATCTAGGCCCTGGGCCTGGAATTTTGCGCATTATAAGTGCACATATTATTATTGTTATTATTGCGTAGCACCCCAACTATGAACTGAACTCCGGACACTTTGTCCTGTGTCCGGTAACGCATCAATTCGGAAAAACCAGTCCGGAAACAATTATATCAGGGCTCGTGTTTCTGAGCATAACATGGTAGGTGGGGTTATGGCTGTAAATCTTATATAGTGTCCGGGGTATCAGGAGTTGTGTTAACTTGATGAAGAAAATAGAAAATATGTTGACTTACATCTTTCGGCTTACACCCTGATGTGTACTGCATACCTCCGTTCAGTCCCGTGTGAGAGCCGGTGTAACAATCCTGTAACAACGCGAGCACAGTGTAACTCGGTAACATTTAGCCAGGGCTGAGGATCAAAATTCAATAATAAAATAGTATTTACATATATTCATAAAGTCCTCACCACTTGAAATAGAACAATGAAATATCACTATTATTGATATTTTCTGATGCATATCAAGTGACAACACGCCATTGACATGGACTAATCCAGTATTGACAAAATGGTAAAGTAAGCTTTTAAATAAATACCAAATTTGATAAAGATTAACTTAGCATTGACTTTTGACAAATCAGGTCATATTTCTCAGCGCGTGCATCTCCAACCAGGTCATTCTAACTCAAGCCAGTATTGATGTATTTTATCTTGATAAAAATAGAAACGATCGGATATTCTTACGTTTGGGGTGGAGTAGTCTAGGGGCTAAGGCGTTCGCCAGTGAGACCGGATTTTTAGACCCGGGTTCGATTCCCAACACGTGTAAACTGTGTGAAAAGTTTTGGTTTCCACCGCCATGATATTTCTGGAATATTGCTAAAAGCGGCGTAAAACATACACACTAACTGTAAAAAATTGTTTTCTGGCGACTATTTACGATGTTCTTGTATTTCTTCACGGCACGATGTAAGGGATATGTACAGGAGACCCTATATTGGTGGTTAATGCGTACCTCGCTTGGCCCACACCTGGTGACGAGGCCACATATAGCTGGCTCAAACACCTTGTCACACGTGAAACACCATGGTCCTTGTCCTGGCAAACACAACATTCATTTCTATGTTGTTAATACATTTCCATTTAACAGGCCCTGACCAGCAGCGTCATAGGTTTAGACTGTTCCATTAACGACAACCGCCGCCATATATCTTGAATATTGCTGAGTGCGGCGTAAAACTAAACTCACTCATTTAACGACAAATTCCACGTATGAGCGCCATCTCATACAAGTATAATTATGTACCAAATTTCACATATGCAGTTGATTTCATTTAACATTGATTCAGAGGCACATTTCCGCCACATGGTGATAGTTAATATAAATTATATGCTTCTCTCGAGGGTAATACGGTACGATGAACGGTCGGATTACCCTAGCAGTGTTACCCGAGTCGGTAGGCGAGGGATAACACTGCTTCAAAAAGGCGTACATCAGACTGTATTACCCGAGGGGGAAGTTTACAGCGTATTTACCTTACCGCCATGTTAAATGTACAAAATAAAGTGTTATTTTATTTTGAAGATCGATAAGCTCACTACCGACTGAATGACATGTAAACAAACTGACGCCTGCCTCTCGACTGGATTTTTAAAATCAGTGAAGCATAGTCTGACAAGCTAACATTTCTGTGCACTGCATGCGTCATATTACGTCATACGATTGTTAGTGATACAGCATCTCGGTGGAGAGTTTGGCGGTTACAGTGACAGTGGGTAATATTTTTGCCAGTTGTCACCCTCCTTGGAGGGTCACACGGAAACTTGTTAAAGCGCCATTGACCAATGAAATCAAAGTGTTTTACATGAAAGTAAGATAAGCATGCATATACGAGAATGTTGTTTTACGGTGTATTGAGAAATATCACCATCAGGGCATCGATAACAATGAAAGCATACAAACATCACAGTCAGCTTCAGTTTAGTTGACTGTTGTGAACGTTGGTATTTCCAAAAATATCTATCCAGCACACATTTCTTGACGGACAATAAATTTATGAAAGGTGAGATGATAATTAATTACGGAATTACAGTTTTGATAATATACTGATGTGCAATAATTACATGATCATCTTTTGCGTTATAACCCCGAAAACACGTGACACCGTGGTATTGGATGATTTCCTAGTTACAGATGCAATATTGGAATCTGCACAACAAACCTGACGATGTAGCTGACGCATTTAAAGACGTTGATGTTGCAGTCGGTGCTGGGCCAGTCGTGTTCACAGAGCTCGAAGATGTGCCTGTGACGTATAAATCGTGGTGAGAAAAGTCTTTGAATGATTTGATGTTGGAGAAAACCACGAAGTGATATAAACCTTAGAGAGGTGACAATAGGAGTTACGAGTTCGTCAAGCGGACGAACCGGCCAAAAGTTGTTCCATTATCAAACAAGATACATCAGGTGAGTGAGTGAATTTAGTGGGGGACACCAGAAGTGGGCTTCACACATTGTACCCATTTGGGAAATCGAACCCGGGCCCTTTTCCCTATCACGGGGTATCACCATTTTCTGGTAGTAAGGATTCATACAAACATACAAGTAGTCGGAATTGTACAGTTGACACCGCTTTTGGCAAAGATGGGTTTTTTTGTGTTTTTTTGTCAATGTGGAATTGGTAGCGTCACTCGAATATGTTTCTATTTTGGTGGTTATTCACGATTCATGCTCCAACATTAAACATGGAAGTGTCGTTATGGTTTCCGTGTCATACGTTGCGTCGACAATTCATGTAAATTTTAAAATTGCAGAATGTCATTTACCAACTTTATCCAACCAAGATATTACGATGAGTAAAGTTTACCTGTTTGGGAGGTGCCAGGTGATGTAGAGGAGTTGCCAGGTTGAGGTGAAACGTTGTTTGTGATGTTGTTGTCGGCGTTGCATAATTCTCCGTCACAACAGACGTTATGCTTCGCGGCACATACCTGAAGAAAACATGTTTGCTTCCAGCAGGACGACTTCGTGTGTTTTCAAAATGCATTATTTGCTTACAGACCGATACAGTTTAATTGTACAAAAATACCTTATGAATAGCAAGATGGTTGTATAAGAATATGAAACAACCTTGAGTCTATATCGGTAATATTGACGCCGACAGCCTTTTATTTCTCTATCGTTCCATCAGAATGCTGCTTCTCCACTGTCTTACATAGGTAGTCGTACGTGCTACCCGTATCTGGCTCACCACCAAAATCACGGGCTTCTACACCTGAAACGTATGACAATTTGAATACATATTCAATTGTCATATGTCAGCCATCACACATGCGTGGCTGACACAATATCTTCCTTTTGTTGTATTATTCACAATTCACAGGTGAGCACGCTCTCTATATTCTTTCTCTATTTCATAGTGCTAAATATATAATTATTATCAGTTAAGTACTTTAAGCAAACATATCTGTCGGGTATCACTTACTAACTTAAGCACTAGCACGTTAGACAGTGTGTGAAAGTATAATTGTAATCTATTTTATAAACCCTTTAATCATCAACACCAACAGTATATATTTTTAGTAACAATATGATGCATCACCTTTATGTGACGTCATCATGAAAACAATCATTAGTATTACCAATATGCTTGATTGATGGATATTGAATTATCATCAGTCAGCCATCGCACATGCATGGCTGACACAAAATATTCTTAATGCATTCCTCAGGCATTAAACAAGGATCTCCGTCCTATCTGTGTCTGCTTGACAAAGGCCTGAACCCGCGACAATATTTAAACACGGAATCATTGTTATATGACAGTACTGGATACACTGACAACCAATAGAGACGTTATCATTACATCCATGTTGTATGCAAACCACACGGAATGCATAAGGCAAAATTTGTCGAAAGATCAAAATCCCAACGGAAACTACATGTAAAATGAAGGTCTTTGATAAAGCAGCCAATATTTGCAGGGCACTTGCTCGAATTGAGTGAGTGAGTATGGTTTTACGCAATTTTCAGCAATATTCCTGTAATATCACGGCGGGGGACACCAGAAATGGGATTCACATATTGCTCGAATTGAGATAGGGTAGTAAATACAAGCTTTCAATGCAATGGATAGTGGGCACAGATCTACAATCGACCAATGACACGTCTCATTAATAGTGTGTACGACCTGTTGCTACAAGACACCCAAAACCTTTAACCATGACCTGTGTTTGTGTAGACTCCGCAATTGCCGCACCGTCCAAGGTGTAAATACTACCTAGAACCGTACACAGACCATATGCGGTATACTTTCTTTTGGCCGTCAGGCTACATTTTTCATGAATAATTAAATGGCAATGTCTTTTGCACTTGCCGGGATCAGGTGGTCAGACTCGCTGACTTTGTTGACACATGCCATCGGTTCTCAGATTGATGCTCATGCTGTTGATCACTGGATTGTCTGGTCCACTGTGACTCGATTACACACCGCCGCCATATAGCTTGAATATTGCTGAGTGCGGCGTAAAACTAAACTCACTCATTGTCTCAGAATATGCCCGCATCAGGTGTTATATATAGGAAAATATACCTTTGTTTGAGCCGAGGCCAAAGAGTCAGATGATGTATAGTGCCTGTACATGATGTAATCAGAACAACCTCTCAATATATCATCACTCTCAGAGCTTTATCTATCGTCCAGTACATGATGTAATCAGAACAACCTCTCAATATATCATCACAACCTCTCAATATATCATCACTCTCAGAGCTTTATCTATCGTCCAGTACATGATGTAATCAGAACAACCTCTCAATATATCATCACTCTCAGAGCTTTATCTATCGTCCAGTACATGATGTAATCAGAACAACCTCTCAATATATCATCACTCTCAGAGCTTTATCTATCGTCCAGTACATGATGTAATCAGAACAACCTCTCAATATATCATCACTCTCAGAGCTTTATCTATCGTCCAGTACATGATGTAATCAGAACAACCTCTCAATATATCATCACTCTCAGAGCTTTATCTATCGTCCAGTACATGATGTAATCAGAACAACCCTCAATATATCATCACTCTCAGAGCTTTATCTATCGTCCAGTACATGATGTAATCAGAACAACCTCTCAATATATCATCACTCTCAGAGCTTTATCTATCGTCCAGTACATGATGTAATCAGAACAACCTCTCAATATATCATCACTCTCAGAGCTTTATCTATCGTCCTCCAGCTAAGACAATTAGCGGGCAGTTTCGATATAGATGATGCCTACATTTATTCTTTTTTTTTACATTCGGGATAAATGCTCAGTCACACAAACACGACCAAATCTTGCCGGTAACATTTTCTCCTCATGTTCGTATCGAACTGCAGATGACTCGACTTAGAGCTAACGACATACGTCTGTACATACATACTTACTGTTTTCTCCGCACAGCCGAGCTCGTAAAATGCAATTCCTGCCAGCACGCCAGAATCCACGAAACATTGCTGTAAGGAAATGAGCCGGACTATTACAGTACACTCAACATGGAACATTGGAAGTTGACACGGCAAGACACTTATGTATGGAATAATAGTATTGGAGTAGTATGGCTGTCGACCTTACCAAACAACTAACACACAATTAATAGTTATTGCTTTCTTAATCACAAGTATTTTCGTATTGTCGTATATGGATTATTAGAAGCATCATAATGCAGTACGTTAAAATATGGTATTTGTTGGTCCCAGCCTGGCGCTAGGCATTAATGGATACAACAAGGACTGCTCGGTTCGGAGTCAGTATAATGTGTCTGAGCGTGGTGTTCGTGGCATGGTATCTCAGTGAGCTGGCACTATAAAACCTGATCTGGGCTAGTACAAGCAGCCAGACATATACACATATGCACGTCGTCATATGACCGAAACCCCACTTCACCTCACGTCTAATATGAAACAAACCTGAACTGCCTACTCGAAGGTATTTTATACAGATATCACAGGCCGCAATACATGTATGCTATAGATAAATACTTCACAACCACGAAAGACTAGTGACGCTTTGATTAAGAAACGTTTGCAATTTCTAAGTGAAATCCTAAGTGGGTACTGTCTTCTGCCCAGTAGTTTAACTTAACTTCTCTTGTACACATACTCATTATGGACACACTTTGAATGAAAAAATCAACTGAAGAAATAAATCACTCTCCTACCCAGAGTTCCATGCGGCAAGCCAGCATAGTACCTCTGCCACAGGCCAGAAAGATGCACCGTCCATTCAATATAAGCTACATATTTCTTAACTCTTTTATTTTTGACGAGTTTACACATCTAATTAAACATCTTTGATAGAATGGTTTAGTTTCACTGAGAAAATATCCTAAAACATGTAATACTATTTCGATTTGCGTAGCGATCCTTTGTTTACATAGGTTGTACAGCTCCACGTGCTGTCATCGACGCCGACAGAGCGCAAACAATGCAGCCTGTTTGATATCTAAATATGTACTGTCATAGACCTTACTGTCGCAGTTGTGGAAGGATATATGTAGCAGTGTAAAACATTGTGAAGAGCGCGCCGAAAAGCTTGCGTAAGGCCAGTCTCTTCTTATTCTGCATATGCGCGTTTGTTTACAAACAAGAGAAAAGTCCGGTCACGTGATATGCAAAGTAGCCTGTGGCGGTGATGTTATGCTAAGTCATCGCTGTGCCGGAGTGTGGAAATATATAGAACAGAAAATCATGATGGCGTCGGATGTGACGTTGAACTTACCTGCTCTGTACTACAGAGGTCAAAAGTGTCACAGTCTCCTGGCTTCGCAACTCGGTCACATTTCATACACAGCTTCGTCCCAGGCTTCCTGATCTCTGAAACACAGACTCGTATCATCAGCGAATGTCAACTTTCCTTGAGTGTTATACATTGACATATCACCTCCAATGAGTCTTCAATGAAGAAACATGTCACGGGCGGAAGAAGGATTCTACCATATCCATCATTGAATTTGATGTACAAATCGCTTTGTATAATAAACGAAAACGTCTTTTTGTCATTTTTAAGGCGGGTACGTTTATGATCATTAGCTTTTATGATATATTAAAACCACTTAGCATGGGTGTTTTTGTTTGGAATTAAAAAAAATATGACTGCACTGATGGAAAACCAGCGATCCCAGTCTCACGACCCGGGGTCCGGACCTCCCGACGAGGGATAGATCTCTTTAGCATCTGAACAAGGGCCTTGGCCTGATCGACCACTTCTTGAGCAGGAGTAGCAAACTTGATCCTAGGCTTTCTGAGGTATCGGGTTCTTTTTTCTTCCAATCTGGCTATTACAATCTCCCAAAATCGCATGTCTTCACGTACAAACGTATTTGTCAAGATTCTTGTACTTCATATATATTCTCCTAAAACCTATGTAAGGTTGCATCTACTTACCTATACCGCCGCACAAATTGGCGTTACAGAAGTCGCCGGGGCAGCACTCTGTGCAGGTGTCCGGCTGGTCAGCCGCGTCCGCCGTACTGTTGGTTGAGGCTGGACATTGCTAGATAAACAATGACGTCATTATGTACTCTAAACAGGGTACATATTTCAGTTGATGTGTCCACTTAAAGAGAAACACTATTAGTCTCGGTCCTGTATATCCGGACACCGGGTGTTCCGCATGAATGATGTTATAGAGGTTTACGGGTATGTAAGGCGAAATTACATTGGGTGTATTTAGTGAGAAGATTTAGCTTGAAACGTTTACTGGAGAAGTGAAAGCGAGAATAGGACGTAACATTACATGCATGACAATGTCCCAGGCGTTTTTGAGGTTCCTTCAAGGTAACAGGGCTTCAAGTGCTTATTGTTAAAGAAGGAATAGTTCAGGTGAAACTGGACCGTCCGGTACAATGAGCAATGCCTCAGGTACAATTCCAGTATAAGTTATTGAACTGAAGAAGCAGTTACATACAGTTATTTTAGCAGGGGAAGATACGATCAGGTATTAATTTCTTTATCAAATCTACAGCAGATGCTTTGCTTGATTTTATGTTGTTTAAAGCAAATGGTGACGTCTATGCAACATTTCCACCAAAAGGGCTAGTTTACAAGTTAATACAAGTGTCATGTTTCACTTTTACAACCTGAAAGTATACCTGGTTGTTTCATAGCCCAAACTGTACAGATATCGCGAGTAACTAATTTAAATTTGTATTATATCGATTGATATTTTGCCCATTTACAGAGTGAGTGAGTAAGTGAGTTAAGATCTTAAGTCACATCGGCAATATTTCAGCAATATCGTGACTAGTTCGAAATTCATAATACATACATATAATATATAAAACCCTGTCAATGAAGGACAGTAAAACCACTAGATTATCACAGATGAGGTAAAACAAGCTAGCATATATCTTTAAAATTAGAAAATTATATTTGGAGAATACAATATGAAAATGGGCTATTGATCGCCAACAACTGAAGGTAGATCACCATACTAGGGCCTATGGGGACTTACATTACTTTTGCTACCTGCATGGACCCTAGATGGATTTACACAATCCCTTCAGCCATTGGCGTTTATGCTGGGATTTAGTCATACATTAAAAAGACAAAAATACTACGACCATTTACAGAGAGTTATATCTCCCTAATAAACATGGCCCAATATGGTTCAAGGCTCTTACAATATGACATGACTGGGACCAAGTGATGAACGAAATGAAGTCACCAGATCTCATTAGACACGATTTGTAGGTTCGGGTCCCGGAAACAGAAAATAATGACTGCAGAATCATATATTATATTATACTCACAATCTTCGGCTTGCATCCTGATCTGTACTGTGTTCCTCCATTCAGACCTGGGTGGGATCCCGTGAAACAAACCTGTGGCAAGACGTCAATGAAAATACTGATTGTCTAGGCCTTAATCTCACTCAATTTACTGATGTGCTGCATATGGCGAGATCCCGTTTGTTCTGACTATCCGCATACTGGGCGATTCTTGCTAGAATATTCTTGCCTGTATTCCAAAATTGTCACGACTGACAAATACTTGGCTCCAATTGACCATATAAGACCCCAATATACAGGCTTTTCCACAGTAAATCCATTCTAAAGCGTTCGGTATTTCAAATTCCTTTCTTTAAATTTCATTCATAAAAAACCGCAATTGTATCGATGTTTCAAAAGTGTTCTGAAATTCGATCCCAAATGAAGCAAACTTTCGGCATATACCCTTTGAGTATTATCTCGATAGCTTCGGAAGCGAGCAGAGGACAAAGCGTCTGAGACAAAATAAGGGATGTCAAATCTACTGACAATCTACCCCAAGCGTTAAAATTGCTCGGTTGATGTCCTAGATGTGTTCATCTCGGACGACCTCTGGAACGTTGCTGTCGACAGTGGTGTCACTGTACAGTAAACGCTGCGGGTACGAGAAGTCACAGTATTGGTGTTGATGACATTACTGTGTAGCTTCATGAATAATTATCAATTTTCATGGGTCTGTTTTCCATCTTCTGTCTACCTACCTCGCTGTCCTCACACTTTTGGATGTGGCCACAGATGGCGGGCTCGAACACCTCGTCACATCTGTAGCACCAGGGACCGGCAGCTGAGAAATAGTCAAGTACAGCGTCATACATACATGTATGTATGTGCGCGTGTGTGTGCGTGCGTGCGTGCGTGCGTGCGTGCTTGTGTCATTTAGGAAATATTAAATCAGTTTTATCACGGTGTGTCTGTTTCATTTTTGAGAGAACCGTGAAGATCCGGGTTAGAATTGATCTTCAGTAACCCATACTTGTCGTAAGAGGCGACTAACATGATCGGGTGGTCAGGGTCGCAGACATGCTGACACATGTCACCGTATCCCACTTGTGCAGATCGATGCGCATGCTGTTGATCACTGAATTGTCTGGTCCAGACTAGATTTTTTTAGAGATCAGATAGCTGGAATATTGCTGAGTGCGGCGTAAAGCTAAACTCACTCATCTTTGAGGACAGCACAAAGAGATTTCGGTTTTAGAGATATAGATTGACATCAATCGGACATGAACATAATAACTTTGCAGAAAGAAATATCATATTACCTTAAGAAGATAGTAGATGTTTCATGGACTGCGTGACAGACTATTACACGTTTACTACTTACACGTTGTAAACAGCGGCGATAAGACAACCTCATTCTTTCACATCTGTGAGTTTATGTGAGCAATGGATTATTTTGTTGTTTATTGTGTTTTGTTTTTTTGATAGATTACTTTTAATTTCGATGTAAACGCCATCGACTCCCTATATTGTTATCTCTGTTTATATCGCCATTTTGTAACATACCTGACAGTTGACCCAGCCCGACCAGCGCCACCGCGGTGATGATCCCTGATAAACGAGATGAGTGACAGTTTGGTTTACTCCCATAACGCAGACCTCTCAATAAGCAGATAAAAATAGCACACTAATTAATTGGGCCATGCTGGTCACCCCTAATTAATGAATAGCCTGGTCCACTCCCCTACCGTAAGGGATTACCGCTATGTTAAGTCACAGAGTAGTTGTACACAACAACAACAACAACAACATTGCCTTAAAACAAGTAAAATGATTTGTAAAATATTTTTTTGTTAAGTTCTTTTTTGAAAAGAAAAGAAAACATACCTCTGCTACACACTCATTTCAATCAAGTAGAAGTCTTGAGTCTACAGCTTGTTTCTTAACAATGCTTAATGCAACATGATCCTTTCTTTAAGTCAGTAGTTTGATACACAAACTAAAGTACTGTCGGAAATGCTAGAAAAATGCTTTTTAGCCTTAATATCTTTAGAAAGGTGATAAATGTATAATGTTGTCAATATATCAACTCACCAATAGTGTACCTAATTTTTATTTCAATTGATTTAACATTCCCATGCATTTAAAGGGCAGTTTACAGGAGAGAATTTGGTACCAAAACAAGAACTTAAGATTTTTTTCAGAGTTCAGCAACAGAAATCTGAAATAGTCTTTACATTTATGCTAATAATACAGGTGGTGTAAAAATATAAATTAACGTTTTTCTTAAACAAATAAATGTTGAATGTTTGTGTTATTTTACTTAATTATGGTTTCTTTATTGAAGAAATATTAATATAAATGTTAAGTCTTGATAAATAAGTTTCCCGTCATGCATGCACATCTTTATCACAGCGTCCACTATGGCCAACTATTTGCAGACGATTATTGCAAAGGGGCCCCTTTCACGAAGCAACCTTTACTAAGGTCGACCTTAACTCCCATTCTTTAACACTGCACTAAGGTTACCTCAGTGACTTACAATCACCTTAGTGCTTTGTGAAAGGAGGCCCAGGTTTATAAGTTTTTTGTGCTTGAAAAAGACAGAGGTAAACATTTCATTAGTATAGAAATGGTTTAATGCAGAACTTGCAGAGCTGTTGGTATGTCTTACCAACAAGTTTACAATATTGTAAACAAATCAGACAAGACAGGGAACGTCTCAAAAGCAAAACCGGGACGTAAAACCACCCTTGACAACTTTGACAAGGGAGTACTTAGACGGGCGGTCTACATGCTTTAGGAGAAGAAGAATATATATATTCTAAAAAAGCTACACCAGTGACTTCGTTAAATATTTGGCCAAAGTTCACAACTAGATTAAACTGACCGAATTACATCCATATTTTTGCAATGAAATATACTGTTGACATGCAAAACATTTATTAAAAAGTTGCACATTTCTACAATCAATCGATAAGATAACACAAGTGATAGGATTATTTCCAATGTACAGTTATTCGTATGTTTGTTTCACAAAAAACACACATACACAAATGATCCCTTACATAACCAATACGTATACTATACGTACACATATTAAACATTTTGAAGAAGATATCTATTGAGATGACCCCTCGCCCGAGCGTGTGCTTAGGTGTCAATTTCACCTGTCGATACCGTGCATGCTGATGACGTAACACAGGCAGTTAATGTTTGTATCAAATAACGTCCCACTACCCGTTATTTTTCTAAGTTTTTGGTATTTCCATCAGTAAAAACACGTTTTAGGGCATGTCTCAAAATTTATTCCCTCGGTCTACATTAGGTAGATGTTTCTTAAAGTGATATTTGTTATTTAAGTAACTGTAATACCTCTGAATTTTAAATATAAGTCAAAAAGCATTTTTCTAGCATTACCGACAGTTCTTTAATAACACTGCTATGAATATAAATACTCAACACTGTTTCATTTAAAAAATATATATAATAAACACTAATGTCTGTATAATTTACATTTGTGAAAGCGATAGCAGTTTCACCAAAAATGAAATAAACACTAAATTTTGTATATTTTACATTTGTGAAAGCAATAGCAGTTTTACAAAAATGTAATAAACACTAATTTCTGTATATTTTACATTTGTGAAAGCGATAGCAGTTTCACAAAAATGTAATAAACAATAATTTCTGTATATTTTACATGAAAGCGATAGCAGTTTCACACAAAAAATGTAATAAACAATAATTTCTGTATATTTTACATTTGTGAAATCGATAGCAGTTTGACAAAACAATATAATATACAATAATTTAATATGTATATTTCACATTTGTGAAAGCGATAGGAGACAGAGGGCCTTATATTGTGGGCAACTGAAAGACCTTTGGCCTCACTGCATAGGAAGTACCCACTAAGCTGTACAACACTGTTATCGATACGAGCTCGATGGGGTCTGTCGGTACAGACTTATACTTTGACATCAGATATGTGAAATAATAATTCTCATTTTTATTCCTGTAATTTTAAATGACAGGATTGAAATATCATTGTACAGATATGTACCTTTTTCTATAAATTCAATATATTGAACAAGTAACAGTAAATAATAATATTACTCACAGTGTGCTCCCATTGTAGCCACGTCCGATGTTATCAGCTGCCTGTTATCTGGGTGGAGCTTATCAATGTCCTCTTGTGTCTCGCACTTGGCTTGATGATAGTTGACGTCTATTGTGCATCACTACAGGACGGTTGTATTCTGATGACCTACATAACATCTCGATGTCGACAACAATGTGGATGAGGACTACATATAACTTGTTTTCAGTCAGTGAATGAGTAAGTGAATAAGGTTTTACGCCGCCATTACCAATATTCCAGCAGTATCACAGCGGGGACACCACAAATAGGATTTACACATTGTACCCAACTATGGAATCGAACCCGGGTCTTCGGCGTGACGAGCGAACGCTTTAACCACTAGGCTACCTCACCGCCCCTTGCTTTTCCCACATTGCATTTTATAACGAATCAGTGGTTGTTAAAATCAAACTTGGGTCACATTTCTGAACCGTGTAACACGTGTTATATTTAGAATTATACTTTCTAGGTAAAGTTCAGATCGGGTGGTCAGGCTCGCTCACACGTGTCATCGGTTCCCAATTGCGCAGATCGATGGTCATAGACTACACTAGATTAGTTGCAGACCGACAAACAAAGCGGGAATATTGCTGAGTAGGGTGTTTAACAATAAACAAAATCAAATCTGCATAATTGTCTCCATTAGGTAGAAGTTTTCGCTAAAGGAGATCATGCAGATCCGTGTATTGCACACGATAAGACACTGTCAGAGTACAATGTAAGCTGTTAATCGCCAGCACACAAAGTCATCGATTTGACAGATGCAACCAACACAGTTTTCAAAACAATGTAGGCGACAAAATGTCGTATTGTCCACCATTGAAACAAACGTAAAGGCAGTAGGAAATACATGCTATGACCGGATTTGCGTACGATTCCCGATGTTTGCTTAGGTGGTCACTATGTCATATGTAGCCATGTTGAAACATACACACATCGTATATTACCGTATGTACAAGCACCTATTTCATGTATGCTAAGACCGGATTTCCAGACATTTCCAAGCCTGAAGTCAAAAGCTGATGCGTCAGTACACGCCTGATCATGGAGTATTTCAAACACATTTCTTTCAGTTGTAATATGTGTTGACATTTCCGAATCTTCTGGTTTGGTAATACATCCGGATATTTCCTTTGGAAGGCAAACATTTTAATAATTCAAATGTGTTCATGTCACAGTTTATGCCTTTGAAATTAATGTATCATGTCGGATATCAAGGGCATGTGTTTTAACTAAACAACAACTACTAAAACAATATCATAACAGAATTTTCGACTGTGGGTTCACGTTGTTTCATTTTCAACGATGAAGCCTTTAACATCAAAACTTATGTTACCTCACATAGCTTCTACCGCTGAGGGTCTGGCTAAGCAAGACAGTTATGCAAGCAGACACGTTTCCATTAAGTCGCCATCACCTCCTATCAACCACTTCTGGGGCGGTGGGGTAGCCTAGTGGTTTGCTCTGCACGCCGAAGGCCAGGTATCATTCCACATGGGTACAATGTGTCAAGCCACTTCTGGTGTCCACCGCCGTGATGTTGCTGGAATATTGCTTAATGCGGCGTAAAACTAATCTCACTCATTCACTCGTTAGGCAAAGGTGAGAGGGAGAAAATTTCCAGACTGATTTTGAGCCTTTCAGCGTTTGCTTACATGTTGCCATTCCTATTGGGTTTGATAGTTTCAAGGCTATGCAACATACCATCAATCTCTTTCGGTTTACTGCAGGATTTTAATCGGCGACAAGATTAGAATATGTGAGATGCTAAGCATCCGTGCATTATACAGTGCAGCAGAGGTTTTTAGGATATTTTCGGTTATTTTATCCGTTCATGCGTACTTGTTTAATAAGTTAAATGAGTTTTGCTTTTTTCAAATGTTGTTTTAATCCAATCCTCAGTTTATCTCGAAGTCTGGAGACGTCTCCCCTCCTTCCCTTCTTGCACTGTACCGTGTGTATGGTGTTGGCAAACCAATAAACATCACAGTTTCAACGCATGTATCTTGAGAGGAAGGGACATGTCATCATATTGCAAGCAAATAGTTAATAGTACTAAGTTTATGTTCATTAACATGGGATTTCTCATTTTGTACATTTTTAACAAGAGATGCTGACTTGCAATGGCATATTGTTAGTAGACTGCCCACATGTATACAAGGTGTGAAACACATTTCTGGTGACACTCGCCGTGATGTTGCTGGAATAGTGCTAGAAGCGGCGTATAACCAAACTCACTCACTCACTCACCACTGTTACTAGACTGGTGGACCAGGATACGCTCACCATTCCGCGTACAGCTGGTATCATTGTTTTCACTGTTTGATGATGATTCGCACGTGACCACAATGTTCGGGATTGTTCAATCGACTCCTGTGAGTATGGGAAAGGTTTTAATGTTACCTCTTATCAAATCTTGAAACTGAACATGATTCAAGGCCACGGCTCGTGTGTGTTGTAATGAGAATATTATGTTAAATGAAAAATAATACCCACCTTTCTGAATATATAAACTAAAGATAAGATATACAGCAGAAAACTTCCGCGGAGATCTACGAAGACCACGTCAAACCCAGGCCTGTAATTCGATCGGTGACCAATGAAATCTGAGAAATAGGAATATCGGTAGGCGCTGTTGCCTGACTGGCAATGTCTGTCAGATTGAATCATAGATTTCTGAAGCATCCGTCTCTCTGTAATTAAGATTGTGTGTTGAGCAAGTATGGTTTACTCTTCAAGTGTCCGGGGCGGTTGGCTAGCCTAGGGCTTACCTGAGGGTAAAGCCTCGAAGCTGACATATTATTCGCCTGTCATTAACTAGCATAAATAATAATAATCTTAAAAATAAGTTAGGCATTTTTATAGCATCTTAATCCAGAAAACTGCTCAAAGCCGCTTAGTTGTACGCTCTCTTGAACATGAGGGTTTTCAGTTCAGATCTGAAACTTGTGATGTTGGTATTGTCACCTAAGTAGGCTGGAAGTTTGTTTCACCAACACAACTCCTGCTTCCCGTGTGTGTTATTATTGTCATTCCCGCATGGTACAAATGGGGCGGTATTGTAGCCTAGTGGTTGAAGCGTTCGCTCGTCACGCCGGACACCCGGGTTCGATTCCCCACGTGGGTAGTATGTGTGAAGTCCATTTGTAGTAGCGGACGAGGTTCCAGTTGGAAGAATAACGCAGAACAGCTACTGGGTTGTGAGCCGACAGCAATCTCTTTTTGTGTAAACAAAGTTTACTAATCAGTTTCCAGCTCTGTAAATATTATATCAAAATACTATTAAAATATCTGATAAATTAATTACACCAGCCATATCACATAACATCTATGAATTATACATGAATAATATACAAAAGGGAACAGTGGATACAGTTAAACTGAAAAGATTAACTCGTGCAGATTACAATGTATGCTTAGGAAGCCGACACATTACTGTCTCCACAAATTGTCAAGATATATAGTCAATATATACAATATGTACACCTGACTTACCACTGTGTGGCAATGAGCTGGCAGCTTATTAAGTCGTCAGTGTCCAATCGGGATATTCTACAAATGTTACACAATTGTAACCAGGAAATATGGCAATAAAAATATACGACATAAGTATCATGGATTAAAAGAGAAATTATATTACCTTCAAAACTGGTAGAATATCTGAACATTTAAATATACTTATATACTAATTATGAACTACTAGTCAATAACACACACTCAATGGCAAGTTAATTTGTTGCTTCAACAGAGAAGTATATCTTATCAATGCATTAACTTAATGCATTTAATTCATATACAACTATACAGACATATTTATAAATACATAAATATGAAAGCAAAACACAAACTGACCTTATATATACATAAATAGATGTGAGGTCCACAGCCACTCGGTCCACAAAAAGCCAAACTATTTGCTCAGCATAACATGTGTAAGACCTCTGATTTGTAAGAGTAGTATCTGACAACTGCTTGATGAAATAAAGTTGACCTGTAGGCAAGGAGACTTACATAATAAGGATATGGGACAAGGCAGACAATGCAATGCGCTTGTCATTAGAGTGACAGTGGCTATGGTGAAGTTAAGAGTTATGTTATTGCTGGGTAAATCTAGTGTTACTTTCTGTATACTGTGTAAGTGTTATAGCTTGTTCAGGCACTTAATGGCCCAAAACATATTTCTAAAATATTTACAAAACAAATATAAAATCATCTCGGCCACACATTTATGGTTTCTTCCGACATGATATTGCTGGAAGTTTATAACTTTCACTCACGCTTCAAGCGCCTACTTCTACATCGTGTTAACAAGAACTGACACGTTTCATATTGTATAACGCTATGGCGCTTTGTTAACATGAGCTGTGCGTTTCGTAAACTGTATGTCTAATATTTTTGATAGAACTGATATTTGTAATAGAAAATATACCCTATGTGTTTCAAATGATACTGGAGATGAATACTACTACTTGTTTCATTGTAATTATTTCAACGATCTGGGAAAGTCACTACTTCCAACACTGTACATAAAGAGACCATCTGTATTTAAAACGATGAGTTTATTTCAAAGTAAAAACGTCTCTGATTTGATTAAACTGTCAACTTTTTGTCTCTCTATATTAAGCAATTTTAAATAGTTTTATGTCGTAATTACTTACTTTATGTATTGACCTCAGTAAACCCTCACCATACTATGTAGCCTTGAGAGAAATAAAGCTCAGCTAACATCAATCTTGGGGCGGTGGGGTAGCCTAGTGGTTAAAGCGTTGGCTCGTCACGCCGAGCACCCGGGGTCGATTCCCCACATGGGTACGTTGTGTGAAGCCCATATCTGGTATTCCCGCCGTGATGTTGCTGGGATATTGCTAAAAGCGGCGTAAAACCAAACTCAGTCAGTCAGTCAGTAACGTCAATCCTTTTCACACAGAAGTAATAAAAGTTCCTTGTGTTGTTTTCTGACACTTTTAAGTGGACATTTGGAGGACAAGACAAAATACATGTTGTTTTGCAGTTGCCTATTTGAATCTTGTATGGTATATTTCCCACGCTTAACATTGTATATATACTCATAGAAACGAATAAGTAAACACATAAGAGTACAAGTGTTCCTTTATTTATTTCCAGAATTTCACTCACAGTGCAATACGTACCTAGTGAAGAAACCTTGAAAAATAAAGGAACACTTGTACTTCCATGTGTTCCCTTATTCCGTTCCATGAGTATATGATGACAGATGCCATCGACAGGATAGGATAAGGCTTTTTGCAGACACTTCATATAGATACCATTGAATAGTAATGAGTAATTCATGAACATATGAGATTTCTTATGTTTATGGAAAGGATGCTGTCGCTTGTATTTTGTAGTATGTGAGACCACGTTTTGACTCATTGTTGAATAAACTTCTTTCACTGAGTTTAGACTATTGGCAAATTGCATTTCTGGTGTCCCCCGCCGTGATGTTGCTGGAATATTGCTAAAAGCGGCGTAAAAACCAAACTCAGTCAGCTATTGGCAAATTGTGAAATCCAATTAATATACATTCATAAAAGGTATCTGATGCACCCGTAAAAGGTCGATTCATGTCTCAGATTGTTGAATCAGGTTGACGTAACCGCATGTGTGAAGTTAGTGAGTTGAGTGAGTAAAGTTTTACGCCGCTTTTAGCAATATTCCACCAATATCACGGCGGGGATACCAGATATGGGCTTCACACATTGTACCCATGTGGGGAATCGAACCTAGATCTTCGGCGTGACGAGCGAACGCCTTAACCAAGAGGCTACCCCACCGCCCCGCGAATGTGTAAAGAAACAGGGTTGGTGAAGTGAGTGAGCCACGTTTAGCAATACTGAAACAAAGGAGGGAGACACCAGGAATGGGCTTCACACATAGGAGTTTCCACACATGTAGGAATCCAGCCCCGATAACCACAAGGCTGTCCTGATCCAGCCAAATATTGTTTGGTTGGTTTGCTGTTTCACACATTTCAATTCTAAAGTGCGTAAAGTAAAGGTAAAGTATTACTCACCCAACCTTAGCTAAATAATGTGTCAGATTTCAACTCACAGAACGAGTGCATTACGCCGTCATATCACGGGTCACGCGTATGAATACATTTCATTTGTGATTGTCAACATCAGTCGATCTAATTTAATTTGTTTTCAATAAACAAGGGGTATGGAAAAGGCACCAAATTACTTCAACCAACATATTTTTATAAAAATGCTATTGCACGCAACCGAGCAAAGAACAGTTGAATATCGCGACTTCGAGATGTTTTGTGAATGACAGCCGCCAGTTTGTTTTCATCACGTTACTTTGGTCATGTGAAAGAGTGCAAATAGTTCCGCCAGCACGCGATGTTATTACATAATGTGTAATAACATAGTAGAATGATTAAACAGTGATATCTTCAACGGATGAGTAATACATATACATATATACACACATGTGAAGTAATTAAGAAGGATCTAAACCCTTTTGGCCTCAACACGTGACCATACCCTAGCGTCTTGTGATGGACATTGGTGCTTCAAACAACACTATTGATAATATATACTCTTAAAAAAAAGAAACTTGACAGAGGACAAATTTGAATTTTAGGAAAATATTTGACACAAACCAATCCATGATGAATCCCAGCATGTGGGAGAATGGTTGGCGACGACAAAACCTTTGAAAAAAGAAGCGTTTAACAAAAACGTAACGTTACACTCACGTCTGTAGTCAATCGCTAAAACGTACCCTGCATGAAATGCACGAGCATCATGAACTTATGTATCACCTTGAGCTGAAGCCCATGACTGTAGGTTTTAAAAAACCACATCAATGGTACAACAAATGCATTGCTTTAGGCCACTATGGACGACAACTGAATGAAAAGACTGACAGAAGCTCAGCGACAAAACGCCATCGTCCGTTTCCAAGGACAGACATTGCAGCATCATGTGGCAAGGCACTTCAGCGTGTCCAGACAGACCATCTCAATCATATGGACACGATACAAAATGACAGACCCAGGTCAGGTCGACCTCTACTGCTCCGAATCTCCGACCAGACAGTGTGCAATTGCTATGGAAAGTCAGACTTTTTGCCAGAAGACCAGTTCAACGTCACGTCGTTCCCTACATCAACGTGACCTTTGGAGCATGAGAATGCTCGACCTCACGTTGCACGTGTTTGACAGGTCTTCCTCCAGCAAAACAATGTTCAGTTGTTACCTTGGCCTTCTCGATCACCGGATTTGTCCCCCATTGAACATCTATGGGATAATCTTGAGCGACTCTTTACGCCAGCGTAATCTGCCACCTCAGACACTACAAGAACTGCACACAGCACTTCAGCAAGTGTATCAAAACATTCCTCAAGACAGCATTCGGCATCTCCTTTCTTCTATGGGTCACCGCTGCCAAGCTGTTATCGATACTCATAGTGGTCACGCCCGATACTGACGTTTTACTCTGACCAAGTGGCTTTAATAGCCCTCTGTGGTTTTACCAAACCCCTTCTGGATAATTATGTTTTGGAAATTTGTAAAGTGATGATTTTACTGTAACTGAGCAATGATGTCATGTTTGAATTTGCTATATGCACTCAGTAAGTAAACCCCAAAATAGCATGTCGGGTGGTCGGGCTAGCCCAATTGCGCAGATCGATGCTCATGCTGCTGATCACTGGATTGTCTGGTCCAGACTCGATTATTTACAGACCACCGCCATATAGCTGGAATATTGCTGAGTGCGGCGTAAAACTAAACTCACTCACTCACTCACTCTTCCATGGAAGTAGGTTCCATGTTTATAACACTGCAGAACAGTGAAAGGTCGCCATGAACTAGTTGCATTTGGGATTTCCATTTCCCAAGTAAAAGTAACACTCTGCACGTTTTCTCTTATGCTGATGGTATGGAGTATAGGTTTGTGAGTGAGTGAGTGAATGTTGTTGTTTTTTACGCTTTTAGCAATATTGCAGCAATATCACGGCGGGGGTACACTAGAAATGGGCTCTACACAGTGTACCTAATTGTGGAATCGAACCGGGATATTCGGCATCACGAGCGAACGGTTTAACCACTAGGCTACCCCACCGTCCCTGTAAGTGTGTTAAACGCAATAATTGTGTAATATGGATTAAGTACTGCATTGACGAAAACAAAGAATGACTTTAAGAATTGGCTTCCTTTTCTGAAAAATGGTTTGGTTAAGGTATAACGTTGTCAAGTTATGCTCCCAAGGGAAAGACTTTAGGAATATAACTGCTCTACGTTAAAACACAATTGTCACTTCGATGCTGTGACACAATCGGGAGTCACATGGAAGATCCAAACAAACAAAATATTAAACATTTTATGACTGTTTCCATGAATAAATATTGAACGAAACTATACATTTGCAAAGTAAGAATAATAATTAAATGGTCAGTTTCTGTTCTCCTTGTAACTAGAAGAGTGACTGAATATTATTTTGTGACGTACCCTGTTATGAGTCCGGAGTCTCCACGAAAGACAGGTACTACTCCGTCGGGATATCAACTTATTAGTACAAAACGTTCCCCAAAGTACATTGGCTGTTGCGACCCGTGAAGATCCGGGCTAGAATAGGTCTTCAGCAACCCATGCTTGCCACAAAAGGCGACTATGCTTCTCGTAAGAGGCGACTAACGGGATCGGGTAGTCAGGCTCGCTGACTTGGTTGACACATGTCATTGGTTCCCAATTGCGCAGATCGGTGCTCATGCTGTTGATCACTGGATTGTCTGGTGCAGACTCGATTATTTACAGACCGCCGCCATATAGCTGGAATATTGCTGAGTGCGGCGTAAAACTAAACTCACTCACTCACTCATTGGCTGTTGCAGCGTATCTTATCATCGTTTCTGTTTTTCTGAAGGTACATGTGCCTGTACTCCAGTTTAATATGTGATTTTAAACACCATAAGAAATTTGTCATCTGCAATGTACAAACGACCCGCATTATCAAGTCCTACAGCTGTGGGCGTGTTCACTTTGCCTTTCGCAACATCAGATGCTACAGCACTGGAAACCTCTTCGTCGACCATGATGACGTTACTATCAACGTTGTCGACAACAAAGACGTGACCAGATGCGTCACAGGCAACAGCGACTGCCGACTTCAAACTATCAGCCGTTGACGGCTTCGTGGTCAAGAGCTCACCGTCTTTGCTGATTATCATAACACACTTGAAGACTGAATCCGTTACAGCTAGACTTTTCGATGCTGTGGCACATATCGACGACGGAGCTTTGAACATGCAGGCGTAATATTTCGACAAGTCTTTCATAAACTGACCATCCATATTCAGAATGTCCACTGATGGATGGTCTTCGCAACAGACTGCAAAGGTCCCGTCTGCAAGGGATGCTATTCCACAATATTTCCTTTTGGTTTTTACAGTTTTTCTCACATGCATATCGTCAAGAACGCGCATAAACACAATTTTCTTCTCCTCCGGGACAGTCACTGCCACTTCAAAGTCAGATATTTTGGTCACACCCCACGGCCCGTGCTTCATGTCCAACTTGTGCTTCCTCTGGGGTAAGTTTCCCCCTTCCCCACACAGAGCCTTCACCCGTCTGTTTGCGAAGTCTGTCATGATGACGACATACACCTCACCCCCAAGGACGGCGATGTCTTTAATATTACAGGCACGAGGATCGTCGTCGAAAACAACCAACACCTTGTTGACAAGTTTAGAATTAGGCGCATTGTCCTCCACAAAGCGAACAGTACAAATCTGGAGCCTGGTAACGCAGTCAATGACGTCTTCATCATGGCTCTTGGCTTCAATGAACGGGACTTTCGGCAATGGCTGTAAATCATTTAGACGTAGTTCTTGTATGAATTTCTCAGCGTCACAGTTACCGCCGCCATCATTTCTCTGTAAGTCATTGACAAGATCTTGAAAAATCTCCTCACGCTTTTCTATTTCCTGTCGTTCAGATGCAATAAAGGAATCAAGACTCTCCATCTCGCGCTGTGTCCGTCTTTCGATATGTGATACGAGGCTTTGCTCTTTTAAATCCAACAACTCTCTGGTTTTCGCAAAGGTTTTACGTATGCCTGCCGTCACGTCATCCTTCGTTTTCACAAACGCTTCTCGCCTTTGGATTAACGTGTCTAAGTCTTGTTTGCGCCTGTCAAGCCGCTGTTGTAGAGTCGTGTACTCCTTGTACGTGTCTCCCGATCTCTCTCTGGCCATGCTGAACATGTCACTGAAACGACAAGTCATGGTGTACAATATATGCTATTATAATGATCCCAAGTAAATGCATTCAAACCCCGTTGTGTCGAACTAGTCTGGACAAAGGGAATGGTTCGACTTATCCGAATGTTCGACACATCCGTCAGCATAGAAATAATGATAAATATGAGGAAATTAGCAGGGACAGATTGATGAGTTCGACACAACCGAGAAGTTGTCTCTACCAAGTTCGAGACATTGGGGTTCGACTGTAATGATATCTAGTTTTGGTGATAGAAATGGCAAATTACACAAGTGTACAAATACACACAGTAACCTAAATTGGTAATGCTTATTAGGTGCATGCACACTTTCCCTCCCGATCTACCGGTAACTAAGTTAAAACATACCGACAAATACACCTGAAAATAGTTTTTGTGCCTTGATCGAAAGATATAAAATTTTAGTAAATGAAAGCATTTTTAGATCAGGAAAATAGATGTCCAAATATCATGTTATAGACCAGCAATTTTTACTAAATATGTTTGAATATTTTTCTTGGGCTACACACTGTTATACTGGATACTGCTACTGACAAATATATTCTACGTGTGGATCAAATTGACATTTCACCATCGAGGCCTTCCGTGGTGTTGCTATTTATATTGTGAAATAGTATGGCGAGTAACAAAGTTGTGGTTGTATGTATCTATTCTGTCAACTAGAGTTTATATCAAAGCGTTAACAGTTGAGTTAGAATTGTTGTCGGTTTATATAACAGTGAATTTAGTTCCATCTGCCGCTAACACATGATTCCATTGAAATGATTGTACAAATATTTATTGAAATATTCAGTAAAACAAACCTAAGTCCACTCTTTCGAACCTGACGTGGTTACTTACCTTTATTCCTCCTACAGTATCCTGTCACAACACATACCTCAACACCTCCTAGAGTCTCCTGTCACAACACTTATTTCAATACCTCCTACAGTATCCAGACACAACACTTACCTCAACATCTCCTACAGTATCCAGACACAACATTTACCCCAAATACCTCCTACAGTATCCTCTCACAACATTTACCTCAACACCTCCTACAGTATCCTGACAGAACACTTACCCCAATACCACCTACAGTGTGTGACACAACACTTACCTCGACACCTCCTACAGTATCCAGACACAACACTTACCTCAATACCTCCTACATTATCCTGTCACAACACTTACCTCAACACCTCCTACAGTATGTGACAAAAACACTTACCTCGACACCTCCTACAGTATCCTGTCACAACACTTACCTCAACACCTCCTACAGTATGTGACACAACACTTACCTCAACACGTCCTACAGTATGTGACACAATACTTACATCAACACCTCCTACAGTATGTGACACAATACTTACCTCAACACCTCCTACAGTATGTGACACAATACTTACCTCAACACCTCCTACAGTATGTCACACAATACTTACCTCAACACCTCCTACAGTATCCAGACACAACACTTACCTCAACACCCCCTACAGTATGTGACACAATACTTACCTCAACACCTCCTACAGTATGTGACACAATACTTACCTCGACACCTCCTACAGTATCCAGACACAACACTTACCTCAACACCTCCTACAGTATGTGACACAACACTTACCTCGACACCTCCCACAGTATCCAGACACAACACTTACCTCAACACCTTCTACAGTATGTGACACAACACTTACCCCAACACGTCCTACAGTATCCTGACACAACACTTACCCCAACACGCCCTTCAGTATGTGACACAACACTTACCTCGACACGTCCTACAGTATCCAGACAAAACACTTACCTCAACACCTCCTACAGTATGTGACAAAAACACTTACCTCGACACCTCCTACAGTATCCTGTCACAACACTTACCTCAACACCTCCTACAGTATGTGACACAACACTTACCTCAACACGTCCTACAGTATGTGACACAATACTTACCTCAACACCTCCTACAGTATGTGACACAACACTTACCTCAACACGTCCTACAGTATGTGACACAATACTTACATCAACACCTCCTACAGTATGTGACACAATACTTACCTCAACACCTCCTACAGTATGTGACACAATACTTACCTCAACACCTCCTACAGTATGTCACACAATACTTACCTCAACACCTCCTACAGTATCCAGACACAATACTTACCTCAACACGCCCTACAGTATGTGACACAACACTTACCTCAACACCTCCTACAGTATGTGACACAATACTTACCTCGACACCTCCTACAGTATCCAGACACAACACTTACCTCAACACCTCCTACAGTATGTGACACAACACACTTACCTCGACACCTCCCACAGTATCCAGACACAACACTTACCTCAACACCTTCTACAGTATGTGACACAACACTTACCCCAACACGTCCTACAGTATCCTGACACAACACTTACCCCAACACGCCCTTCAGTATGTGACACAACACTTACCTCGACACGTCCTACAGTATCCAGACAAAACACTTACCTCAACACCTCCTACAGTATGTGACAAAAACACTTACCTCGACACCTCCTACAGTATCCTGTCACAACACTTACCTCAACACCTCCTACAGTATGTGACACAACACTTACCTCAACACGTCCTACAGTATGTGACACAATACTTACCTCAACACCTCCTACAGTATGTGACAAAAACACTTACCTCGACACCTCCTACAGTATCCTGTCACAACACTTACCTCAACACCTCCTACAGTATGTGACACAACACTTACCTCAACACGTCCTACAGTATGTGACACAATACTTACCTCAACACCTCCTACAGTATGTGACACAATACTTACCTCAACACCTCCTACAGTATGTGACACAATACTTACCTCAACACCTCCTACAGTATGTGACACAATACTTACCTCAACACCTCCTACAGTATGTGACACAATACTTACCTCAACACCTCCTACAGTATGTGACACAATACTTACATCAACACCTCCTACAGTATGTGACACAATACTTACCTCAACACCTCCTACAGTATGTGACACAATACTTACATCAACACGCCCTACAGTATGTGACACAACACTTACCTCAACACCTCCTACAGTATGTGACACAATACTTACCTCAACACCTCCTACAGTATGTGACACAATACTTACCTCAACACGTCCTACAGTATGTGACACAATACTTACCTCAACACGTCCTACAGTATGTGACACAATACTTACCTCAACACCTCCTACAGTATGTGACACAATACTTACCTCGACACCTCCTACAGTATCCAGACACAACACTTACCTCAACACCTCCTACAGTATGTGACACAATACTTACCTCAACACCTCCTACAGTATGTGACACAATACTTACCTCAACACCTCCTACAGTATCCAGACACAACACTTACCTCAACACCTCCTACAGTATGTGACACAACGCTTACCCCAACACGCCCTACAGTATGTGACACAATACTTACCTCAACACGTCCTACAGTATGTGACACAATACTTACCTCGACACCTCCTACAGTATCCAGACACAACACTTACCTCAACACCTCCTACAGTATCCTGACACAACACTTACCACAACACCTCCTACAGTATGTGACACAACACTTACCTCAACACAATCTACAGTATCTGACACAACACTTACCTCAACACATCCAACAGTACAAAACTCAGTCGTTATCTCAGCTACAAAAGAGAGACGCCCTCCATTATTCACCACAAAGTATATCACAACAACCGTCATGTCACCTTGACATATCTGTATTTCACCGCCGCGCTCAGTCCCGGACACACATGCTGAGACTCGGCCCGGCCGTCTTATCTTCCGACAATGTCTGCCAACAAAACAGGGGATATCCACGCAACGCGACGCACACTGCTAGTATGATTCTTCTGCCTTTCAGACACTGACAGGAAAATCCTACACTAAACTTGATCAGCCAAAGCCAGTCACGCTATTCAAAAACACAAACCTACTGACACCGCGACAACGAGGATCATACGAACCTACTTACAACAAGTCATCAAAAGCCCCTTCCTGAACTGGTCGTACTTCCTTGACACAAAAATATGTGGTACACCTTACACAAACACGCGGTACCTGTCTATAACAGCGTGAAAGCCTCGCGTTGAGGTTACAAGGTGATGTGCGATACATTCATATCACGGCTAAACGTATCCTTTGATCGTTAAGGCGTTTTGCAAAGGGATAGACTAAATGTTGACTTTTGTTGAGTTTTGATTCAGCGTTGAATTGGAGATTGAACTAGATAGACAGTTCATTTCATATTTCCTCGTATTGATAACATCCGTGAAAAAGGACAAAAATATAATTGTTGTCAATGCTACAAGTTAAAGTCCGGTTGTCGTTAAACGGACGTGAAGAACGCCAGTCATTCTATATAAGGATACTGCATACAAAATGAGTATATCTAAGTGCAAACGTGTAAAACGAAATACGGCAAATTCTTCGAATTCCTTATAACTGCACTGGGTTTTGTTTTGTTTTGGGGTTGTTTAGGGATGATGGGGTTTGGAGTTTTTTTGCATTTTTTTTATTGTTGTCTTAAGTTTTGCGTATTTTGTTTTGTTGTTATCAAATGTGATCAAAGTGTTTCTTAAGTCTCCCCTTATATATTGTCTTGACCAAGCGCAGATATTCGTGATCACGAGAGTGTATATATTTCAATTCATATGAACCAATGAGGAAAATAATTGTGATTTATATGCTGATTTAATATTGTGATTTAAAGATAAACATTATTTCCAGTGTTGGTTGATGGTAAATTTATTTTGCCTGATATGACATTACAAATTCCTGTTGAATGCAGGTTACGACATATTCGACATAGACATATAGGTGTAAAATATCATTCTCCCACCCACATGAACAACATGCCTCCTCACACCGGTTTGGGGGTCGGTGGGGTAGCCTAGTGGTTTAAGCGTTCGTTCGTAACGCAGAAAACCCGGGTTCGATTCCCCACATGGGTACAATGTGTGAAGTCCATATTTGGTGTCCCCCGCCGTGATATTGTTGGAATATTGCTAAAAGCGGCAAAAACCTCACTCACTCACTCACCATCAGCAAAGTATTTTTTGACAGTATATCGATCCTTACTCTTATCTCTCTGCAAACACTCCATTGCAGGGGCGTCGGGGTAGCCTAGTGGTTCAAGAGTTCGCTCGTCACGCCGAAGACCAGGGTTCGATTTTCCACATGAACACAATGTGTGAAGCCCATTTCTGGTGTCCTCCGCCATGATATTGCTGCAATATGGCTAAAAGCAGCGTAAAAGTAAACTCACTTACTCATTGCTTGCAGTCAGCTTATCCTGTGTAGATTTACTTCCCTTGTTTGTTCCAGGAACAGATGATTCGTAGGATCGAATCATCTTCACTATGATACTCGATTTGTCAGCGTTATACCCATGAAGCTCGCGGGTTGTATCAAAGTGGTAACCTGTGTTACACAACGTGATATAGCTGGAACTATATTGAGGAAGCAGCACTAAACCTACTCTCTATCCTCGTTCGCCAATCTTTATTTCGTCGGTTTCTGACTTCGGAGGCCTTGACCTGATGGTGGGTGTGTTCGTCATATCGACTACACCAGTTCGACTCCGGACATGGGTATAGAGTACCAAGAAAACCCGCGGGGCGGCTCAGTACCCGGTGTTTAAAGCGTTCGCTCGTAACGCTGAACACCCGATTTCGATTCCCTACATGGGTACAATGTGTGAATCATTTCTGGTGATGGTTGATGGTCGGATGATGCATGTGATGACGGCGTTGTTCACTATTCACAATCACTGGATTCTCAGGTGCAGATGCAAGCGTTTCCAGACCGCCTTCATTTAATTGGGATCCGATATACCCACCGCCCCCAGAACAGATAAAGGATGGGTTAAAGGTGGGGAGGTTGGGTTATGATGGACTCAGATGTGTTTATTGCTAACCATATGTTACTATAGTAACGCCGATTTCAGATTCCTGCAACTATTTCAGGAACAGAAAGTAATGGACGCCATGCGCTGCACCCTGTGGGGCTCGAACCTGAGACTCGTCGTGGTCCAACAGTGTCTTAACCTCTGATATAGCCAACCGTGTTTAAACGGGGCTTACATCCCCCACACAATTATACACACAAACTCACCCAAGAAGTCACCAAACACATGCAGCAACTCACATACAGAGACACAAAATACGGAGACAAAAAAACAATAAAAACACACAAAAATACATCCACTGCTAAACTAGCAAAATAAAGCAGAATGAAAGTTACAGATGTTTTTTACTACTTTTATAATGCAACATATGAACATTTTTATATTTATTTATTTTCTATTTTAGACTAACCCAGAATCGATCGATCCAAATTTACATCGCGTAATATTGCTGAGTGCGGCATAAAACCAAACTCACTAACTCTGTCAACTGGACATCTACATGACCAGGACCATTTAGTTATATCATGGGATTCTCTGTCAATTGCCCCATTAGGATTTGGTACAAATTCATCGCATAATCGACTTCATATTAACATACTCTCTAAGAATCACATTTTGGCGATTGCGGGTGGAAAGTGACTGACCGAGGGCATAAACACACAGCTTTTAAGACCAGCAGATTTCATCAAGGTGAACGAGTCGGTTGGATTGCTTTTCTGTTCCAGACACTGCATATATGGTTTCACAGTATGCATCTCCTTGCATGACAGACTCTGCATATATGGTTTCACAGTATGCTTCTCCTTGCATGACAGACTCTGCATATATGGTTTCACAGTATGCTTCTCCTTGGATGACAGACTCTGCATATATGGTTTCACAGTATGCTTCTCCTTGCATGACAGACTCTGCATATATGGTTTCACAGTATGCTTCTCCCTGCATGACAGACTCTGCATATATGGTTTCACAGTATGCTTCTCCTTGGATGACAGACACTGCATATATGGTTTCACAGTATGCTTCTCCTTGCATGACAGACTCTGCATATATGGTTTCACAGTATGCTTCTCCTTGCATGACAGACACTGCATATATGGTTTCACAGTATGCTTCTCCTTGGATGACAGACTCTGCATATATGGTTTCACAGTATGCTTCTCCTTGGATGACAGACTCTGCATATATGGTTTCACAGTATGCTTCTCCTTGCATGACAGACACTGCATATATGGTTTCACAGTATGCTTCTCCTTGCATGACAGACTCTGCATATATGGTTTCACAGTATGCTTCTCCTTGGATGACAGACTCTGCATATATGGTTTCACAGTATGCTTCTCCTTGCATGACAGACTCTGCATATATGGTTTCACAGTATGCTTCTCCTTTCATGACAGACTCTGCATATATGGTTTCACAGTATGCTTCTCCTTGCATGACAGACTCTGCATATATGGTTTCACAGTATGCTTCTCCTTGGATGACAGACACTGCATATATGGTTTCACAGTATGCTTCTCCTTGGATGACAGACTCTGCATATATGGTTTCACAGTATGCTTCTCCTTGGATGACAGACTCTGCATATATGGTTTCACAGTATGCTTCTCCTTTCATGACAGACTCTGCATATATGGTTTCACAGTATGCTTCTCCTTGGATGACAGACTCTGCATATATGGTTTCACAGTATGCTTCTCCTTGCATGACAGACTCTGCATATATGGTTTCACTGTATATTTCTCCTTGCATGACAGACACTGCATATATGGTTTCACAGTATGCTTCTCCTTGGATGACAGACTCTGCATATATGGTTTCACAGTATGCTTCTCCTTTCATGACAGACTCTGCATATTTGGTTTCACAGTATGCTTCTCCTTGAATGACAGACTCTGCATATATGGTTTCACAGTATGCTTCTTCTTGGATGACAGACTCTGCATATATGGTTTCACAGTATGCTTCTCCTTGGATGACAGACTCTGCATATATGGTTTCACAGTATGCTTCTCCTTGGATGACAGACACTGCATATATGGTTTCACAGTATGCTTCTCCTTGGATGACAGACACTGCATATATGGTTTCACAGTATGCTTCTCCTTGGATGACAGACTCTGCATATATGGTTTCACAGTATGCTTCTCCTTGGATGACAGACTCTGCATATATGGTTTCACAGTATGCTTCTCCTTGGATGACAGACTCTGCATATATGGTTTCACAGTATGCTTCTCCTTGGATGACAGACTCTGCATATATGGTTTCACAGTATGCTTCTCCTTGGATGACAGACACTGCATATATGGTTTCACAGTATGCTTCTCCTTGGATGACAGACTCTGCATATATGGTTTCACAGTATGCTTCTCCTTGGATGACAGACTCTGCATATATGGTTTCACAGTATGCTTCTCCTTGGATGACAGACTCTGCATATATGGTTTCACAGTATGCTTCTCCTTGGATGACAGACTCTGCATATATGGTTTCACAGTATGCTTCTCCTTGCATGACAGACTCTGCATATATGGTTTCACAGTATGCTTCTCCTTGGATGACAGACTCTGCATATATGGTTTCACAGTATGCTTCTCCTTGGATGACAGACACTGCATATATGGTTTCACAGTATGCTTCTCCTCGGATGACAGACACTGCATATATGGTTTCACATTATGCTTCTCCTTGCATGACAGACTCTGCATATATGGTTTCACAGTATGCTTCTCCTTGCATGACAGACACTGCATATATGGTTTCACAGTATGCTTCTCCTTGCATGACAGACTCTGCATATATGGTTTCACAGTATGCTTCTCCTTGGATGACAGACTCTGCATATATGGTTTCACAGTATGCTTCTCCTTGCATGACAGACTCTGCATATATGGTTTCACAGTATGCTTCTCCTTTCATGACAGACTCTGCATATATGGTTTCACAGTATGCTTCTCCTTGCATGACAGACTCTGCATATATGGTTTCACAGTATGCTTCTCCTTGCATGACAGACACTGGATATATGGTTTCACAGTATGCTTCTCCTTGCATGACAGACTCTGCATATATGGTTTCACAGTATGCTTCTCCTTTCATGACAGACTCTGCATATATGGTTTCACAGTATGCTTCTCCTTGCATGACAGACACTGGATATATGGTTTCACAGTATGCTTCTCCTTGCATGACAGACTCTGCATATATGGTTTCACAGTATGCTTCTCCTTGGATGACAGACTCTGCATATATGGTTTCACTGTATATTTCTCCTTGCATGACAGACACTGCATATATGGTTTCACAGTATGCTTCTCCTTGGATGACAGACTCTGCATATATGGTTTCACAGTATGCTTCTCCTTGCATGACAGACTCTGCATATATGGTTTCACAGTATGCTTCTCCTTGGATGACAGACTCTGCATATATGGTTTCACAGTATGCTTCTCCTTGCATGACAGACTCTGCATATATGGTTTCACAGTATGCTTCTCCTTGCATGACAGACTCTGCATATATGGTTTCACAGTATGCTTCTCCTTGCATGACAGACTCTGCATATATGGTTTCACAGTATGCTTCTCCTTGCATGACAGACTCTGCATATATGGTTTCACTGTATGCTTCTCCTTGGATGACAGACTCTGCATATATGGTTTCACAGTATGCTTCTCCTTGGATGACAGACTCTGCATATATGGTTTCACAGTATGCTTCTCCTTGGATGACAGACTCTGCATATATGGTTTCACAGTATGCTTCTCCTTGGATGACAGACACTGCATATATGGTTTCACAGTATGCTTCTCCTTGGATGACAGACACTGCATATATGGTTTCACAGTATGCTTCTCCTTGGATGACAGACACTGCATATATGGTTTCACAGTATGCTTCTCCTTGGATGACAGACTCTGCATATATGGTTTCACAGTATGCTTCTCCTTGGATGACAGACTCTGCATATATGGTTTCACAGTATGCTTCTCCTTGGATGACAGACACTGCATATATGGTTTCACAGTATGCTTCTCCTTGGATGACAGACACTGCATATATGGTTTCACAGTATGCTTCTCCTTGGATGACAGACTCTGCATATATGGTTTCACAGTATGCTTCTCCTTGGATGACAGACTCTGCATATATGGTTTCACAGTATGCTTCTTGCATGACAGACTGGGAAGACTTAGTGAATGACTTCAATCAAACTCAACTTTGATATTCTGTCCAACAACCTTGGCACGCTTAAGGCAGCTGTGGAGTTCCTTGCTGCCATCCTGCCTCCAGATGCATCACCAGAGGACCATCAGATTAAAATGATATGTACAAAAGTACACGATATGGTTGTATAATGAATATCTCCTGAATTCCTTGGCATAATACCCGTGAACGTCCGGGTTAGAATATTGATCTTCAGTAACTCATGCTTGTCGTAGGAGGCGACTAACGGGATCGGGTGGTCAGGCTCGCTGACTTGGTTGCAACATATCATCGGTTACCAATGACGCAATCGAAGCTCATGCTGTTGATCACTGGATTGTCTAGTCCTGACTTGATTATTTACAGACCGCCGCCATATAAGTGGAATATTGCTGACTGCGGTGTAAAACTAAACTCACGCACTCCCCCTTGGCATAAATGAACAACTAATGGGTGGTCGATCCATCTGGTCAGGCGTTCAAGACTTTGTCAAATCAAGTATACAGGTCTTTGATCATTGCTCGAGCATTTATCTCAGATATTTACTTTAAGCGAGATTTATACCCAGCCCGAAATATGTCTTATTTATTTTCGGAATTTGAAAGACATGAAGTAACATACATTAAGTGTTCATGGACACGATAATCAATAAATTCATCAACTGGGATAACATAAAACATATCAGAGGCGGTGGAGTAGCCTAGTGGTTAAAGCGTTCGCTCGTCACGCCAAAGACCCGGGTTCGATCCCCCACATGGGTCCAATGTGTGAAGCCCATTTCCGGTGTCCTCCGTCGTGAAATGCTGGAATATTGCTAAAAGCGGAGTCGTAAAACTTAACTCACTCACTCACTCACAGAGCACGTATTCTCAGATCAGAAAAAAAACAAGGAAGCAATCTTTATTATTGTTTTATTTGATTGTTGTGATAACATAAACTAATATACCAGGGTAGGTGGGTTATATAAGCAGTATGTACAGTGACCTTGACACCTGACACGAACTATGTACAGTCGGTGGTAAGGTCTGGACATCCATATGGTTATTGCAAGAAGGCAAGTATGTAAGGGGCATATCTTCTCACATGTTTTCTTTGACTTTATGTACATTCTACTTACGTGACACAGAGAAATGCATTTATGCAAATTCAACGTTCCTTCATCTGTGATTGATACATCGTTAAATCAGACATTAAAAGAATAAAAAGCATATTTATTGCTTGTGATCTCGGGAAGAAGATGTGGTGAGCTTGGATTACTTGATCATTGTCCGCGCAATGTCATTTTCTTAAAATGAAATAATGCTATTTTTTGCGATACAGGTGGAACGTTGTTCTACAGAGGGAATAAGACTGATTGATTCAAGTGAGGGCATATTGGATAAGAATGAATAGGGGTGAGCGAGTATGGTTTTATGTCGCTTTTAGCAATATTTCAGCAATATTACGGCGGGGAACACCAGAAATGGGCTTCAACATTGTACCCATGTGGGGTATTGGATCCGGGTCTCTGACGTGACGGGCGAACGCTTTAACCATTCGGCTACACCACCGCCCCAAGGATGAATGGATTAAGGATGGACTGGAGGTGGTTAGGGTCGTCACATACGTCACCATTGTTGACAGTACCTGTGACGATGGACTCGGGTATGTTGTTTGCTAACCACATGTTACTACAGCAATGTTAACCCCGATTTCAGGTTTATGCAAATCCCGAAACCCATCTGATATAGCGAAGGTCCATGGATAGACCTGCCGTTGGCGGCACCGAGGTCTTTATCACAGAAACATATGATAAGCATATTGACGTTTCTCGCTTATGAGCATCTTGGAAGACATGTATCACTTTCTCTTACTCGAAGCTGGCAAGCAACTGAAATCGAGTTCATGGCGGCGCTATGCCAAATCATCCAGCCACGCACTATATTTCCAACACCGTTTTTAGGTTGGCACTTTTGAACGTTGTCTGGACCCATCTTTAACACTAGTTGAGGACGCAGACCACGCCAGTGATTCTAACCTACAGTATGCGAAGACCAAATATCCAGACATACCATGAACAGATCCATTGTCCGGTATTACAACGATATAGACACGCGGAATCCAAGGTTACCAGACTTATGGGGTTTCACCGTTCCCTCCCCACCATAGAATCCTTCCAAAACATATAGTGCCTTCCGCTGTATCATGAATGCCTTAAGTAACATGTACATGCGAATGTGGGTATGGTTGGCGGTCAAGAACGTATTTTTAAACGTCTACCAGCTCTTGTATATTCATCAACAGCTAAATCACATGGGTTGATCGATTTTCACATCGATCGTTAACATTATAAACAATTAATAATGACAAACATTGAAAGTATGTGCAGTGTTTTGTTTACACATGTAATAAACATTCAACGGATATACATCACAATATACAAAACTTAAAACATACAAAATATCATCGGAGGAAAGATATGTCTCAATAATTATGTGTAGTCATAACAGTCATATTTGTTTGTTTCAAACTGTTATCACTAAGAAGATTAAACATTTGATATCACCATGAACCAGATCATTACGACTGCACGGCATGGATGCAGTATGTGAAGCTGAACTCTCGTGCCCCCGCTTAATGTTGATACTTGCGGCGCAAAATTATTATCAATCACTTTTGCGAAAATAACGTTACAAATTCATGTTTCGGACAAAAGGATTTCCGAGTGCAAAGGAAAAATATGTTCATTGAACAACGGCCTGTGGTCAAAGGAAAAAAATAATTTTCATTGAACAGCAGACTGTGGTCAAACGGAAAAACAATTCATTAAACGGCGGACTGTGGTCAAAAGAAACAATCATTTTAATTGAACAGCGGACTATAATCAAGTGTGACGGATCACGTGGGATCTATGCTCAGCTTGTAACCAGAACGTGCTCTGTCGACTGAACGTGCAGAACGTGCTCTGTTGCCAACAAACAAGCCCTTCAAGAACTCTCCTTCCAAACTTCCATGTTGCCAGCACCTTAGCTCTGTCACAGGCATCCGCCATGTAACGATTCCTCTCATCTTACACTGGCTATTCAAGATGGTGCATATGTTGCTCATTGATGTCATTTTAACTAGTCTGCACATATGGATAAACACGTGGAATGGAGCGGGTTATTTTCATTGAAAAAACATCCTAAAACGTAACACACTACATTTCGATTTGCGGTGTTATATTTGTTCACACTGGTCGTACGTTCAGCTCATCGAAGCCCTACTGAGAGTTACGGATAGCCTCTTTGATGTGTAAATATGATTTGTCATGAGCTTCACTGTCGCAAACTGTAGTGGCATACAATATAATTAAGCAAAATAATGTCTAAAGGCTTGTACTCGTCCATATTTTTCTGATCATAGAATAAACCCGTTTGGTAATAAACAAAAACTACGTCATGTCACGTGACATGCTAATTAGCTTGTGGTAGTGATGTTATGCCTATCCGAAGTGTGTTTCAATAACTGCTTTAGTTATCGACTGCATGACTTATGTAGATCAGCGGGGTCAAAGGTCTTTTGTGATGTTTGCTATACAGTTGATATGCCAACTATGAAACTGGTATTTGATATGTATCTATCTGGAACACTTATCCATGCAGAACGTCGTCCATAGTAAATATATACCAGTGTATAGGAGGTTTCCCTGTACGGTTTCGTTGTCACTGCGCAACTCGAACTGTCGTACATGGAAACGTGTTTACGACATAGTTCGAGACAATCAGTAAGTGTCAAAATCTATCAGAGATTAAATTGTAAAAGATTAGGCGTCTTGTAATAGACGAAAACCCAGTTAAATCTCATTATAAATCACGTTTGACGCCATAGAATGACCCGTGTTGAATCCTGGGTGTATCTATGTATTTATTAGCACAGATGTAAAATATGAAGTCATAAAGACTGAAGCATCATAATTTGAAAACATTTTCAAAAAGGCAGGACGCAACGTAGCTTCATTTACGCAGTCATTCAATACATCTGTGCGTCACGGCTGCCTAGAAAGAAAACATCCACCTTTGTATAATATAAACTTCTTGTATTTAAACGTAAAATATTGGTAATTGTAAATGCAATCGGATAATAACTTTTTTACCAAAAAAGAAAATAGCCCCCAACTGGAGATATCTACCATAATCGGATACTATGTAGGGAGGCATTAGCAACAGACCTGGATACTGAATCACTAGGATAAAAATATTCAAATTTCCAACAATAATGAAAACGGCGTGTGCACTGCTAGTTGCGTATGCGTTCACTAATCATATGCTCGGGGTTCCATCTAAGAGGAATAACTACTTGTACAACATCGTACTTTTGTTGTAACATCGTTGAGGTGATGCTATGAGGGGAGGTAACTCCTCGTACGTTATTGTAACGTTAAGGTAACGGTGGTGTCTTTCGAGCCAGTGAGGTGTAGCTGTAAGGGAGGTAACTCCTGTTATAACCTCGTGACCTAGCTGTGCGAAATATGATCCTCTTGTGCATCCTGCTGTTTTGGATTTGAGGTTGACGCCGACATAGGGCTGTAAGTGAGGTATCTTTTTCAATTCATCGTGATAAATATGCAGAAAACATATTGTAAGGCAGAAAACCCCTTCGAGGCTTCCAGTTGAGCTTACCTCCCTTAGTAAGGCTGACATGGTTTCAAATACACCATGTTCCCCCACTATGATGACGGTCAAGGGGAGATAACCCCTTCACAAAATTTAGACATACGCGAAAGACCACTACATGCAGTACATAGTGAAGTAACCACCGTATTTCTCGTCTGTCCCACTGACATAAACACCAGATGGCGCCACATATAAACAAACTTTATCATACAAGATTAACATGGATATTAAGAAAGGTGACCAAACCGGCATTTTGAATACCAGTTACGCGACGGTGCTATATAATGATTGTAATGTACAAGTATGAGTATTGCATTCAAGTAACACATATGAACAGACATCCTCCTCTTTGGTTTGAAGTCTTTCACACCTATGTACACACTGGGATTTCTTGTGCTCTGCGCACGTTGTATATTATTGTTATTATACGCTTGGGTGATGATTATGCTTCAGTGGTCACGTGAAGAGGCTGAATGTAACAAGGGAGAGCATCAGTAACACTGTAAGGCAAGGATGGTACAGCACGCACCCAGTTTCGGCAACCGGAAGTGCCCTTGTTGTTGATGTGGGCAAATGTGTCGTAGATTTTGGTGTCGTTTTCGGGTCTGATGTCGTAAATAGGAAGCTGTCTACTATATGGATGACGCCATTGGAGGCAAGGCGGTCTGACTCTATAACCTTCGACTGCACGTGCCGCCATTTGAAAAATACACCTGAAAGAAAATAAAGCGATTATAATCTGCGTTCACACTACACACTCCTACTTGTGGGTCTTTTCATTCAGCCATTGGATTAACATAACTGAATAGTTTACGTAAACCATGTTGCTATTTAGGTGTTATTTGCTTCAAATGATATTGATGTTTTTTGTTTGTTTGTTGTTTAACGCCGCACCCAGCACTATTCAAGCTACATGGCGGTGGTCTGTACATAATTGGGTCTGGGCCCCCTTCCTCAAAGCGATCGTAGCGCTACAACAGTCGTAAGTCTATGTTAAAGTATGGGAGTTACGATCAAGTTTGCGCTACGATCGCTTTGAGGAACGGGGCCCTGGACTCGATAATCAAGTGATCAACAACATGATCAGCATCGATCTACACATTGCACTCATCGGTCATCAATACGATGACATGTGTCAACCAATTCAGCGAGCCTGACCGCCCGATCCCGTTAGTCGTCACTTATGACAAGCATGGGTTGCTGAAAACCAATTCTAACCCGGATCATCACGGGTCATTTCATTGATGTTAGTGGCTTTAAACAATTGCATGAAATTGTAGTTATATTCAACGACGTTAACGCGGAACAGCAGAAACGGTTAACACGCATTGATAACTGAAGCTTGTAATGATAAAGGAGCACTGCACTATTTACATGAGATACCACCAACGCTTTTTTAAAATATGTATTTAACCTTACCGTCTTGGTTTGATTCCAGCACAACATCCTTGGGGAGAACGTCAGACCGCACTTTCCCCTGCTTCAAATCCTGGTACGTCACCTCGGAGTCATTTAAAACATGGCGCCAGAACACCTTGGAACAGAAACGTTAACATGTATTGTCATCGAATATTAATGTTCCTTCACGCCAAAGTTGGTACCATTCACAGAAAATAATATGGACCTGGTATTATAAAAGAGAGGTTACATGTATGAACAACACTCAGTGATAGCACTGAATATATTTTGATGGGATCAAGTTCTTGTCGACACTTTCTATGATTATTTCCGTAACATAACTTCCAGATAATATGGGATCAAGATCTAATTATAACCTTCAGAATGGCGAACAATATTATCTTACCTTCTGCAAGGTAAAGACATTCGTATGATTACCTTTTTCCATCAACTAAAAGATTATGGAATGATATTTCTGATACCGAAAGAAATCGACCTTCATTACAAAGTTCCAAGTCGTATTTAAATTGTGAGCAACCTGTAGCTCCATCATATTATTCTTCTGGTATTAGAACATTTAATATTATACACACAAAGTTGAGATATATGACAACTCAACTAAATAATTATCTGTATTGTTTCAACATGAACGATTCCGCTTCTTGTCACTGTGGAAACGCTTGTGAAAATGTACATCACTTCCTGTTGTAAACTGTACAACGTTCAAAGAGAGACATTCATGTTAAATTTGAAAAGTACTGAAAAATGTGACTCTCCAATCTCACCGTCATTAATGTTACTTGGAAGTCCAGATATGACTTGTCAACAGATTGAACACGGTTTCAAGTGCGTGGAAACTTTTATTCATCAATAAACACGTTTTGGGTTGGGTGATCACATAGGTTGTGTCCCTTCCTCTGTTCTCTCTTTAACTTCCCTATACTTTCTCTCTATTCCTTCTTAAAATGTATGGGGCGGTGGGGTAGTCTAGTGGTTAAAGCGTTGGCTCGTCACGCCGAAGACCCGGGTTCGAATCCCCACATGGGTACAATGAGTGAAGCCCATTTCTGATGTCCCCCGCCGTGATATTGCTGGAATATTGCTAAAAGCGGCGTAAAACCAAACTCAGTCAATCAGTCTTAAAATGTATAAAACTGAAAATGCATGTTTGTAAATATTAGCGAGCGGGTATTTTAAGTTGGATAACTTGTCCCCAATCACTTTCACATTTGTGAATAAAATATGTTTAAATCAAAAAACGATTAATTTCATATGTTTGTTATTTAGGGCTCACTCTGAAATATTCCAGCTATATGAAACCGGTTTGTAATTTGCCCGGATCAGACATTCCAGTGACTGACATCATGAGCATCGATCTGTGCAACTGGGGGACGATGACATGCATCGATGAAGTCAGCGAGCCTGACCACCCGATTCTGTTAGTCGTCTCTTAGGACAAGCACAGGGTGCTAAAAAAAGTCAATCCGTGTCCACGCTAGGGTTTTAAATGGTTGCACTGAAAGACAGAGGTGTGGTATTATAGTCAACATGACGGTAAATAATGAAAACGTGTTACCAAACATCACCACGGTTATGAATCACTCTATTATCTGTATCTGTCCAAAACATCGTTCTATTTCCACACTCGTAGGTTATGTCTACTGTGTCCGCCGAAACGACAGCGTTGAAGGGTACCCGGAAGTACGTTTCACTTCAATCGTGTTGGGGGTGAATACTCACTTTCATTCTCTCTGACGGCGGGAAATTATCCAACGTCATATAATCTGTATACGTGAGTTTTCTCAGTGCTTGATTGCGGGGGATGATCAAGGTGAAGGTCCTGTCTTCTCCTGACAGTAGTGTTTCTGGTGTATTGTTCAGAAGCCGCAACAGGTATCCCAGAGAGTGCCTGTTATAAATCGGACACATGTCATTGGTACTTATAAGGGAGCGAGTCTGGACTTGCAGCACAAATGTTGTGTTATATATACGTTTGGCTCAAACTCGGATCGATGAATTGCATTCTAACTACTAAGCATATAGTACTCAATGAAACACTCATAATCAAAACATCAGACCAATTCTGTGATTTGTTTGCAGAATTTATGTCCTAAAAATAAAAAAGTTGTTTAACAAACTATCATTAAAATCTTGACAACGTTCACTATTTGTTACGAGGGAGGGGTGCAAAGAGAGGGACAGCCAGGTGTGCGAGAAAGGATGGAGACGGCACAGCACAGGTAAATGAATCAATGACTTTGTCTGCACTTGTGCTGGCTGTTCCTCTCCTTGCGGTCCTCCCTCGCAACAAATAGTGAACTGTGTCAACATTTTAATGATAGTTTGTTAAACAACTTTTTTAATTTTTAGGACATAAATTCTGCAAATAAATCACAGAGTTGGTCTGGTGTTTTAATTATGATCAGTGTTTCATTGAGTTTTCTATGTTTAGTTGTTTTCGAGTTGGACTGCAATTCATCGGTCCGATTTTGAGCCAAACGGACTATACCAGAAACGAGATCCACAATATACTCATAGAAACGAATAAGGGAACACATGAAAGTACTGGACTATTTACGTATTTCCAGAATTTCACTCATAGTGCAATACACATACCTGGAAACATGGAGAAGAATAATGGAACACTTTTACTTTCATGTGTTCCCTTATTCGCTTCCACGAGTATGTAATTTAACCAAGGCAGGCCTTGAGGTGAAGGGGCAGAGTTGTGTGCCTTATATGTGACAAGATCCGATGACTGCCACAGAAGGTATTTATCCCATAGAGAACGTAATTGAAATTCAATTAACAATAATTTTTTACCAAACCGATGCAATTAACTACATCGATAGCCCATGTCAGCACTTGTGTGTGTGTGTGTGTGTGTGTGGAGGGAGGGGGGTTGGGAGGAGATGACTCTGGTAGCTGGGACACAGAAAAGTTAACTGTTAAAGTTAAACCCCCAGCACGTACAGTCGTATACCATGATTTAAACATAAGGCAGATGACTTTCTGATTTGGTTCAATATTCAAAAAGAGAGAATACTATGGTTTTAAAGGACATATTTACTAAGACAAAACTATGAAATATTTATTATTTGCAAAAATTCCTTAAAGAATACACACAAAGGGAGGTAACTCCACTCACTCTATGTTTGAGTCCCCTTGCAGCCTCTCCATGAGGTTGAAGGGAGAGTAGTTGAGGAAGCCGTCAATCACGTAGATGACGCCGTTACTGCAGCCGTAACCCCGCCCGATCAGATCGATATAGGCCGGCTCGTACCCTGCGTCAATATAGGTGTCTGAAAAAAAATAGTTTATAAAAACACGTGAAGCATCGATCATTAAATATCATGTTATCACACTCATTTGGCTGTTTTGTAAGTTTTGTCTACAACCATATCTGTCAGCTGGCAACGAGGCGTTCAGTTTGCACTGAGTTGCCATGGTGATAGCTGGGTTCATATAATGGAAATAAGCCTTGAACTGGCAAGGAACCGACCATGGTAATCCGCAGAATTTTAAAACATTTTAAAATGTTTCCTAACTTGGGCCTTTAAGACGCATAACACTTATTATTTCAGAACATCCAATAAAGTTTAATTATATATTTATCATTCTATTCCCGGGAACAGCTTAAATATATAAGACAATAAATAACATTATTGTATTATTATTATATTATATAAGTACACCCACACTAGGTCTTACAAGTTGAATAATTCGAATGGTCGGATGACAACCTGTTTGATAGATTGTCGAAGTTGAGCTGATTTGAACGCATCTTTCATTTTTCTCCATAGCCGTTTAATGGTTATTTCATACGATGTAAATAATTAAATTAAGTTCTGGTTTCAAAGAATGTTATTAACTGGCTACATTCATGTTTTTATGTCGTAAAGTCCATTCGTAACTACTAGTCTCTTTCCGTCCCTTTCCGTAACGAATGAGGAAAGTCCAGTTACCTTCGCCGGACCTGCGCAGTGTGAATGTCATATTGAGAGAACTCCGAGATACATATTCCTCTACTTGGTAGCGCCGAAGGAACTCGTCGTCCAATCGGAATGACGGAAACAGATGTCCTCTGTATAACTAGAACAAAACATATGATTCAACATAAGGCACGTGCACTCATTTTTCAATTTAATTCGTGATTCAGTAAGAGTAAAGGATATTTGGGGAAACTATTAATGACTCTTCACTCATATAATATATTGTACATCTGTGTTTTGCTTTTATATGTGGGTGGTGTGGTTAAAACTGTCGACACCATTCTCCCAGATCAGTTAATGAAATATTCTCAGATCTTTGTGTAAAGAGAACTGAGATCTGTTATATTCAGATTGTAATTTCGGAACCAGATTTAAGTTTAAAGCCGCGCAGAGAAGTCGTGGTGCTCGAGCTATCGTCCCCCCGTTTTGTAAGTCTTGTTACCCATGACACTGTTACGGATGCTGTTGGCGGGAATTCAAAGTTCACTTTCACTCAACCACTAAGAAAAGAGTCTGCACTAAAAAATCACAATGGACGCCCATACTTAGAGTTAGCATTTCTGGCATTGTGGTGGTTGAAATTCCAGTTAATTGGACCAGGAACTCACCTTTCTTAAAACATGCGTACTGTTTCTGATACGGTCGAGTCTCGAAATGGCGAGTGAGTTCAGGAAGTCTGCCGATGGCGCGAACACTGTAAGATTTCTCTCCCCTTTGTTGACGAGGTCGTTGAACTCCGGGAGACCTGACATCATCGAGTAGAACGCACTGCAACAATGATAGTCCCACTGATCATGATGTTTGCTTTAAATCACATCATTGCAATTGGTTGGTGATCGAAATTAAAACTGTAATATGTGTTTCAGAGGTGGTGTGGTAGCCTATAGGCTAGAAGTTAATGCGTTCACTCGTCACGCCGAAGACCTGAGTTCGATTCCCCTAATGGATACCGTGTGTGAAGCCCATTTCTGGTGTCCCCCGCCTTTATGTTGCTGGAATATAGCTAAAAGCGACGTAAAACCATACCCACTCACAAAAATGTGTTTATGTTCTCAGAAAAGTGTATTTTAGGTTTATTTCATTAAGGAATTATTTGAGTTGATGTTTATGATAATAATATTTTGCATTGGTTTCAGTCTCCACAGAAGAAAAATAAACATTTTATTTCTGGACCCTGCATTCAAAATGATGATATCGTTGCCCATGGGAGTAGTGAGCCGTTGCACAGAGTAACCTTAGGGCAACGACTGTTGTAATTCTTAGGTACGGTATGGAAGATACGATCTCTTTAGCGCTTTGTGTAACCCTTTATTATGATAAATATTCCTCTGATAATCGCGGTTGTATCTTGAGGCTTTTAAGGCTAGGCATGGGCGTTGATGTACAGAATGGGCCTCGATTAAGACAAATTCAACGAGATAACAGGACCAAGACATGATCGAGTCTGGACCAGACAATCCAGTGCTCAACATCATAGGCATCGACCTGCGCAATTGGGATACGATGGCTAGTGTCAACCAAGGCAGCGAGCCTGACCACCCGATCCCGTTAGTCGCCTCTTACGACAAGCATGGGTCTGTCTGGACCAATTCTAACCGGGATCGTCACGGGTAACTCAAAGTACAGAAACCAGCGGTTACAAAGAAATTAACGGGAGCGCTACTTGTAGCTTGGTATTACCGCAGCTCGTCCGATGAGTCCAGCATTTCCATCACGGTCTTGTAGGGGTAGTACACGAGGTTGTTGATGATGTGGATGACACCGTTAGAAGCCGGGATGTCGGGGACGATCACCTTAGCCCACATGTTGTTGTTGACGACGTATACTAAAACACAGAAGGAGTTGAGAGAAAGCCGAAATCGATTTGTCAATCCTGTGTTCGATATGAAGATTAAAGTAAAATGTTTATATTGTAGCAGAATAGGACTTAGTGATGTCTTGATAAGATTAAGGTTACATGTTTCCGTTGTAGCATTTGATGACTCACCATTTCCCTCCTTCTTAATGATGTATATGACGTTCTTGTCAGCAGTCAGCATCTGTCTGTCGGCGAGCTCGTTGATGTTCTTTGCAACGCCCGTGACGATATGTGCCTGCATCAGCTGCAACATAACGGAGACGTTCATGCAATCCCATTTATCACCTTGACATTGAACAAACCATCCCCACTGCGTTCAGGGTCGTCGACACATGCATCCGCCCTCCTACATCAACCCAGCCTCTCCCCCAGTACCCACTCACCTCCTTGGTCTTGTTGATGTTCTTCAGTAGTGAGTTGACAGAAGCCCAGGGGAGACTGGCGTAGGCGTCATTGTGAGGTATGAAGACGGTGAAGCTCTGTGCCAGCTGGGACAGATGGTCTTGTAAGGCTGGGATCACCCGGAACATGGTCCGTGTGTAACTGTATGGTCAGACATGAAATTAGCATAAACTGATGCACAAAAAAGTACATACGTGATATTTGGTCAATATGTTCCAAAACAAACAACGTAAGTATTTTTAAATTGTTTTTATTGTAAGTATAAGTCACAAACATTAAGAGTGTGTGTTGCCAAAATACCACGGGAGGTTTGCAAAAAGATTCTAAAGCGCCAGGTGTTTGCCCCAGTTCAGTACTTGGACAGCACGAATCAGTTCTGATAAACTCACTTCAAGAGGAGAGGCAATGATCGTCATACTATCCCTCTAGAAATGATTAACTATGAATTGTAAACGAAAAGTCACTGTGTTCTTTAATCTGATTGGTTGAAAAACATGATCAAATGATATTCGATTCTCGGAAATTCGCTGCGTATTAATACATACAAACATCGCTCACACCATTGTATTGTTACGTCGTCAGCTGCGATGACGTCATTCAAATCATATTGTGACGTAAAGTCCGAATGACATAACAAATGAGCAGTTCCATGAGTTGCTACCATGGGAGACAGCCGAAACGGCCGGCTGATGACGTTTCACTGCTGTACCCGTACTCGATGTCAATGAGTGCAGACAAAAAAACCTGTGTGGACCTTTTGGTTTACTTTTGTGACGACGTCGGTTCCAAATATATTCCCGTGCTTCAAATACTCAATAACACCCGGAAATTAGCCAGCACATGATGTATATCTCCTAAATGAAACATTATTACTTCTTACTGAATATATCTTTGAAAATGTTACGAATTTCAAACATATGGTTTCTGGTTGAAACAATGCCGCTACATTAAATCTTACACTCTCTCGATTACATTTTTTACTTTGTATTTCTTATTTGTTTTTGCTGCTTTTGTGGGGTTGTTTGTCTCAGAACTAAATGTTTATCGAACATAAATTATGTTCCGACATTCAACTGTCCACAACGGGGAACGATACCACGTTCCTGACATCGTGTAGGTTTAATTTATCGAAGACATGATTCATTGACCCAGGGAGACGTTACAGACGAATATATGGCACCAGAAAGGAAGGTGATATACAACGTTGTCAGGACACTACGACTTAATAAGATAAAAGACGCGAGTGCTGTACATATATATTGCGCTGTCCCTATGTATCATGGGATTATTGGCTTAGCTCGTACAATCGAGACGCCTGATAGATAGTGCTAGTTTAAATATGGGCTGAAACAGTCACACACTTTAATGTATCAGTTCACAGCCTAGCAAGAGTGAGTGAGTGGGTGAGTTTAGTATTACGCCGCACTCAGCAATATTCCAGCTATATGGCAGCGGTCTGTAAATAATCGAGTCTGGACCAACAACTTTTTTTATTTTAGGGACATAAATTCTGCAAATAAATCACAGAGTTGGTCTGGTGTTTTAATTATGATCAGTGTTTCATTGAGTTTTCTATGCTTAGTTGTTTTCTCGAGTTGGACTGCAATTCATCGGTCCGATTTTGGAGCCAAACGGACTATACCAGAAACGAGATCCACAATATACCATAGTAGAAACGAATAAGGAGCACATGAAGAGTACTGGACTATTTACGTATTTCCAGAATTTCACTCATAGTGCAATACACATACCTTGAACATGGAGAAGAATAATGGAACACTTTTACTTTCATGTGTCCCTTATTCGCTTCCCACGAGTATGTAATTTAAAACCAAGGCAGGCCTTGAGGTGTAGGGGCAGAGTTGTGTGCCTTATATGTGACAAGATCCGATGACTGCCACAGAAGGTATTTATCCCATAGAGAACGTAATTGAAAACTCAATTAACAATCATTTTTACCAAACCGATGCAATTAACTACATCGGTAGCCCATGTCAGCACTTGTGTGTGTGTGTGTGAGGAGGGAGGGGGTTGGGAGGAGATGACTCTGGTAGCTGGGACACAGAAAAGTTAACTGTTAAAGTTAAACCCCCAGCACGTACAGTCGTATACCATGATTTAAACATAAGGCAGATGACTTTCTGATTTGGTTCAATATTCAAAAGAGAGAATACTATGGTTTTAAAGGACATCTTTACTAAGACAAAACTATAAAATATTTATTATTTGCAAAAATTCCTTTAAAGAATACACACAAAGGGAGGTAACTCCACTCACTCTATGTTTGAGTCCCCTTTGCAGCCTCCATGAGGTTAAAGGGAGTAGTTGAGGAAGCCGTCAATCACGTAGATGACGCCGTTACTGCAGCCGTAACCCCGCCCGATCAGATCGATATAGGCCGGCCTCGTACCCTGCGTCAATATAGGTGTCTGAAAAAAAAAGTTTATAAAAACACGTGAAGCATCGATCATTAAATATCATGTTATCACACCTCATTTGGCTGTTTTGTAAGTTTTGTATACAACCATATCTGTCAGCTGGCAACGAGGCGTTCAGTTTGCACTTCGAGTTGCCATGGTGATAGCTGGGTTCATATGGAAATAAGCCTTGAACCTTAGGAACCGACCATGGTAAGGCAGAACCGACATAAAATGGTAACTTGGGCCTTTAAGAGCTTAACACTTATTATTTCAGAACATCCAATAAAGTTTAATTATATATTTATCATTCTATAACAGCTGACAATAAATAACATTATTATTATTATATTATATAAGTACACATAATAATTAGGTCTTGCCAAGTTGAATAATTCGAATGGTCGGATGACAACCTGTTTGATAGATTGTCGAAGTTGAGCTGATTTGAACGCATCTTTCATTTTTCTCCATAGCCGTGTCGTTAAGCATTTAATGGTTATTTCATACGATGTACCGCCATCATTAAATTAAGTTCTGTTTTCAAAGAATGTTATTAACTGGCTACATTCATGTTTTTATGTCGTAAAGTCCATTCGTAACTACTAGTCTCTTTCCGTCCCTTTCCGTAATGAATGAGGAGAGTCCAGTTACCTTCGCCGGACCTGCGCAGTGTGAATGTCATATTGAGAGAACTTCGAGATACATATTCCTCTACTTGGTAGCGCCGAAGGAACTCGTCGTCCAATCGGAATGACGGAAACAGATGTCCTCTGTATAACTAGAATAAAACATATGATTCAACATAAGGCACGTGCACTCAATTTTTCAATTTAATTCTTGATTCAGTAAGAGTAAAGGATATTTGGGGAAACTATTAATGACTCTTAACTCATATAATATATTGTACATCTGTGTTTTGCTTTTATATATGGGTGGTGTGGTTAAAAACTGACGACACCATTCTCCCAGATCAGTCGAACAAAGGTCGTTGACGTTAATGAAATATTCTCAGATCTTTGTGTAAAGAGAACTGAGATCTGTTATATTCAGATTGTAATGTCGGAACCAGATTTAAGTTTAAAGCCGCGCAGAGAAGTCGTGGTGCTCTGAGCTATCGTCCCCCGTTTTGTAAGTCTTGTTACCCATGACACTGTTACGGATGCTGTTGGCGGGAATTCAAAGTTCACTTTCACTCAACCACTAAGAAAGGAGTTTACACCCAAAAAAATCACAATGGACGCCTATACTTAGAGTTACCATTTCGGGCACCATGTTGATAGAAATTCCAGTTAATTAGACCAGGAACTCACCTTTCTTAAAACATGCGTACTGTTTCTGATACGGTCGAGTCTCGAAATGGCGAGTGAGTTCAGGAAGTCTGCCGATGGCGCGAACACTGTAAGATTTCTCTCCCCTTTGTTGACGAGGTCGTTGAACTCCGGGAGACCTGACATCATCGAGTAGAACGCACTGCAACAACGATAGTCCCGCTGATCATGATGTTTGCTTTAAATCACATAATTGCATTTGGTTGGTGATCGAAATAACTGTAATACGTGTTTCAGAGGTGGTGTTGTAGCCTAGAAGTTAATGCGTTCGCTCGTCACGCCGAAGACCTGAGTTCGATTCCCCTAATGGATACCGTATGTGAAGCCCATTTCTGGTGTCCCCCGCCTTTATGTTGCTAGAATATAGCTAAAAGCGGCGTAAAACCATACCCACTCACAAAAATGTGTTTATGTTCTCATAAAAGTGTATTTTAGGTTTATTTAATTAAGGAATTATTTGAGGTGATGTTTATGATAATAATATTTTGCATTCGTTTCAGTCTCCACAGAAGAAAAATTAACATTTTATTTCTGGACACTGCATTCAAAATGACGATATCGTTGCCAATGGGAGTAGAGAGCCGTTGCACATAGTAACTTTAGGGCTATGACTGTTGTAATTCTTAGGTACGGTATGGAAGATACGATCACTTTAGCGCTTTGTGCAGCCCTTTATTATGATAAATATTCCTCTGATAATCGCGGTTGTATCTTGAGGCTTTTAAGGCTAGGCATGGGCGTTGATGTACAGAATGGGCCTCGATTAAGACAAATTCAACGAGATAACAGGACCAAGACATGATCGAGTCTGGACCAGACAATCCAGTGCTCAACATCATAGGCATCGACCTGCGCAATTGGGATACGATGGCTAGTGTCAACCAAGGCAGCGAGCCTGACCACCCGATCCCGTTAGTCGCCTCTTACGACAAGCATGGGTCTGTCTGGAGCAATTCTAACCGGGATCGTCACGGGTTACTCAAAGTACAGAAACCAGCGGTTACAAAGAAATTAATTGGAGCGCTACTTGTAGCCTGGCATTACCGCAGCTCGTCCGAGGAGTCCAGCATTTCCATCACGGTCTTGTAGGGGTAGTACACGAGGTTGTTGATGATGTGGATGACACCGTTAGAAGCCGGGATGTCGGGGACGATCACCTTAGCCCACATGTTGTTGTTGACGACGTATACTAAAACACAGATGGAGTTGAGAGAAAGCCGAAATCGATTTGTCAATTGATATGAAGATTAAAGTAAAATGTTTATATTGTAGCAGAATAGGACTTAGTGATGTCTTGATAAGATTAAGGTTACATGTTGCCGTTGTAGCATTTGATGACTCACCATTTCCGTCCTTCTTAATGATGTATATGACATTCTTGTCCGCAGTCAGCATCTGTCTGTCGGCGAGCTCGTTCATGTTCTTTGCAACGCCCGTGACGATATGTGCCTGCATCAGCTGCAACATAACGGAGACGTTCATGCAATCCCATTTATCACCTTGACATTGAACAAACCATCCCCACTGCGTTCAGGGTCGTCGACACATGCATCCGCCCTCCCCATCAACCCAGCCTCGTCCCCCAGTACCCACTCACCTCCTTGGTCTTGTTGATGTTCTTCAGTAGTGAGTTGACAGAAGCCCAGGGGAGACTGGCGTAGGCGTCATTGTGAGGTATGAAGACGGTGAAGCTCTGTGCCAGCTGGGACAGATGGTCTTGTAAGGCTGGGATCACCCGGAACATGGTCCGCGTGTAACTGTATGGTCAGACATGAAATCAGCATAAACTGATACACAAAAAAGTACGTACGTGATATTTGGTCAATATGTTCCAAAACAAACAACGTAAGTATTTTTAAATTGTTTTTATTGTAAGTATAAGTCACAAACATTAAGAGTGTGCGTTGCCAAAATACCACGGAGAGTTTGCAAAAAGATTCTAAAGCGCCAGGTGTTTGCCCCAGTTCAGTACTTGGACAGCACGATTCAGTTCTGATAAACTCACTTCAAGAGAAGAAGCAATAATCGTCATATTATCCTCTAGAAATGATTAACTATGAATTGTAAACGAAAAGTCACTGTGTTCTTTAATCTGATTGGTTGAAAAACATGATCAAATGATATTCGATTCTCGGAAATTCGCTGCGTATTAATACATACAAACATCGCTCACACCATTGTATTGTTACGTCGTCAGCTGTGATGACGTCATTCAAATCATATTGTGACGTAAAGTCCGAATGACATAACAAATGAGCCGTTCCATCAGTTGCTACCATGGGAGACAGCCGAAACGGCCGGCTGATGACAAACCCGTACTCGATGTCAATGAGTACAGACAAAAAAACGTGTGTGGACCTTTTGGTTTACTTTTGTGACGCCGTCGGTTCCAAATGAATTCCCGTGCTTCAAATACTCAATAACACCCGGAAATTAGCCAGCACATGATGTTTATCTCCTAAATGAAACATTATTACTTCTTACTGAATATATCTTTGAAAATGTGACGAATTTCAAACATATGGTTTCTGGTTGAAACAATGCCGCTACATTAAATCTTACACTCTCTCGATTATGTTTTTTACTTTGTATTTCTTATTTGTTTTTGCTGTTTTTGTGGGGTTGATTGTCTCAGAACTAAATGTTTATCCAACATAAATTATGTTCCGACATTCAACTGTCCACAACGGGGAACAATACCACGTTCCTGACATCGTGTAGGTTTAATTTATCGAAGACATGATTCATTGACCCAGGGAGACGTTACAGACGAATATATGGCACCAGAAAGGTGGGTGATATACAACGTTGTCAGGACACTACGACTTAATAAGATAAAAGACGCGAGTGCTGTACATATATATTGCGCTGTCCCTATGTATCATGGGATTATTGGCTTAGCTCGTACAATCGAGACGCCTGATAGATAGTGCTAGTTTAAATATGGGCTGAAACAGTCACACACTTTAATGTATCAGTTCACAGCCTAGCAAGAGTGAGTGAGTGAGTGAGTTTAGTATTACGCCGCACTCAGCAATATTCCAGCTATATGGCAGCGGTCTGTAAATAATCGAGTCTGGACCAGACAATCGAGTGATCAACAGCACAAGCATCCATCTGCGCATTTGGGAACCGATGACATGTGTCAACCAAGTCGCCTCTTACGACAAGCATGGGTTACTGAAGTCCAATATTCTAACCCGGTCCTTAACGCGTGCCTAGCAAGAGGAAACACGGGCGTTATTTAATTCATGGCTTCAAATGATGAAATGTTTTCCAGTATAAAACATTCAAATTCTTAGGAAATCCAAAATTGAATTTTATCGGCATAGGAAGGGGGATAACTCTGTGAGTTAACCATTAAACTTTTCAAATTTGCCAACTGTAGCTGTGTTACCCATGGCTTGGCACCGTAGTTCTAATATAAGACATGGTTTTGAAATACTATATCATTTCACAAACCGACCAAACGTTTAAGAATTATAACAAGAGTTATCATCCTTATCTAGGGTCGGTGGGGTAGTCTAGTGTTAAGGCGTTCTCTCGTCACGCTGAAGACACGGGTTCGATTCCCCACATGGGTACAATGTGTGAAGCCCATTTCTGGTGTCCCCCGCCGTGATATTGCTGGAATATTGTTCAAAGCGGCGTAGAACTAAACTCACTCACTCACTCATTCTTCACTATCATTTAAACCCAGTCAACACTCATGACAATATATTGTTCGATGTGAACATGGATACTTTGGACAATAATGTACTATTTTATGAATAACTTGTTGTTTGTAAATATTCAAACTGTTGCTGATATGGGAAGGGCGTGTGGCAACCTAGTAGTTCGTTCTTCACGCTAAAGTCCCGGGACCGATTCCTTCCTTGGGTACAATGTGTAAAGCCCATTTCTTGTATCCCCCGTCCCTATATTGCTAATTTATTGCCAGAGTGGCGTAAAATCTTACTCTCTTACTCACTATCTCACTTTCGCAAACATACTGCTTTTTTCTGTTAATCTCTGTGCGCCCGTTCAGGATCATGAGAAGGGAAGTAACTCTGCATTACTCTCGATGCATTCGTCCCCACTCGTCCCTTTCCGTAACCTCCAAGAACTTTCGGCTTGTCACGGATAAACACGATTGGCCTAGGATGCTCTCAATGTCGAGTTGTGGGTGCTTATTCCAATCCACATAATTAATAGTAACATAAAACGACAAGACCTGTGATACAACGAACGAATTCCGAGAACCCCTTACTGGTCGTTACATATATAGTAGTTAGTGTGTTTAGTTTTACGCCGCTTTTAGCAATATTCCAGCAATATCATGGCGGGGGAACACCAAAAATGGGCTTCACACATTGTACCCACGTGGGGAATCGAACCCGGGTCCTGGGCATGACGGGCGGACGCTTTACTGACTGACTGACTGAGTTTGGTTTTACGCCGCTCTTAGCAATATTCCAGCAACATCACTGCGGGGAAACCGGAAATGGGCTTTTACATAAGCGGACTTTAACCACTGCTACCCCACCGCCCCTTACACCCATAATGGACTATGCTGCATCAGATGAGGATGTACCTGATGTCCGGTCGCCTGTCCATCTCCTCTATAATGCTCCTGATGGCCACGTGCAGAATGTCGTCCACTATGTGTAGTACGCCGTTTGAACACCAGATGTCCTTCACAATCACGCGAGCTTTCACGTGACTTCCTTCCACCATCATATCTGTAAAACATCACAAATCATGACCTAAGTCTTGCAACATGCAACAAGATAATATTAAAAACTTAGACTGATATTTAGTCCCAGAAATAACGTTGTCTAAAAATATACATAGAAAAATAAACATTATTCAAAAGAAGCCAAACAAAACCTGCGAGAATTCATCATGTTTTGTTGTTTATTGTTTAGTGCTGCACTCCGCGATCATCTAACGTTATGTAGCTGTAAATCTATTCGCATATATCTGAAATAATCGGGTTAGGACCAGACAGTGCAGTGACTTACATCAAGAGCATCGATATACAAAGCTTGGGATACGATAACGGAACCACCCAAGGCTGTGAGCCTGACCACCCAATCCCCTTAGACGTCTCTTACAACAAGCATGGGTTGATGAAAACCAGTTCTAACCCAGATCACTGGTAATACTAAGAATATAATGTATTAGGTGGGATCTGGGCCCCGTTACACAAAGCGACTAAAGCTCTAAGACGGTCTTGACTTCTAGACGTAACCATCGCCTTGCGACAATCGCAGAACTAATATGGCGGTATGAAACAAGTTCCCGGATTAGATTAAAGAACCAAGAGGTGACCAACTTCTGTGGACATGTACGTCTGGTACTCAGGCGGCTATACCCATGCTGCTGAAGGAAATAATCACAGGTTTATCTGGCCAGCCTCGATTTCATTCAGACCTCCGGTGTACGGTGGTAATATGGCTGAAGACGGCGATAAAGAACACAAACTATCTTGGACGTGAGAACAAGACCCTACCTTCATCTTCTGTGCCGGTGCTGGAATCCTCCTTGTAGATGCGGAGACTCTTGCCGGCCAGTGTCCCCACCTGGACAGAGCTGGCTATACTGGACGAACTGAACTGACCCTGCACTATCTGACCCCTCAGTGCCTGGAAATACAACCAGTATTGTCATTAACGTGTCATTGTCATTCTCGGAGGTTTATTATTATTATTATTATTATAGGAAAATTATATAGCGCACATATCCACGCAACTAGTGCTTGCTCAAGGCGCTGGGATTTTTCCCTCGATCATTGGATGTCAATCTCAACGGCACATCGTATTATCAATCTCAACTCCCTGGGGAGTATACAACTTGAGTTTACAATTTGAGTGCGAAATGGACTTTTTACATAAATTACTTGAAGATTTATTCACATAACTCACTGAGCATTCTGAATATTTGTACATTTTCAAAAGAACCTATAAATCATGGTTAATAACAACTCCTCGCCTTCACATAATAAATCTCTCCCAAATAATTTGGGGAAACGACATTTTCAATGTGCGCTAAAAAAGAATTGGATGTGCACCCGATAGCTTTGGATTATGTAAATTATACTTGTTATATTGTAGGGGTAGAACCTGACATTACATGGTGCACCGTGTGAGGGTAGGAGTTGAGTCTGACATTATCTGGTGCACCGTGTGGGGGTAGGAGTTGAGTCTGACTTTACTTGGTGCACCGTGTGGGGGTAGGAGTTGAGTCTGACATTACCTGGTGCACCGTATGGGGGTAGGAGTTGAGTCTGACTTTACCTGGTGCACCGTGTGGGGTAGGAGTTGAGTCTGACATTATCTGGTGCACATTACTGACATTATCTGGTGCACCGTGTGGGGGTAGGAGTTGAGTCTGACATGACCTGGTGCACCGTATGGGGGTAGGAGTTGAGTCTGACTTTACCTGGTGCACCATGTGGGGTAGGAGTTGAGTCTGACATTACCTGGTGCACCGTGTGGGGGAAGGAGTTGGGTCTGACTTTACCTGATGCACCATATGGGGGTAAGAGTTGAGGGTGTCCAGGGCGGACCGGGACGTGGTCTTCAAAACCGAGTCGCTCGCCATGAACATCGTCAATGCGCCCGATGTTTCTGCTGAGAGTTTGGCCTCTATATCCGAGTACTGTATAGCGAAGGAGTACATAATACTGAAACAGAGACAAGAGTGAGTGAGTTTGGTTTTACGCCGCTTTTATCAATATTTCAGCAATATCAGGGCGGGGACACCAGAAATGGGCTTCACACATTGCACCCACATGGGGAATCGAACCTGGGTCTTCGGCGTGAAGAGCGAACGCCTAAACCACTAGGCTACCCCACCGCCCCAACAGACACAAGATACTTTATGAAGCAACTTGTGGTTGAACAGTCAACGTCGGTCATTATTTCAAATACAAACTGAGAGAAATTACTCCTCTATTCCGAAAGAATTAATTTCTAAACATTATCATAGAATATGCAGTCATTAGACAACTGATACGTTATTGGGTGTTTGTTTTCATAAACGGATGAAAAAAACACAAGGAGTCAGCTGCTAAATGAAAAGGAAATGTTTATGAAAGTGTCTGTAGTCAGGTCCGGTTAAAAGACTGGCGTGGCGACTACCGTACGTCAATGCTGAAGACTGAGTTTTACAATGATCGTCAAGCTAATAACCATGGGTCCCACTCCTCATTTCCCATTTGGATGCAACTCATTACCTGTACTTTCAATTTATGCGATTCCGTATTTTTCTATGAATCATGCATACATTTACTTTGCTGGTTAAAAAATTCTTTCACTTTGATATAGTGAGTGAGTGAGTTTAGTTTTACGCCGCACTCAGCAATGACTTTGATATAAAAGGAACAATGTCCTTGTAAAACGTATTAGCGGGGTTAAATTATTTAATTTTTTACGACCGTAGCGATTCGTTCGGGTAGGAAACAAAGTACGTAGTAGACTTGTTTTGGTTTTTTTAAGTCTAAGATGCGTCGATATTAATAATGATTTAAAACCAAAATTACACAGTTTAAAATCTGAACATGTTTATTCTTGATTCTGCTGCAGCTGAATTATACCTTAGTTGTGGGATGTTCTCGATGGCCTCCCAGATGGTGAAGTTCTTGAAGAAGAGGATGTTGCTGATGAGGTGGATGACGCCGTTGGTGCAGCCGATGTTGGTCATCTCAAGCCTCGCCCTCACTGACCCGCTCTCAAGGTACGTGTCTGGCACATGAGAATACGTGTTAGCGCTGTGTTTGGATCATGGCATTATAAGGTTCTGGACAGGCGGTGAGTGAATATTTTTTATGCTGAAGGGTCTTCCAGCATTCCACGGATCCTGCTAAAATCTAGTTCGAGCCTGACAAACTACCGGTATAGATTACCGACGAACGTTCTGTTCTGTCGGGTAGGTCGAGTTAGTTAAGTTTTACGCCGATTTTAGCAATATTCCAGCAACATCACGGCGAGTGAACCAGAAATGGGCATTTAGACATTGTACCCCCTGGGGAATCGAACCCGGGTCTTCAGCGTGACGAACGAACGCTTTAACCACAAGGCTACCCCACCGCCCCGGCTCTTCAGTACATGGATGTCGGAAGTTATTCCTTTGGTGTCCATTAATAGAAACTTTACACGAAATGTATGCTGTTTGTGGATAGTGGGGAGTTCCAGCTTACCTCCGTCAACGTGTTTTATGTGGATGCTGCGATTGTCCATCGTCGTCAGCGTCTGGTCGTGGGACAACATGGCGGCGTCTAGCTGCACATTGGGGATGATGTGGCCAAACAGTAACTGAAGCACAGGAATTTGAAATAAGGTTGTGGCGAGTGCAAAATATAGTAATACAAAACAAGCCCTAAAACATTCTGATGACAAAAAGGCCAAAATGCGCTTTTCATCACCAAACCTTATGACATTCTTTATCGCTTAAAAGTGGATATCGCTTGAAAAGCACATTTTGCATTTTTTATCAGTTTTGTAAATTATGTTCCGTTTCCCCGGAATTATTTTATGTTCAAAAGTTTCATCACATATGCAGCTATATTCGCGACATTTTGTGATTTTATTTCAAGCGGCGAGAAGTAGAGGCCACTCACTCATTCATAGCTGTAATATTGCTGCGTGCGGCGTAAAACAACAAACAAATATCTCCATGATTTGACCTACATATTTGAGGAGTTTCTCCCCCTCCTCGTCATCCCGGTCCAGCTCCTGCTGCTGGGACGTGGGGATCTTGCTGAAGGCCCAGTCTGTGGGGGCGAACACGGTGTAGTTGGTGTTGGTGCTGTTCAGCCTTGCCTGGATGCTGTCGGGGAGTTTCTTCATGTACTCCCACATTTTGCTGCCAACAGTCAAAGAACTTTGGTCGACGATATTCTTTGTGGAATGTGAGACAAGTTAGATGCGCTGTCGTACAGTGTCGATTTCATGGCCATTATTGAACTTAGAATGCTTTATCTTTGATTGGTGGCGGTGGGGTAGCCTGCTGGTTACAGCGTCCGCTCGTCACGCCAAAGACCCGGGTTTGATTCCCCATATGGGTACAATGTGTGAAGCCCATTTCTGGTGTTCCCCGCCGTGATATTGCTGGTATATCAGTGAAAGCGGCGTAAAACGATACTCACACACGTAAGAAAATAATGGGCATATCTTATTGTTAATTAACACCCTAAAGCTTCTCATGAGTATTGGATTTTTATTATCAACTCTTTGGGGAGCTGGAATTATGCTAAAAGCGGCGTAAAACTAAACTTACTCACTCACTGATATTTGAGTGACATATAGAAACTTTCCTTTTTTACGAAGGGAGGTATTTTATGGATATACAGCTTCATTCTTCAGTTAGCAAACAGTGGTACACCGTTCTGTCGATGTTGAAGGGATCTACATTAACACTTCAAGATTTCCGACTTTCGACACAAACGCAAAATGATGACTAAAGAAGCAATATGCAGACTGAGTGAGTGAGGTTAGTTTTACCAATATTCCAGCAATATCACAACGGGGGACACCAGAAATGGGTTTCACACATTGTAGCCATGTGGGGAATCGAACCCGGGTTTTCAGCGTGACGAGCAAACGCTTTAATCACTAGGCTGCCCCACCGCCCCATGTACGCTGAGACCAGGTTTTACTTCGAGACAACCAAGTTCAAGTTCGACACATGAAAGTCCAACATACCGGTGGTTGACTGTTATAACACCATTATCAAAAACGTGTCGGTTGACACACGTCGCATAGTTGATACATTCGTAACTACGTGTCATTCCGGCAAGCCGGATGGCGTCTCGTACCCCTCTCGTGGCCATGTTTACGACTTGGTCCTGTCTAAGCGCAAACGGGCATTGAGGTGAAAATAGTCTAGTACTATTACCAAGGAAAGATAACTCTGAATTTCCAAACATGGCTCCTAGAATATCCTTGGGGAAAACAGCAATACAGTCATTCCCTTTGTAAATTTGTTTCAGAGTTTAAAGTTGCTGATCCTTTAGCTCAAAGTTTATGTTTTAATTGTGCTTTGCATAGTTTAGCGGCGTTTCAAAGTCCAAAGGTGCCGCCATTTTCATGCTTCGAAATGCGTTTTACTACGTGCGATTTGATTGGTTTGCCACGATTCTTGGCAATAATGGCGTACGATAGGGGTACGAGTCTTCTTGTAGGTCACGGAAAGAGGCTAATAGTTACGAATGATAGTTGATAATGATGGTAGTAACTGCACGTATACATTACAGTCGTTGAAATGAAGAAGTTAAACATCCCAGAACCATGTCCCTTTTTCATCATACTAATCCTCAAATCCATTTAAAGGAGACAATTTATTTTCTAAACTTTGCTCCACATGTATGACGTTCAGAGCTGTGTAGGGGATTCACATGCAAACATTAACTCATATATTCCATTATGCGCGAGGTGATTTGTTGTTCACGGAACAAGCCGACTTGATCCGAATGATATATCTGCATCACCCACCTGGTTTCTTGCATACCGCCGAGTCGCTGCACAACGTTGTCGTAGACGAAGTACAGGAGGTTGTCGATGACGTGGAGCACGCCGTTACCAACGGGGATGTTGGCTTGGACAACCCGCGCCCTCACCATGCCGTTGTAGACATAGACTGAACAAAGAGAAATACGTGAGTAGTGAATGCAGGGTTAGGGCCTACTTGTCATAATGCTGCTTATAAGATCTGGATAATGAAACTTTAACCAGTCCCGTAAGCCATCTTTGGGTTGTGAATATTCAAAACTATCACAATCCTTACAAAATTAGCCCCAAAGTCAAAAGTACATGTTTACGTGTAATCAATATACTTGCATGCAGCAAACATTGCAACGAGGAATTTGAAATTTTATTTTCATCTGAATTCACTTCGGGAAATAAAATCTTTTAAACCACATGTACTGTGCATTGTAATCTTGAATAGAAAATTGAAGGAAATTATGTTATCTAAAGCTCCTACAATGACAACTAGGAGAAAAAAACTATATTAAGACTTTACCCTCACTACCCGAAACGAGATGTAGGTAACAAACTTACTCTGGCCGTTATATCGGGTGAAGCTGAGAGTGCCCACCGACGCCTGGATGTTTGGCATCGGTCCAACTGATGGAAGAAACAAGACGGAGTATGGGACGATGTGCGCCCTGTAGACCTGGTCAAACAGAAACAAAACCACTTGAAAGCATATTCATGTCTTAATCACTCTAGTGTGAATTCCTGGTAAGAATAGATCCCCCGCAAACTATACTTTTCGTAAGGAAATGGGGGCGGTGGGGTAGCCTAGTGGTTAAAGCGTTCACTCGTCTCACCGAAGACCCGGGTTCGATTCCCCACATTGGTACAATGTGTGAAGCCCATTTCTGGTGTCCCCGCCGTGATATTGCTGGTATATTAGTGAAAGCGGCGTAAAACCATACTCACACACGAAAGAAAATAATGGGCATATCTTATTGTTAATTAACACCCTAAAGCTTCTCCCAATGGATCATGAGTATTTGATTTTCATTATCAACTCCTTGGGGAGGAAACTAGATGTGACTTGGTGGATCGGGTGGCCTGACTGTCATCGCACGTCGACGTATCCAAATACCAATCACTGGTTTGTCTGATTCAGGATCGATTACACAATACTACGGTTATACCGAACTCAAAGGGACCACATCTTGTAGTTCGGTGTAACCGTAGTTCGATTAAAATATACAGCAAGTGGCGGGGCCAAAACTAGTTCTTACATCCGTCAATTCGTTATAAGCCTGCTCTTATAAATACAGTTTATTCTACGGTCAAACCCCGTTGTGTCGAACTCGTCGGAACCAAGGGAACAGTTCGACTTATCCGAGTGTTCGACACATCCATCAGCATAGAAACAATGATAAATATATGAAAATCGACAGGGACCCAGAGATGAGTTCGACACAACCGAGAATTCGTCTCAACCGAGTTCGAGACACTGGGGTTTACAAATAGTCCTTACAGGATATTACATACAAACAACAACACAAAACACCACTGTTTAGATTGAGAACATTTTCACTAGACTTGCAAGTCGATCCAGTATATGATAAATCAAACCACACATTGTGATGGAGAAGCACTTACTTTCTCTAAAAGTCCCCAGTCTAGGAAGATCCGGTCTTTGCCGTACGAGGGCATCGCCAGGAGGAAGGAATCGTTGGGCGAGAAGGAGGTGAAGTAGAGGCTGGCATTCCTTGTCTCTGCCTCCAGGTCGGGCACCACGATCTTCGCCTTGATGATGGACCTGCAGTACAGATGTGTACAGTCACAGTCACGTAACACTGTACGAAGGACTTTGATGCACTTATATATGCAACATGACGCTGTAAAATCATTTCTCTGTAAAATAGACATTTAATGCCATGGGCAAGTGACACTCAATAACTTACATGAAATCTAAAACTTGAATTCGAGACTTAAGTTATTAATTTTTCCAACGTTATACCGAGTGTGCTGTTTGTGGAATAGTTTGGAAATCATTATTAATATCCATTCATTAATTCATTCATTCAACATTCATTCATTCAACCATTCAAAGTCCGAAAGTCTGTATTTTTCCCCGGTTTGATTCATTCATACATTCACCTATTCAACCATTCATTTATTCAACCATTGATGAACGGACGAACACATAGCAACTTCGTACATTTTAATACTTTAGGATATTCCTAATCACAAATGATAAACCGAAATCAAATTCGATAAAAAGGAAAGACGATAAAAATATTACGTTTAATCCATCAACTAAACGAAAAACCCACCACTGAGGTTTAAACGGGTTCGCCGAGTTTACTCGTATGTTAGTTTTCAAGCATTCACATGGTCACAGATACTAATCAGGGGAGAGATGGGTACAGTGTGTCCGGCATTGTGTCTGTGCTTGTATAGACACAGATACCGTTAATCCAATACAAAGGTTGTGGCAACGTGACGATTTACGTCGGAAACAGACAACGTATTCTTACAAAGTCCTCTTCACAGCTAGTGGTATTCTGAGAAATGCTCTGAACATAATCACGAACGGTTCTTTCGTAGCCCTTTGAGCCGCTTTACCAACACAAAGTTAATCCGTTCATCTCTGACGGACAGTTCAGAGGAAACTGATGAAAGCTGGTATTATTGGATCTAGTAATTGAAGCCTCTGTACTGTTGTCAGCTACACATGTGTTCAATCGTCCAAAATCAACAATCATGGCAACATTACACAGACGCTAAGCTGGTGAGTAGCACAAGATAGATTCTATAGTAGATAGACGTTGCAAAGGCGTCTCTATTAAGCGAAAGAAAACATTTTTCATGCATGCAACTCTGATGTACTGTTATGCCGATAGCTTCAGTCGACACCCAAAAATAGGTCTGTTTTGGAAACCCGTGTGATTTCAGCACTTTCATGTGTACAGTGACATTTACCACTTAACATGTCCTATGGAATCATTTTATTCACCACGTCCTTTCAATAGTATAGTGTGACTACAGTCCATCGTGTTAAAACTTGAATTATGCTGAGTGCGGCCCAAAACAATATGCATTTGCTCACTCAAACCTTTACCAACAGCGTTTCTTTCATTGCAGGTCGCCGTGATGCCAACTGACGCGCAAAAGAAACTACACATCTACTTTTAATTTATTGTAAGTCACCACCAGAACCATTTTCAAATTCATTACACATTTGTTGTTGTATTTTTGTTGTTGGTTTTCAAAAATATTCCCAAAGCTAAAGGTGTGTACTTTCTTTTCTACTTCAGTTTAGTTGAAATATTTCTACCTGTTTATCAGCATTTTCATTCATTGCACGAAGTACTCACTCGAATGACAGTTTGGGGATGGTGGGGCTCTCTATGTACTCGGCCAGCGTGTTGTTGCTGGACATTGGCGCCAGCACTCGGTCCATGATGTGCAACACGCCGTTCTCAGTCTGGATGTCACTCTCTATAAAGCGGGCACCGTTCATTGTGGTAAACTGTGTATTGACAGAGATACATGAAATGTCATTCAGACGTCACAGCACACATGAATTGACATTAATTTGTGACATTACTGACAACATACGTTTTCATATGCAAATATCGTTAATCCAGACCTCACTAATCCAAAACCTTACTATCCAGGCGACTATCCTTACTACATCTGGATCTCGAAACTGCCGTGCAAATATTTTGGTGGTGTTTGACGTTGACATAAACAAGAAATGATTATTTTCAGGGGCAAAGAGTTCAAGCAGTTTCTGTTGGTTTAACATAACAGATTCAGACAAGTACGTTTAGTAATCATTTGTTCAAATCCACGTGGGTGTTTCTCGATGAATAAACAATGCCATTTAAGAAGTGTTCAAATGTAACACGTTTTATTTGGGATCAAACTTTCTTACCAAAGTTCAGATTCTAGTACTTTTGTAGGGTTGAACTCCAGCATACCAAGTCACAAAGCCAGCCGCCTACCCACCTCAGCCACCGCGGCTTCCACCGTGACTGAGTGGGTTAGACGGCTGACTTTGTGTGCTGGCGATTAGGTGCCTGGCCCTGAGGGTTTGGGTTCGAATCCCGGATGGGACTCAACCCAACTAAAGTACTAGAATCTGTACTTTACGGAGAAAGTATAATCCCAAATATAACATGTGTTATATGTTCTTTCACGCGTATAGTCCCCCCTTCCCCCCCCGGCACTTCATGTAATATATTGATTGATATTTAACGAAGATGCATTAATCCCAACATTTGTCAACAAAGAGTAGAACAGGAGCGGTCTGAAATAACGGGATCTTCCATGATTCTAACGGCACCTCGTAAAACACTATGTAGATATGAAGGGCAATGAATTATTACATCGAAAAATCAATCTTTTTTTAGGTCGGGGGATGGAAACAATTAGTCTTATAGCTCTAGCTGCGTAATGAATACAGATGCACCAGCTTCCGTTCCATCAATCGGCGGTGTTAACAGAGAACTGGACATATGACTGCTACCCGCGTACCTGCCCCTTTTTATCCGTGTACTTGTTGCAGTAGATTTTGAAGTCGGCCCCCAGTCTGGACCCCAACATGTCTCTGTCTCTGATGTTCTCGAGTAGAAGAGCGCCCGGTACTGTAACAACATAAACAACATCAACAACATCAACAACACGCTGGGGCACACGCCGGTTTGGGTGAGAGGTTGTTTTGTATGTTGGTTATAAAACGCGATGTACAGCAACATTCCAGCTGTATGACGGCGGTCTGTAAATATTCCAGTCTGGACCAGACAATCCAGTGATTCACTTCACAAACATCGATCTACGAAAGTCTTTAAGATGGCATGCAACAACCAAATCTGACTGACACCCAATGTTGTCGCTTCTTTACGACAAACACATTCGCTCTATGTAATCGAGTCAGGACCAGTCAAACCAGTGATCAACAACATGAGCATCAATCTACGCAACTGGGATACGATGACATGTGTCAACCAAGTCAGCGAGCCTGACCACCCGATCCCGTTATTCACCTCTTACGACAAGCATGGGGTACTGAAGATCAATATTCTAACCATGATCTTCACGGGTATTGTTTGTCTGACTGTATTCGATTATCTTCAGGCCACCATGGTATAATTACACTATTGCTAAGAACGTTGATCTCCACTCACTCACTCACCCGGAGTGGTGGGGTAGCCTAGAGGTTAAGGCGTTCGTTCGTCACGCTGAAGACCACACATGGGCAGAATACGTGAAGCCCTTATCTGGAGTCCCCTGCCGTGATATTGCTGGAATATTGCTAAGAGTGGCGTAAAACCAAACTCACTCACTCACTCACAACACCTCCACCTGTTCCCTGTGACATACCTGAGCTGTACAACACGAGTTCCCGCCACATGTTGACGTCATTACGACTGTAGCCAAACGACTTTGGTACAAAGTCAAAGTAGGCTTCGTTGGAGGGTAGAAAGATCGTGATGTTATCGGCCATAAACAGGTAAGATAGTTCCCTTTCTTCTATTGCACGGGCGATCTGAAACAACAACATCGACATCAGTCATTGAAAGTAGCCGAATATTTTAGCATCATAATAATCATATCCACTCTTCCCGCTGTGATAACCATCATAATCATCTACAGTCACTTTTACTTGAACATTGATTCAAGTTCATCGCCACAATCAATTTCATCGTCATCCCTGTGGCCATCATCATCATCATCATCATCATCATCATCACCATCATGAATTGTGTGAAGGGTTCCACCCTACACATGACATGAAAATATAAAACCGACGATAGAGTCAATGTCAGTGTCTACGCAACGGTGGCCCACAAGAGAATAAATTATTGTGTGAAGCAGTAGTAAAATGTACAACACTGCATAGCCAAGAGACCCCGACATCCATATATAACTATGATTTGGTGGAAAATATCTGGCCGGCTGTCGATATTTATTCTAGTTGTCAGATGTACACTGATTATAACTACGATATAATTTTAATTTTTTTACACATTTCTCCAAAAACATAATAAGACACTTAGTTGTGTTTGACGTGCACCGAAAAACAAAGTTGGAATCAGAAAGTTAAAATAGTCAAATGATATTTTTAAAAGTTTAATTAAAATAAAAATGTAATCATGTTCAAAATGTTAAATATAGATTATGTCTACCAGTACTGGTCCTCATTACAAATGTATAATATCAAAACTGTGTTTATATGTCTGAGAGTAGTATGTCTCACAGTCCCTGAACCACATTATTTACCCTCATGCCTTGCCCTCCCTGTAATGCTAAAGCCCTAAATGAAGCAAGTCTAGATTTATACAGGTTCGACATCTCTGGTCACCCTGGGGCTCCTTTTCAAATTAAATGGGCTTGTTTGTTACTATCAAACTTGTATATATTCAGAGACTAAGCGTTAGTCTAGGAGTAAAGATGGTAGGTAGTCTGTCTCACAGTCCCATATCATTTTCCCTACAGCCAGGCCCTTCCTGCAATGCTTAGGCCTTAAATGAAGCAAGTCTAGATTTCCCAATGATGTTCAGGATCTCTGGTCTCCCTGAGGTTCCGTTTACTTTTAAATGGCTTTATTTGTTACAATCAAAATGACATATATTCAGAGACTAAGCGTTAGACTAGTCTGAGAACTAACTTACTTTCCCACCTGGAAAAGAGCAGTTTCAAAAGAGAGAGAGAGAGTAAAACTCGGGTGTTACATTTTCTTCTTTACCCCAAACGTCACCACAATTGTTGATAAATTTGCAGACTGTAAAATAAAGTATATGATCACGGCTGTTCCAGCTGATCTGCAGCTTAGCTATTCTCGAAACGTTCGTAGCGTTACGAACTTCTTAAGTCCATTCTTAACACATTATCAAATTTAAGAATTCTTAGGGCTACGAACGTTTCGAGAATAAATCCCCAGAACATTACGTGGGTTCCCCAAACTCCTGGGCCCTATTTTTCGACACGTTCGTAGCCCTAAGAATTCTTAACTTTGATCGTAGCCAATGTGTTAAGAATGGACTTAAGAAGTTCGTAGCGCTACGACCGCCTCGAGAATAGCTTGCCAGATGAAGCAAGGAGCAGGAATTCACAAAAGAAGGGAGGCAACTCTTAATATAATGTCGACTATAAAAGCTAGTAAGAGGATCTTTGCCATTTTATATTTTAACAATATGATTTGATTTCAATCTATTTCAAAACTACTGGAATTTCATCTGATGATAATGGTATTTTTTTCTCCGCATAACATGAAATCTTTGTGTACGGATTTATGCACGCTTTACGTAGCATTTTAAATTGAGATATGATAGCTCATGAAAACTCCATGCGACTCCATTTAGGAATTCTCTCAGACGTTTAGTGTGAAGATCCGGAATAAAAGTTATCTTCAGTAACCCATGCTTGTCGTAAGGGGCGACTAACGGGACCGGGTGGTCAGGCTCGCTGACTTGGTTCACATGTCGTCGTATCGCAAAACATCGATTACACAACAGTCTCGTTTCCTGCTGACTGGGTTCCGTCCTATTGCGTCCAGAATTTCAACTGGATCTATAAATATTAACCAGTATTATATGATACATCTAATCACTTGTATATTGCAACACTACGCTCATTCTAATCCTTGCAAACATGTCGTGAAATGTGCTCTGTCATACAACTTGCTCTGACAAACGGAAATCTGAAAATGGTGGACATCTCAAAACGAGGCTCTGCCGCTAGAAAAGTTTGGCGGTCTGGTACGGACTTGATATTATATCAATCACATTGATGCTGATCACTAGATTGTCTGCTCCAGACTCGATTATTTACAGACCGCCGCCATACAGCTGGAATACTGCTGAGTGCGGCGTTACATAACAAACCAACCAACCAAGCCATACGTTTCAGAGAGCAACAAAATGCATGTACAAAACAACGCAAGAGACAAGCCGATCTACATGAACCACCTGCTGCTTAGCATTTCGGCCATTTCTGCTCTATCAGGGCTCAAACATACCAAAATGTGTTTCTTCCAGGAATGTTATCTCGTTCTCAAACATTAGTTTGAGCCTGTGCTTGCAGATAAAGCATTGAAGTAATTCAGAGCATGCACTAAAGTGCGTCTCTCTTAAATAATTTGCTTTCAAGATAGGCATTCGCGCATGTGACTAACGCATTCGCAACACGTTGACAAGACTGGTTGAACTATCCAAAATGTCATCCAGCTTTAAATGGTAGGTATCAAATGACGTGATGTAAACACCACGAAAAAAGTCGATAAGAGTTGTGGGGTTAAATCCAACTTAGATATATATTTAGAGACTTCAGCAGTTAGAAATATATATGAAAATAAAATTCCAAGGAGAGTTTCTAGCTGAAAGTTGATACCAGCAAAGAAAGACTTTAAAATGTCGAAAAGCCAAGAAGCTCATCATGGTCTTGTTTCAGAAGCAAGGTTTTCTTAGTATATATGGTTCAATCAATAAGTATAGATATCTACGAAGACTGGAGCCATGGCTGTACTAAACCTACGTTTTGGTATAGAATCACTGATGGAAAGCGCATGCACTTGAAAAACAAGTACTTGATGAAATATAAAAGCTGTGAAAAATGTTGTGCTAAATAGAAGCCAATGTAACATCGAAGAAAAAAAGATGTCTCGAAACATAAAGTGACAGAAAGGACACCCGTGAAGGTCTGGATTCAGGGTAGAATATAATCTTCAGCAACCCATGCTTGTCGGAACAGGCGACTAACGGGATCGGGTGGTCAGGCTCGCTGACTTGGTTGACACATGTCATCGTATCCCAATTGTGTAGATCGGTGCTCATGCTGTCGATCACTGGATTGTCTGGTCCAGACTCGATTATTAAGAGACTGTCGCCATATAGCTGGAATATTGCCGGATGCGGCGTAAAACTAAACTCACTCGCTCATTAGGTGACAATTACATAGACGCTGCGTACAACATTGGTGATCATGTTATCAACCATTGTTTTTCCAAGCCCGTCTCGAACACTTACAGGTCAGTATTTCGGTACGTGCGGCGTAAAACAACACGCAAACACAAACGAACGGAATAAGGAACATGGTAGCCGGCCTACATTCGCCCTGCCCTGCCAATGTGTTGTAAGGGTAGCCATGTAGGGGAAGCGTTAGTCAGTTTACCAAGGATCTAGTTCTATTCCTAACACGGTTTACTGGTGCCAGCTCGCAGTCAAATGTTCATGACGTAGTGCTGAAAACATGGTAAAGGCAACTCGTTTGCTCACTTTCACACACGTGAAATGAGCTAAATCTTAAAATGTTAGTCTTGGAAAACGTCAACATCGGAAAACTGCCGGTCTCTAAAATCTGCCAAGACACAGTCCATTTGGCGTATGAAACGAATTATTATACACATGGATCGCTGAAAAGTCTGAACAGCACCAGATGTTCGTCAAAAGGGTCTTTCCTAGGGCTGCAACGATGCATTGAACTATCGATGGATTGCAATGTTTGAGCAATTAATCGATGGTAGAAACGAAAAACTATATATCCATCGATAGAATGTGTGACTATCGATACTTCAAATGAGACAATTCAAGGAGAAAATAGTTGGTCGCAAAAGACTATCGCTATCGCAGTAGTTGTTTTCCCCTCAATAGTCACCCCTACTTTCCCATGCTGGAACCATCCCTCTGTCAGCACTAGATTGATGCTCGTGGGTAAGAATCAGAGATCCGCATCACGTCCGGCTGTCCAAAAGTACCACATTGGGCTAAAAAGCAGTGTAAGCCTAAATACTGCTAAAATCGGCTTTAATGTGAGTGTGATTTTACGTCGCTTTTAGCAATATTCCAGCAATATCACGACAGGGGACACCAGAAATGGGCTCTACATATTTTACCCATGGCAGGAATCGAAATCCGGTCATCGGTGTAACGAGAGAACATTTCTACTACTGGGCTAAACCGCCGCTCCCTTCAACAAATGAGTCACTCACTGACTCACTCCTTCAGGATGATACTTACAGGGTTACATAGACATCACAGTTACCTGTCTGAGTGAGTGAGTTAGTTTTACGCCGCTTTTAGCAATATTCCAGCAATACCACGGCGGGGGCACAAGAAATGGGTTTCACACACTGTACCCATGTTGGGAATCGAACCCTGGTCTTCGGCGTGACGAGCGAACGCTTTAACCACTAGGCTACCCCAGCCGCCCAGTTACATGTCGGAGCGACAGAAGATAACTTGAGTTCACTAACTCAGACAGCACATGAAAACATTTATTTAACCATCTGTTATTTATTTCTGGTTTGATTTGAAACTTTCTCATCTCAGGCCTTTTCTTCACTGCCATGCTACTTCAGACAAAAGGCCCTTCTAGTTGCAAATACGTCCGCCTCAATAGATCAACGCGTGCCAGAAAAGAAACCCGAATATCACATTTCATAAAAAAAGAAATAATAACGCTGTATGTTCTCGGAAGAATAATCCAACAGCAAAAAATCATTAACCATGGTAATAGTCTTGATTCTTTTTTCGTTTCAGCTTTTTCAGCAACACGACACAACAACCTTCGCATAAGGAACTTACAGCAGCAAGGGTGTAGTCCGTGAATGTTCAAAAGTAGAACTCTTCTTGTTTAGATTCGGGTAGTCTGTCTCACAGTCTCTGAACCACATTATTTTCCCTACTGACTTTCCCTCCCCGCAATGCTTAAGCCCTAAATGAAGTCTAGATTTCATCAGGTTCTCAGATTTAAATGCGTTTGTATGTTACTTTCAAAAGTATATCTTCACAGACTTAGCGTTAGTCTAAGATTCGTGTTGAGAAATATTGAGAACACAATAATACACAACAGCTGTACTCTCGAAAAGATATTTGTATCAATATCGGAGCGGTGGGGTAGCCTAGTGGTTAAAGCGTTTACTCGTCACGCCGGGTTCGATTCCCCACATGGGCACAATGTGTGAAGCCCTTTTCTGGTGTCCCCAGTCTTGATATTGCTGGAATATTGCTAAAAACGGCGTAAAACTAAATCACTGACTGTATTCATATCTTCTAACAGCCACGCCGCGCTCGGAAGTTTTACCAAGTCTCTTATAGAGTAGAGAGGATTTAGCTTGCTGCGCGAACCGACAGTGAAACCAGTTTATCAGTTGAACGCGACAGACTGCCGATCGAGCCACTCAAAGGAAACATATGGCCACGTATTAGAGTGACATTTGGTCAAAGCAGATATAATGAGCATGTTCAGGCTGGCGGGCATAAAAGTACATAGTCAGTCTCCGCCGCCGTGGAAGGGATTTATCAACAGTTCTGATTTTTTTATAAGGAAAAAATAAAATCCGGATTCTGACTGTCACAGGATCATCATCTTTCGCTACATTACTCCCGCTCCGCACAAACAGATAGGCTTAAATCCCTCTAGCAAAAATGTTGTTGAAGAGCTGCCTCCAATCAATACATTAGACCGGCGTGGGGTACAAGTGTCGCATTCTTCATCGGACATCAGTTCATCATATTCCGGTGAAATAAACACAAAGCGCCAGCACGTGCTCTTGTTCAGTGTCGCTTCCTCTTCCGGTCTGTTGACCCGAGTAAGACATTCGGAACGTCTGTGCTTGATTTCTGATTTATGACGATATGGGCGGAATGAGAAATCGGCTAGTCCCGGGGGAATGTCGAGAAATACAATTTCTGATGGCTCGGGCTAAAAACGGACGTGGATCGTATTATGACTTGCAGGGTTTCGACCCTATGTTAAGATGTAGCGTTTATCAAGACATCTGATAGGAATCAATATGATAAATAACAAACACTGGGAGTCATGCCCCGCGTAGCGGATAGCGCAAGCTTTGTGTGTCGAGTAGCGTAATGGCCGGAGATTTTCATTAACTCCCTCCCTCCTCTCTCTCCGCCTCAATCTCACTCTCCCTCTGCTTTGCACTTTGTGGCGAATAGAACCCAGGTTTTCAGCGTGATGAGCGAAGGTTTTAAACCACTAGGCTACCCCCGCTCCTGGGTGGTGGGACGGCTTGTGGTTAAAGCGGCCGTGTTCACGCTCAAGACCCGGGTTCGATTTCCCACATGGGTAAAGTGCGTGAAGCCCCATTTCTGGTGGGTGTCCCCCGTCGTGGTGTTGCTGGAGTATTGCTAATAGCGGCGTAAAACTAAACTCACTCACTCTTATCTTCCCCTTCTCCCCTCCCGCATCCCCTTTTTCTCTTCCCACCCCTGAAACCCCTCCCTCCTCGTCCCTGCCCTCTTTCCTTTCTGTCCCCCATCTCTCCTATACATGCCACAAAAGGCGACTATGCTTGTCGTAAGAGGCGACTAACGGGATCGGGTGGTCAGGCTCGCTGACTTGGTTGACAGATGTCATCGGTTCCCCATTGCGCAGATCGATGCTCATGCTGTTGATCACTGGATTGTCTGGTCCAGAGTCGATTATTTACAGACCGCCGCCATATAGCTGGAATATTGCTGAGTGCAGCGTAAAACTCAACTCACTCACTCACTCCTTTCCGTCCCCCATCTCTCTAATACATGCATTAAAGCATAACAGCGTGTGGGCTGCCTGAAGTCAACTGTAAGAATAAGCATTCACTGTGAGTAAACATCATCACCAAACAGCAAGTTGATGCTGCACATATGACAGAAACAATCAATAACAAACGGCTTTTCACTTGAACAAAGTTAACTCTAATGTATTGGTTTAGAATCTTCATGTCAACATATTACTCCTCGCATGCCAGCACGATCACAATAGATAATACTGAAACCTATTACTCTCACAAGCGATATTTCATAAACATATAGAATGTTAAAGAGTTTATGCTTTTGTTAAAACTTAAGTTTCCAGTTTCTGATCATTGTCATTTGAGCAAGCGCCACGGCCACAGACCATATATTAAATACCACAGTTTGTGTGTTGAATTCAACAGTTTGTATGTTGAATAGCACAGTCTCTGTGTTAAATAAGACACAACACATCTCCGTGTTGAATACCACAGTCTCTATGTTAAGTACCACAGTCTCTGTGTTAAGTACCACAGTCTATGTTTTAAATACCACAGTCTCTGTGTTAAATACCACAATCTCTATGTTAAATACCACAGTCTCTATGTTAAATACCACCGTCTCTATGTTAAATACCACAGTCACTATGTTAAACACCACAGTCTCTGTGTTAAGTACCACAGTCTATGTTTTAAATACCACAGTCTCTGTGTTAAATACCACAGTCTCTATGTTAAATACCACAGTCTCTATGTTAAATACCACCGTCTCTATGTTAAATACCACAGTCTCTATGTTAAACACCACAGTCTCTATGTTAAATACCACAGTCTCTATGTTAAATACCACAGTCTATGTTTTAAATACCACAGTCTCTATGTTAAATACCACAGTTTCTATGTTAAGTTACAACAGTCTCTATGTTAAATACCACAGTCTCTATGTTAAATACCACAGTCTCTATGTTAAATACCACAGTCTCTATGTTAAATACCACAGTCTCTATGTTAAATACCACAGTCTATGTTTTAAATACCACAGTCTCTGTGTTAAGTACCACAGTCTCTATGTTAAATACCACAGTCTCTATGTTAAGTTCCACAGTCTCTATGTTAAATACCACAGTCTCTATGTTAAGTTCCACGGTCTATGTTTTAAATACCACAGTCTCTGTGTTAAGTACCACAGTCTCTGTGTTAAATACCACAGTCTCTGTGTTAAATACCACAGTCTCTATGTTAAATACCACAGTCTCTATGTTAAGTACCACAGTCTCTATGTTAAATACCACAGTCTCTATGTTAAATACCACAGTCTATGTTTTAAATACCACAGTCTCTGTGTTAAGTACCACAGTCTCCATGTTAAATACCACAGTCTCTATGTTAAGTTCCACAGTCTCTATGTTAAATACCACAGTCTCTATGTTAAGTTCCACGGTCTATGTTTTAAATACCACAGTCTCTGTGTTAAATACCACAGTCTCTGTGTTAAATACCACAGTCTCTATGTTAAATACCACAGTCTCTATGTTAAGTACCACAGTCGCTATGTTAAATACCACAGTCTCTATGTTAAATACCACAGTGTCTGTGTTATATCCCACAGTTTGTATGTTGAACATCACCGTCTCTGTGTTAAATACCACAGTCTCTATGTTAAATTGTGGTATTAGGAATTATGTCGAGAATGAATTTATACAAACTCATAATATCAATAACAATGCAAATTATTAGAGTGAGTACTTTCTTGTATGTGTCATTGTTATCAGCGCATTCATGTACTCAAGCTACAAGCAATCATAATCACCATCATCATCACCATCATCATCAACCTAAACTCATAACCTAGATATACGCTTCTGCCGCCCACACACAACCACCAGCTTCAGCCAGGTTTTACTGACACGAAATGATGGTACTATCTGACAGAACCTAGTGACTTCATTACCGCGTTACCAGTCACAAATCTATTTGCCCTCCACATCTGTCAGATTATCCATCAGCGCAATGTCTATGTTTATGAGATCCTTCAATACCTATATTAAGTTCTGCACGTCACGAACGCAAACAGGTGACCGTATGTGTAAGTGCTGTCAGTTTCAATTTATCTGCCAAGTTGTCAATCACGTCCATTAATTTCAAGATTTACATTGTCTATTTCATCTGTCACATTAGGCCGCCTTGCAATGCAATGTTTCCACTGTCGAAGCTCCAGTTCAACAACAACAGTTCCATCGGAAATGTTGTAATAATCTTTACGAGGCTACAGTCACCAAAAATAGTATCACTATATCTAAACAATTGGAAATTAACTGCATCAAATATATTGCATTGGTGTTTCTATGTGACGAATGCAGTCTGTTTAAAAAGTGCTGCTAATCAGTTGGAACGATAAATGTCGCCGTTTACAATTCAGAAATTAATTTTACCAATTTTGACAGGTTGGAAGGAAGTGTCAGCGTTGAATGAATGGCATCTCGTTCTTCAGTACACATTCTTTTCTATGAAATATATTTGCCGGAACACTATGTGTTAACTCTAAATTTGGAAAATACAATATTTTCTATTCTGAGGAAGGAAGATCAGATGGCAAGCTGGAGAAACATATATATCCATCTGTATATGTGACAATTAATTTGGTTCATCATACTGGTCAAATATCACGTTCAGCATGAAACCGAATAGCTCAAGGGGTCTATGATATTAACTGCAGTGATCTCGCCCCATTATCGCGAGTGTGGACGGAAATCACGTTTTGCATGAGACGCACGTGCAGCACGCACTCCAATGAACGGTAGGGCATGTATTGTATTAATTGGTGACAGGAATGAACTTCGCGGGGTCAAATAACGACCTGTCATGGAATAAAAACATTCACTTATTAAAGCACAAGTTTTGTTTGGTAAAAATATTCAGCGTAGTTAAAAAATCACTGGGATTACTTAGGAGATCGTGTCAACTATATGCACACGTTTTCGTTAAGAGAATTGAAAAGAGCGATTTGACGCTGTCAGTTGAAATACTAATTGGTCATGTACGTTTTGCTGGTCGAACTATACGAAACTATATACAGCTATTCGAAAAACTGTCAATTTGCAAGGTACATTTATTGCACACTTTAATGAAAGCATCGATAAACAGTGTTGAGGTCTTATTCAGAAACGACGACCCTGGATAAATCCTAAAAGTCCAGCCTTCACTATTGTATGTGACAATTAGGGGGCAGTAGGGTGAGTGTAGTTTTACGCCGCTTTTAGCAATATTCCAGCAATATTACGGGCTTCACACATTGTACCCATGTGGGGAATCGAACCCGGGTCTTCGGAGTGACGAGCGAACGCTTTTACCGCTAGGCTACCCCACCGCCCTCAAGAGAGTTAGGGTATTGCTGGGAGGTACATATTATTATTGAAAGACAATACCCGGAAAGTTTGCTGGACAAGTTTAAACATACATAGCAGATAAAAGTGTTCGTTTGGCTATTAATCATTCTTAAGCGACATTGTGGCCATGAGATACCCATTTGTGTTCCGACAACCAGGGCGTCGGTAGTTTAATGGTTAGAGTGTGTTATCACCACGCTGAAGACCGGGATTCCATGCCTCCCATCGGTACATTGCCTGACGCACCTTTTTGGTGACATTTAAGGTGACTTGATGGGAAACTCGCTCACTCACTCACTCACTCACTCACTCACTCACTCGCTCACTCACTCACAAATACGCCATACATTCTTGGAATCCTAACTGTTCCATCGTTACCGTTAATGTCATAACAGTTCCTTTCCACAAGACATGTCAGTCAGGTGACTCGATGTTCAAGACACGCACTCAGGAGGACATACAAAATACCGGAGGTTGCGTGTAACAGCACAAAACCAGTTTAAAGAAATTGTGACGCGCGTGTTTTCAAAATAAACACGTTATGTTTATGAATCAAAAAAGTCAGTTAAACGTCATTTAAGATTTATTTTGGCTCTGACATGGAGGAAGGGCCACGGTGACCGACAATGCCCTACTACATTGATGATCGGTATCACAGAGACTAGGCTACTGGCTGCTTATCGACGATAATACTTTGCTTGTGGCCTGGGTTGACGGATTAAGATGGCTACTGTCCCGTGGCGATACGCTATTGATTCGCTGGACAATGGATGAAGCCCGCCGCTGGTCCTCGCAGACCTGATAAATCCCCCAACAAAATAATTGTGTTCAAGTCAAAGGTGTACAAATATTGGTGTATTGTCACATCAAACCTCTGGTGATGTTAAATGGATGTGTGTGGTGTCAGAAAAAACTTGGCATCCAGTGAAATCGGGTTGCGCGGCCATTGGTCTTTAAACCCGTGTGGGCATTTGATTGTCTACTGTGGGGTAAGGTTTTGTTTGGTTTGTTTTGTTTTTTTCGGGTCGCTCTCAGGAATGGCCCAGCTGTACGATGGCATTCTGAGAACAAAAGTGTCAGGAATCAAGTGATTAACGTCATGATCTCATATCTACTGGGATAGGATTATATGCATCAGTAAGTGAGTGAGTGTAGTTTTTAACAACAAATTGGTTTCACGCACTGTATCCATGTGGGGAATCGAACCCGGGTCTTCGGCGTGACGAGCGAACGCTTTAAGCACTAGGCTACCCAACAGCCCTTGTGGTTTTTGTGGCAATGAGAGTCTCATAGTTGGTGGCAGTGGAGGGGTTCGTAAAAGACAAACGCTTAGTCTCTGAATATAGAGACTATATATAATTGTAACAATAAACCCATTTAAATTGAAGAGGAACCCCATGGAGACTTGGATAAATCTAGACTTGCTTCATTTAGGACATTAGCACTGCAGGGAGCTCGAGGGCTTGGCTGTAAGGAAAATAATGCGTTTCTGGGACTGTGTTCGTGATGGTGTCATAGGTTGTGTTTGTGTCGGTGACAATCGTAGTGGTGGTTACGGTGATGGTGTGTATGACGTTGACAGTGTTAGTGTTGATGTATGTGGTGTGTGACCCTTGATTGTGATTGGATGTTTACGCAATTTAGGCGACAGTGGTGTATCAGGCCGTTGCCTGTGTCGGTGTTCGTGATGGTAACAGCCTTCGTGGCGGTGGTGTACGTGTTTGGGGTGACTATTGAGGGGAAAACAACTATTGTGATAGCGATAGTCTATTGCAACCAACTATTTGAAGTCATTTCTAAAATGAATGTATAGTTTATATGAAATAAGAGTAGTTTGAGTCTCTGTTAATAACTGACAAGGAACTTGAACCCAGATCAAGTACAGTCCGTTTGATTCATTTGAGACCGATGAATTGCTCACTAACACAAATCTAATAAATGCAACAAAACCAAATTTTGCACAGTCACATGAAATCGACAGACCAACTCTGATGACTTGTCTCATAATTTTAGACAACCGAATAAAAAAGTTGCTTAACAAACGATCATTATTTTGTTGTCACTTACCGCTATTTTGTACGATGGGGGACTACTTGCTGGTAGAACAGCCAGGCAATCAACAAGCGTCTGTTGTGAAATTTCATTATCATACGTGCAACTCGCACACCTGGCTGTTCTACCAGAAAGCCCCCCAACCCTCGTGAAAGATAGCGAAAAGTGACAACAAAATAATGATCGTTTGTTAAACAACTTTTTTATTCGGTTGTCTAAAATTATGAGACAAATCATCAGAGTTGGTCTGTCGATTTCATGTGACTGTGCAAAATTTGGTTTTGTTGCATTTATTAGATTTGTGTTAGTGATCAATTCATCGGTCTCAAATGAAATCAAACTGACTGTAAACAGTTAAAACATAAACTTAATGTTATTGACAATTCCAAACTCCGAGTCGCATGCCGTGTTTCTCACCATGTTTGTTTTAAGAGGTAACAGGGGCAGATAACTCCAAATCAAAATGAATCCTGTATTTTGCGCTGCGTATTTATCAACGGGAGTCAATTTCTAAACTATCGATAGTCACACATACTATTGACGCATCGATAGTTTTTCGTTTCAACAATTGCAATCCATCGACAGTTCGATGCATCGTTACAGCCCTAGTACGTATCTTGTGGTTGTCGGTGAAGATGTTCGTGATGGCGACAATGTCAATCCTGGTAGCCCGGTGTATGTCGTTGATGGTGGTGGTTTTGTCGTTGACGCTGGTCATCGTGTCAGTTCTGACAGCAGTATTGTCAAACAGATCCGACTCACCACAATCAGTCTCCTAAGCCTAAGCTGTGGTAGATGATGCGCTGGGTTGCCGATGCCTGCACCTCGAAGTGGAATGGATGCGGTTGTCGCCGAGAGTACTGAGACGTTCCGCTAGATACTATTTCCCTGACAGCTAACGACACAGAACGTCGATAACAAGGTCATATCATTTCCATAAACCACATAAATCCTTGCTAACAAGGTTTGAGACTTTGCCTCAAGTCAACACCTTGTCACTTTAGTCTGCGCGAATAGCTAATGGAATTGGCCGGTGAACCCATCACGTTGTGTATACAACCGTTGGTAAATTGTGATTGTTTTTCTTAATATAATTCATTTATTTGTGAAGAGGGTGGAGTTAAGAGGTTGCTGGAATAATCGCATGTGTCTGAAGGGTATGCGAGGCAGACATGTGGTCACATGGTCAATGCCATTGAGGACAAATATTATTAGCATTACTATTCAGCTTACTCCTGACTTAAGTATGTGTTGAGGGCAAGGTCTGAGGGCAAGAGTACTGGCCGTCACAGGGATTATATACTGAAGACGGGTTTTCTTGTTTAATAATATGAATAATAACTATATAAATTATTTGGATTATTGATTAACATCAGAGGGTAAGAACTGCGAACAAAGAAGGAGACAACGTTGTCTATGCCGTTGCTGAAGAGTGGTAGTAGTAGCTAGTGGAAGAAGAGTTAATAGTAGCAGTAGTTGTTGTTGTTGTAGCAGAAGTAGTAGTTATAGTAGTAGCAGTAGCAGTAGTAGTAGTAGTAGTAGTAGTAGTAGTAGTAGTAGTAGTAGTGTAGTAGTAGTAGTAACAGTAGTAGTTGTAGTAGTTGTTGTAGTAGTAGCAGTAGTAGTAGTAGTAGCAGAAGTAGTAGTAGTTATAGTAGTAGTAGTAGTAGTAGTAGTAGTAGTAGTAGTAGTAGTAGTAATAATAATTGATTTAACAGCATTTCCAGCAGTAGATTATGATGATATTGACAGATATTATAGTGACATAAACATTATACCCATCTAAACAATACTGATCTTGATAATGATAATAATGATACTGGCAGTGGTTATCATGATGTTGACAAAGGTCATAGTGATGTTAACAATGGTCATAGTGATGTTGACAATGGTCATAGTGATGTTGACAATGGTCATAGTGATGTTGACAATGGTTATAATGTTGTTGACAATGGTCATAATGTTGTTGACAATGGTTATAATGATGTTGACAATGGTCATAATGATGTTCACAATGTTATAATGTTGTTGACAATGGTTATATGATGTCGACAATGGTTATAATGATGTTCACAATGGTTATAATGTTGTTGACAATGGTTATATGATGTCGACAATAGTTATAATGATGTTGACAATGGTCATAATGTTGTTGACAATGGTCATAGTGATGTTGACAATGGTTATAACGACCTTGACAATAATTATGAGGATGTTGACAATGGTTATAATGATACCATTGATATAAAATGTTGACGTCCAAAATTATGTAATGAAACTGTGTTGATACGGAAGCGTTATGCTGACGTTATGGTGATAATAATAATCATCCCAAAGTGTTAACGTCATACAATGGAAACCCAGTTCACATAAAAAAGAAAGAAATACAACTGTCAATCTACATTTGTTGAACTTAAATCTGAAAATCCTCTTATCCACGCAACGTCAATGTAACAAAGCAAATACCTTCCTGTAAATCATCGTAAATCTAGCTGAAACCTTACCCAAAGAAAACATCACATTCTCGGCTTATATGTCAGCTACCCCTTCTGTGCCAACGCCTAATTAACGAGATTTTTACGCAAGTGGGTTTTTATCACTTTGGCGCGACCGCATAAGATGCTTTAACAACAGATGGGTGTAATCTCGCGTGAACAGCCGAGGTTGTGCGAGAAGTGGCCGCCATCGAATAATGCCGGAAGTAATCTTAGTGGTAATGCATGCACACATGTTCTTTGTATAAAAACACGCTGTGGGCTTTGTGTAAAAACACGCCCAGCTTTTTTGTATTTGAGGTTGTTTACGTCCAACAGGTTACAGCGCGTGGTGGAGGATTACTGGGCGACATACATTTGCGTTATGTATAGCAGCATTTAAACATCACATCTTGTGTTTTTAGCCTCCGCTGTTACAATAAATAACGCCAAGCGAATGGATTTGTTGAACGCAATAACATTTCCAAATCAGCAATACAATTTTCCAAACGGAGGTTGGTCTGTGGTTAATAACATGACAACCAACGATACCGTTACAAATGCCCCCAAATCAGCCAGTTTGTCACATTGAAACAAAGAGATATTCGCGATAAGCGGGATATCGGTAATGTCTAGGTTAAAACAGGCGAATCTCCAGGCGAATAGAGCATGTGAAGTCGTTTTGCTCCCCGTGATGCTGCTAGGATATTTCTAAAAGCGGCGTAAAACTACAGTCACTTAATATTCGTCGTAGGGGACTCATGCAATTTGGGAATTTGAGGATCAAATCGTCAAATGGGTAATTACAAAAAAAAAGGATAAATATATATATGAACCGTACCTGTCTCAATGCTAAATGCGGGGCGGTGGGGTAGCCTAGTGGATAAAGCGTTCGCTCGTCACGCCGGACCCGGGTCAGATTCCCAACATGGGCAAAATATGTAAAGCCCATTTCTGGTGTCCCCCGCCTTGATATTACTGGAATATTGCTTAAAGTGGTTTAAAACTAAACTCACTCACTCACTCATGCTAAACGCAAACATACACGTGAAGATAGAGCTGTCCCTGGGAAGTCTATTCTCGTCAGAGTCGACTAACGGGATAGGAAGGTCAGTTTCTCTGACCTATCAGTTGCACATCATTGTGGCCGATTTCATAGGACGACGGTTATGATGTCAATCACTAGATTGTCTGGTCCAGACTCTATTCTTTACAGGCCGATGTCACAGGTATTGCAGAGTGCGGGCAAATAATAAACCACACAACTAACATCTTCAAGACTAATTTAATTTTCTGATTATCTTATCATGAGACTGAATCCCTAATTAAAATACACCACACATCCTACAATATATAATGTTCAACCCGAAACTAATTAGGTAGATAAGATTTGCACTGAAACGATAATGATACACTAACGTCATACTGTTATCACGAGTTATGCAATCCAGGTACAGTGTCGGATTTGATTGTATCTGAAGAAGTAGGCAGATCACGCTACCAATACCCAACTGGTCCTATCTCTACGTTTATCACTAAACAAGCGACCAGATTCTATAGCGGAGAATCAGATGAACTTATTTGTTTATTTTCCATGGTCGTTCCTAATTGCAACTAAAATACAGCTTGGGTCGATCGAGAATTTTATTGAGATTCGTATAAAGCATATATAACTGCTGCCACGGCGGAGTGTGAAAGAATGTCTCAATTAGCGGGACGTATCTTCCCCAGAACCTGTTCATCCTAGTCACACGCTCCACATCCACCAAGAGATTTGCTGTGTTTTGTCTCAGTAATTGTCAGTGATGGTTTATCCTCATCAGATAACGCTCCACATCCAGAATGGAACAAAACGGACATAATTGCGCGAAGAGGGGTTAGGGTACAAAAAAAATCATTAGTTATTTTCTGATTCGCGATCCTTCACGTTGGAAACGGGATTTCGGAAGGCACTATTTAAACGTTACCTCTTTTTTCATGTCTGTTTCGAGCCTAGTGGATTTTTCGAATGTATCCAGCTAAGTTGCATCACAGTGACTGACGGCTCTGGGTAATGAACAGTTAAGCTATAGTGATATGTTTATGTCAAATCGAAATATGTACTGAACGTCGTATGTGAAAATGAAATTGCCATGTTTGGGCAAATTTATCAAGATGAACAAAAAACGCTTCCACTCGCTGAAAACAAATTTAATCAAAGCTTGCAATAAGGACCTGTTATTGTGTTTCCTCGTCTGACTGGTAATACGTCAATATGATTTTGCGTTTATTTTATATGCTAATATTGGTTTTTACATTATTCGATCGACCGTTTGAAGTGCTTGAACGTCCACGGTACGACCGGCTTTCATTTTTAAAGGGAGATAACCCTCAGACAACAAGCAGTCCCAGTCAAAGCAAGGGACCGTACATAATTTCTGGCTAGGGGGTTGGGGGTAGTGATGATTTTAATGGAGGTCACCCATTTTGTTCTTTTGTACTAAAATCAGGTCACTCACTCACTCAAGTCAAGACACAGCCGCTCCGGGGTCACCTTCGCGAACTCGGGTCTATTCGGGAAAATCCGAAAGCCGACGAGGTGCATTTATCTCGTGTCTATTTCATGAACTGGGTTCCGTCTTCCTGCTCAAGCACAAGCCATTACTTTGTATTTGTAAGTTAAATTTGACACGGATGATATTCAGAATCGGTAAAACAATTGTGACTAGAACACTGAGTTATTTTCTCTCAGCTACTATTCAAATGCAACAATTACTATTCTCAAGGAAAAAAAAACATATTGAGAGAATTGTGCTGATTGTCCAATGTCACATTGTCATTAGAGTGTCGTGTTTGCCAACCTAGCATTGATCGAAAGACGTCTTCTTAAAGATTTGAAGAACTGAACTAGATCTATAATTACTTAGGAGAAAATGAAAACCTCAAGATGTGCGCGACGGACGAAAGCACTCATTTCAAAGGTTCAAATTGAACTTGGTCTGGGCTTCGGCATCATGATCCGATTTAGTTTGACAGAAGACCTTTAAACCTCCCACGGGAGATGAATTGAAAATGTAAGCAGAAGACAAAACGGAGATTTGAACCATCAGGGAAAACGAAGTGTTTAGTAATATACGCATTAGTTGTCCGAGCTGAGATTTGCTGGTCAGTGGACTGACATTGGAGGAAGACGAAGCGACGCTGAGGCTGAGCGTCATCCACCTGTCTGTCAAGGCCAGGTTACTCGGCAGCTAATTCTACCAGAGGTTGGCAGAGTGAAAAAAACCTGTCTGATGGTTTCGACTGTAGCGCATAAAAGTAGACTTACATTTGGCTGGAATTATTCTGAGCAGTTGCGTGAGATACTTATATACAACTTAAACGTCGTAGGAAGATTAGCATCGTCTCCTCAGCCTCATTTCATGACCAGGGTAATCCTAATGCTCTAATGGACATGACTGTGTAGTTACTTTGAAGATCAGTATATGCATCTTCACTACTATTTCTGTTTTTGTCGTCGTCGTCGTCGTCATCATCATCATCATCATCATCATCATCATCATCATCACCACCACCACCACCTTCATCATCATCATCATTGTCATCATCATCACCACCACCTCATCATCATCATCATCATCATCATCACCATCATTGTCATCATCATTGTCATCATCATCACCACCACCATCATCATCATCATCATCATCACCAACATTGTCATCATCATCACCACCACTTTCATCATCATCATCATCATCATCACCTTCATCATCATCATCATTGTCATCATCATCACCACCACCTTCATCATCATCATCATCACCATCAAATCAAAGTGATTAACATAGATTATTATTATTATTATTTACAGATTACAAATAACTGCAGCAAAGAGTGAGTGAGTTGAATTTTACGCCGCTTTTAGTACCGTGCATGTACCGTGTTTCTTCAACCTACCTAAGTAACATTTATATCACTTTTGCTGGTGGTGACAGTTTCAATGTTTAACAGACAACAATAACAAGTGTTCTGCGATTAATGGGTCATGGTAATTTACCAGGAAAACATATCATCGGACAATCAGACATCTCAAGTCAGAATAATCGTAGAAGGTCGCAGCATAACGATGCTCCCATTCATGGAATAGAACTCCTTTCTCAGTCGTTGTCCTGTTTTTTGTTTAACATTCACACAGGTGCAAAATATTCAAAGTGTCTGTGACAATATATTTTGGAAAAAGGTGGAATGTAAATCGCCTGGATGACACGTATTTCAGGTTTACGGACCATGTATCTGTTTTGGGGGTTCGAAATTTGAAATTCGGCTAATTCTATTTGCAGCCTAGTGTAAATATTGCACGTAACGTAATATGTTGCTCTCCTAATTTGATAACTCTCCCTTCATCAGCAAGTGTCAAATCAGAACACTTTGAATCGGAAGCATAATGGATCTTACTGTTCAATATTTCTAACGAGATCAGAATCTATATATTTAGTGATAATCCTCCCGAGACGGTGTTTGAGGTCCCCATCAATCCCGGGACAGCGTTGATGGATGGCGATCTTTATTAAATCCCCATGAGTGGTCTCATGAAGGAATCCTTATGCCCAGTGTAGGGGCTCAGTTTCGTGCTTAATTCATAGACAAACGGATAGATCACTTGTACAAGGCACTGGTTCAAGCACGCTGACCATCGTGGATATTCATTCAAATGTCATATCGTAATCGATATCGAATAATCTGTCTTCTCTCCATTAAATATGCATGAGTTGGTAAGTCAGACGTTTTGAAGGATATTACTATCATATGTCATTTACATCTGGAAAGTTCAAAGTGTTGTAGATGTTTACAACATTGCAAAAAATCCCAAGAACGTGTTATCCGAATAATTATTGTAATTGGGACGAATTCGATTCCTTGACTAGCGATCTAGTCTGTCTCACAGTCCCTGAACCACATTACTTTCCCTACTGCCAAGCCCTCCCTGCAATGCTAAAGCCCTAAATGAAGCAATTCTAGATTTCCCAAGGTTTTCCAACACTAGGTCTCCTTTTCAATTTAAATGGGTTTATTTGTCACCATCAAAATTATACAGTAACTATAGTAACAAACAAACCCATTAAACTTGAAAAGGAGCCCCAGGGAGACCAGAGATCCTGAACTTGGGGGAATCTAGGCTTGATTCATTTAAGGCTTTAGTATTGCAGGGAGGGCTAGGCAGTGTGGAAAATAATGTGGTTCAGGGACTGTGAGACAGACTATCGCCTCCCACGACAAGCAACAAAGCCCTAGGGATCTGTACTTACCTAGGACCTATGGCACATTACACTCAGAGTAAATGAGATTTGGGGGTAATGAGAACCGACGCATTTCTCGATGCCATCTAAATGTAACCACACCCCAACGCACGGCTCGTCTGGAAGACCAATACAATGAGATCGTGACAGCAGCGATTGTTTGCCAAGCAGTGCAAATAATGTAATAACACATTTAGATACAACTGCGCATTTCATCCGCCATGTCGTTCTCATCACTTCCGCTTGGGCAATAATGTTAAGGGTATGTAAGAATGGAAGCTATTGCCGCAGAACTAAACATCTGTAATTTACAAATACCACGAGAGCATTCCTTCCCCTCAGCCGTCACTCCATCTACTTACAAGACATTCCAACTGGCTCGTTATGTAAAACACACATCATCAAGGCTGTCGTTGTGGCACTATTGGCAAACCAACGTGAAGAGGCATTACGCTGAGTTGGGGCGACGGTGAAACGCTCGGCAGCCCCGATCGACAGCCAGGCATTTAATGTTGGTAAAACTGTAAATGGCTTTCTATGGGACATAATCACATCATTTGATGGGGAGGGTAGTGCCACTTAACTTAACAAGGGCGAAATAATACCACTACAGCAGAGAGAAGACGTCACAGCCATGGCTTCAAGTCAACCTGAGACATTGTTGTGTATGATGGTGGTGGTGGGGACCGTTTAGAGATGGTAAAATGTTTTTTCTGTTGATCTTGTTGATACCGGCAGTCGTAATGATATCTTAATTGGACCTATTTTTGCATCTGAAAGTAGTTTTATCTTTTATAGTGTCTACTATTATGGTATTACTGCAACTATACAGGATCTAGATTTGTGTCTTCGCATACTGGAGCCCCTTGTCAATTTTGGTCAGAGTTGGTCTACAGTAACCTATGATGGTAGTAGCTGGTGAATTAGTCAGTGAGTTACACAGATTCGTTGAGATCGTGTCACTGTATCTCGAAGCCTAAATTGTTGCCCATTCTATCAATCACGGGTTTGTCTGGACAGATCGGTTATGTACAGGCCGCCGCCATACAGCTGGGACATGGCCTAGCGACGCGGAAAACAACAACAACAACATCAACAACAACAAAAACAACATGATGGTACTCCGTACTTTCTGGAGAGGGCAGATTTCTGTTTTACATTCACCGATAGATGAAATGCCTCAGGGAATTTTCAAAATATGTTTCCATTGGAAATCGTTACATCTTAGGACACGACACAAGCATTAATCAATTAATCTTCAAATGTCAAGAATCAAGTAGAGGGGAAATACCCGATGCATCATTGGCCCTGATAGGATGCAGTCAACTTCAGCCGTGTAATAGAGTATACAATAATTATCTTGAAGAGTTTTGTAAACGCAGAAGAACAATTTATGTTGTTTGTCATATATCGAAGCAAACACGACTAAAGCTGAACCATCTCGTGTCAACCATCTTCGACTTTCACTCGACTGTTCAGGAATGCAATACAAAAATCTTCGACTTTCACCCGACTGTTCAACTTTTCAAAATTGTAAAGTTTTGTTGGCTGGATGTTTTTATTATTACTTTAAACATGCATTTCCCTGTATAATGTGTATAACACTGTTAAAATATTTGTATTATCCGTTATACAGCCATTCCCATTTTTCAACTTCCAAAGTGTTTTTGTAGGGGAAATTATGTATTTTTAGAATGTTGGCTATGCACTTTTAGAATAAGTGTGAAGTTTAAAATTCTCCATATCTCAAATGAAACAAATTGCATCACAGTTCCTGTAGATGGTTTTAAGAAAAACGTCCAGGCGTCAAGAAGAATAACTTGGAAGAAAAAACAGGCAGTGCATATGTTTCATAACCAGAAGAATTGGTGTTTCTTCCAGATAACGTTATTAAAGCAGAAGTTTAATCTCTCGGTTTTATCTCTGCAGCATAAACCTTCACTTCAGGACAGAGCTTTTCTTGTGAAGACGTAATTTACAATCTCCGAGTATTATCTGTGTTTATTTGGTCCTCGCAGAGGGAGCCCATGGCTGTTCTTTCCTGCAATTGCCCTGGTATAAACAAGCCAAGTGCCTCAATTGGCATCGATTCATAGATAACGGTGTATCCAGTTTAGGGTTCACAATACACGTGGAATGTGGTCATCACTGTCTGATATCCGTGTTAAGATAATCACACGGTGCGCTCTGGCCGCATAACCAGGATGTTTCCAAAATTAGCTACCATAAATATGATGGAATCGGTTACTATATACAGTGAGACCTCATCAATACGGACGGCACCGTTCTCTAGAAAATCGGTCAGCAAATCGGATCAATACGTACCGGTTCAAGACCGTTCTGTCATTTCGCTGACATTTTACCGACCAATCCAATGTCGATATGAGGGAAAAGGAAATGGTTAGGGAAGGTAACGGGTATTGTCTAGAAATAAAACACAGGACCAGTTCTAACGGGCACAAAGACAATCTTTCCATCGTAGACAGTTTGAGGGAATTTTTTGTTGTTGTCAGTCAGGTTTAGTTTCTGCAAACACTATCGTCGTCGACTAAACTTTCCACCATGTTCGTAAAGATCCGGGTTAGAATTGATCTTCAGTAACCCATGCTTGTCGTAAGAGGCGACTAACGGGAACGGGTGGTCAGGCTCGCTGACTTGGTTGACACATGTCATCGGTTCCCAATTGCGTGGATCGATGGTCATATTGTTGATCACTGGATTGTCTGGTCCAGACTCTATTATTTACAGCCCGCCGCCATATAGCTTGAATGTTGCTAAGTGCGGCGTAAAACTAAACTCACTCACTCTGATTTCGCCTTCCCAGCAAGGAAACTGGTCTGTTTCTTGCATTCCGATTACACTTAATAGTGTAGCAAATCACACTGGCTTATGGAAATCAAGGGAAGGAAATTTGAGACCGATAAAAAACGGAATATATCCACGGGTTAGTGTAGATTTACAGAAATGCGATACAGAAGATGTTAAAACACTTTTTTAGGTATTTTGTTGTTGGAGAAAACAAATTTCTTATACACTGTAAAATCCATGTAGATACTTAACGGGAGAATACCTGATATAAACAGCAGACATACGATCGACAGAAAACACAAATGCTCTCGTGTTGACATTAAAAGTATTCAACCTTTCCACGCACGCCAACATATCACATTGTTCATACACTAGTTTGTCAAAAGAACCGTGAAGATCCGGGTTACAATTGATCGTCAGCAGTCAATGTTTGTCGTAAGAGGCGACTAACGGGATCGAGTGGTCAGATTTGGTTGACACATATAATCGCATCCCAATTGCGTAGATCGATGCTCATGTTGGTGATCACTGGATTGTCTGGTCCAGGCTCGATTATTTACAGACCGCCACCATATAGATGGAATATTGCTGAGTGCGGCGTAAAACTAAACTCACTCATGTCATTTTCACCGTTATTTTGCGTTTTACGCCCTACTAATTCCGGTTTGGGCGGATAAAGATGATTGAATGCTCTCCAGGTTTGAAAGTGGAAACTTGGAAAATGGACCACCCGATTTTGTCATGTTTCTCATATTGTGTAGGTCGATGCTCATGATGTCAATCACTGGATTGTCTGGTAGATACTGTTAATTACATATACAATATGACCAGAAATTACTGCGAATTTTAGGAATATGTTTAATTGGATTTCTAGTATAAACAACCTTGACCAGCTATCAAGTGCTTGGTTTCATGCCAGAGAGACAACTCCGTTAATCCTTTTTCATTAGTTTGTGAAGAGTTATCCCCCCTTTGTTTTCTTGCTAGCAGACGACATTTTCAGTTATCCTCAGTATGGATGATTTAGAGAAGAGGAAGTTGATTTTAGAGGATTATAACAAGGACATCAGATCAGCTAAAGTGATTGTCCACTGTTTATCGTGTTTTGAAAAATATTGCAAATTGATATGGCATTGAGCACCAGGGAGGCGCAGGTAGGCCCAGACAATTGACTGTCGGTGGCAGGAGGCGGCTTGGTATTCTTGTTGCTAAAAACAAACGAAGGAGTTTAGGAAACTTAAGGCTGCATATGATTGATAGAGGAACTGTAGCTGTCTGTAAGGAGACAATTAGAACTGAGCTGCATGCAATGGGTTGGCAGAAAAGTCGAGGAATTCAATCACCGATCATGAAACCTGAACAAAAGGAGCGAAGGTTGAACTGGTGCTTACAGCATAGAAATTTTAACTAGGACAATGTGATTTTCTCAGATGAAAGTTCTGTGTGGCTGTTTCCTAATACACTGAAATTCTGGACAAAAAAACCTGAAAAACCTTTGTATCAGCGCCCAAAGTACAGTCCGAAATTTAACGTGTGGGGTGGCACATCTGTGTTAGGGGCAACGCCCCTCTGTGTATTTGCAGGGAATATGAACAGTGATCGGTACACAGATATTCTCGAGGGACATTTAGTTCCATCTGCTCACGTGTTCTATGGAAATTTTGGGATTTTCCAGCAGGACAAAGACCCAAAACATCGTTCAAAGCATTCACAGGCCTGGTTTCGGACCCAAAGTATGACATTATTAGATTGGCCAAGCTATAGCCCTGACCTAAATCCAATAGAAAATGTTTGGGGACTTATGAAGGAAAGTGTCAATAAGACAAATCTGACAAATATTGCTGAAATGAAAGAAGAGGTGGTCCGATATTGGGACAGCATGGACCACGACTTTCTAACTTCTTTGATCAGTAGTATGCCCCGCCGCATTGAAGCCTGCATTGCTGCCCATGGTGACTTGACAAAATACTAACTGTTCACCTGTCTTTGAATCTGGAGTTATGTTCTGCTAATATTAACATTTAATATGTAATGAGTGATTTTTAAAAAAGAAATTACAATCTTAAATTCTCAATAATTCCTGGTTGTACTGTAGCTGGGATATTATTGAGTGCTGCGTTGAACAACACACGAACCAAGGAAGAAAGCCGTGCGAATATACGTACGCACGTACAGTCCGACATGGGTGGAAATATTCACGAATATCAACACGTTTAAAGTGAGTGAGTGACACAATCCAGTGATCAACATCATGAACACACATCTACGCAAGTGGGATACGATGACATGTGTCAACCAAGTCAGTGAGCCTGACCACCCGATCCCATTAGTCGCCTCTTACGACAAGCATGGGTTACTGAAAATCAGTTCTAACCCGGATCTTCACGGGTCATCTGATTTCTTAGGATATAACTAGCTCGATATTTCGTATAATCCAGTTTAACAAAATACGTTTCATGTGTTGGAATGTTCGAATGTGGTCACAAAGATCTTAATCGCCCGCCGTCAACTTTGACAGGTTCTGACAAGCTTATAATCCGGGCATTATAAAATACAAAATACCACAATTCAAATCCATCCATGATGATCACTGGAATTAATTCATGTATATTTACTACCGGTGTATTTTAATCCAGCACGTCTTGTTTCACAGTTGTATTTTAATGGATGCTTTAAGTGTCGCGTTCCCATAGAAACACGAGTTAGATAAATTCCTTTTTATTCAAGGAATGTCTCATACGGCCAGATGGAAAATATCAACAATGGTGTCGACTGTCCCCTGATATTATACGGTTAAGCTGGGCTTGAACTTTAAATACGACATGAACGGCTGTAACGGGAGGGTGAATTATTGTTTCTGTGTCTCTGAGCTGGATCTATAGCTGGCCGTAGTCAGACCCTGGGGAGAGTCTGCGATAACTTTGTTACATTGTGGCTCCATTTACCGTGTGCTGACCATAATCTGAACGGAAAGCGTCTCCGAGTTGCATCATGGGAAGAGTCTTATCTTCACTTGAATAATTGATATTCAGTCACTGGGGTTTGGGGGTTTCTTTTGTTGTTTTGTTGTTTTTTATTTGTTTGTTTGTTAGCTGTCTTTTGTTAAACGCCACAATCAGCAGTATTCCAGCTATGTGACGCGATGTGTTCAAAATCTAGTCTGGATCAGACAAACCAGTGATTGATATCATGAGCATGGATCTACCCATGATGTGATGTGAACCAAATAAGCGAGACTGTCCACCTCATTCCGTAAACCGCTTCTTACGACAAGCATTGACTACTGAGTCAGTGAGGCATTGAGTCAATGAGGCATTGAATCAGTGAGGCACTGATTCAGGGAGGCATTGAGTCAGTGAGGCACTGAGTCAGTGAGGACACTGAGTCACAGTGAGGCATTGAGTCAGTGAGGCATTGAGTCAGTGAGAGCAGTGAGGCACTGAGTCAGTGAGGCATTGAGTCAGTGAGGCATTGAGTCAGTGAGGCACTGAGTCAGTGAGGCAGTCAGTGAGTCAGTCAGTGAGGCATTGAGTCAGTAGACACTGAGTCAGTGAGTTGAGTCAGTGAGGCACTGAGTCAGTGAGGCATTGAGTCAGTGAGGCATTGCATTGAGTCAGTGAGGCACTGAGTCAGTGAGGCATTGAGTCAGTGAGGCAGACACTGAGTCAGTAAGACACTGAGGTGAGGCATTGAGTCAGTGAGGCATTGAGTGAGGCATTGTCAGTGAGGCATTGAGTCAGTGAGACACTGAGTCAGTCAGTGAGGCATTGAGTCAGTGAGACACTGAGTCAGTGAGGCATTGAGTCAGTGAGGCATTGAGTCAGTGAGGCACTGAGTCAGTGAGGCACTGAGTCAGTGAGGCATTGAGTCAGTGAGGCATTGAGTCAGTGAGGCACTGAGTCAGTGAGGCATGGAGTCAGTGAGGCATTGAGTCAGTAAGACACTGAGTCAGTGAGGCATTGAGTCAGTGAGACACTGAGTCAGTGAGGCATTGAGTCAGTGAGACACTGAGTCAGTGAGGCACTGAGTCAATGAGGCATTGAGTCAGTGAGGCATTGAGCCAGTGAGGCATTGAGTCAGTGAGGCATTGAGTCAGTGAGGCATGAAGTCAGTGAGGCATTGAGTCAGTGAGACACCGAGTCAGTGAGGCATTGAGTCAGTAAGACACTGAGTCAGTGAGGCACTGAGTCAGTGAGGCATTGAGTCAGTGAGACACTGAGTCAGTGAGACATTGAGTCAGTGAGACACTGAGTCAGTGAGGCATTGAGTCAGTGAGGCATTGAGTCAGTGAGGCATTGAGTCAGTGAGGCATTGAGTCAGTGAGGCATTGAGTCAGTGAGGCATGGAGTCAGTGAGGCATTGAGTAAGTGAGGCATTGAGTTAGTGAGGCACTGAGTCAGTGAGGCATGGAGTCAGTGAGGCATGAGTCAGTGAGGCATTGAGTCAGTGAGGCATTGAGTCAGTGAGACACTGAGTCAGTGAGACATTGAGTCAGTGAGGCATTGAGTCAGTGAGGCATTGAGTCAGTGAGACACTGAGTCAGTGAGGCATTGAGTCAGTGAGACACTGAGTCAGTGAGGCATTGAGTCAGTGAGGCACTTGAGTCAGTGAGGCATGAGTCAGTGAGACATTGAGTCAATGAGGCATTGAGTCAGTGAGACACTGAGTCAGTGAGGCACTGAGTCAGTGAGGCATTGAGTCAGTAAGACACTGAGTCAGTGAGTCAGTGAGGCAATGAGTCAGTGAGGCATGGAGTCAGTGAGGCATTGAGTCAGTGAGGCATTGAGTCAGTGAGGCACTGAGTCAGTGAGGCATGGAGTCAGTGAGGCATGGAGTCAGTGAGGCATTGTGAGACACTGTGTCAGTGAGGCATTGAGTCAGTGAGGCACTGAGTCAGTGAGGCATTGAGTCAGTGAGGCATTGAGTCAGTGAGACACTGAGTCAGTGAGGCATTGAGTTAGTCAGTGAGGCACTGAGTCAGTGAGGCACTGAGTCAGTGAGGCATGAGTCAGTGAGACACTGAGTCAGTGAGTCAGCACTGAGTCAGTGAGGCATGAGTCAGTGAGGCATTGAGTCAGTGAGGCATTGAGTCAGTGAGGCACTGGAGTCAGTGAGAGTCAGTGAGGCAGAGTCAGTGAGGCATTGAGTCAGTGAGGCATTGAGTCAGTGAGACACTGAGTCAGTGAGGCATTGAGTCAGTGAGGCATTGAGTCAGTGAGGCACTGAGTCAGTGAGGCATGGAGGCATTGAGAGACACTGAGTCAGTCAGTAAGACACTGAGTCAGTGAGGCACTGAGTCAGTGAGGCATTGAGTCAGTGAGACATTGAGTCAGTGAGGCACTTGAGTCAGTGAGAGGCATTGAGTCAGTGAGACACTGAGTCAGTGAGGCATTGAGTCAGTACGACACTGAGTCACATTGAGTCAGTGAGGCACTGAGTCAGTGAGGCATGGAGTCAGTGAGTTGAGTCAGTGAGGCATTGAGTCAGTGAGGCACTGAGTCAGTGAGGCATTGAGTCAGTGAGGCATGGAGTCAGTGAGGCATTGAGTCAGAGGCAGTGAGGCACTGAGTCAGTGAGGCATGGAGTCAGTGAGGCATTGAGTCAGTGAGGCATTGAGTCAGTGAGGCACTTGAGTCAGTGAGGCATGAGTCAGTGAGGCATTGAGTCAGTGAGGCATTGAGTCAGTGAGGCATTGAGTCAGTGAGGCACTGAGTCAGTGAGGCATTGAGTCAGTGAGACACTGAGTCAGTGAGGCACTGAGTCAATGAGGCATTGAGCCAGTGAGGCATGGAGTCAGTGAGGCTAGCGAGATCGGGTGGTCAGGCTCGCTGACTTGGTTGACCCATGTCATCGTATCCATATTACGTATAGACGGATGCTCATGATGTTGATCACTGGCTTCTCTGGTCCAGATTCGATTATTTACAGACCGCCTCCATATAGCAGGAATATTGCTGAGTGCGGCGTAAAACTAAAGTGACTCACTACTCCCTACTCTCATGTAGGGGAAACAGTAAGTATAATCTGTTGACGTAGTTTGGTATGTCACGACCGGGAATCGAACTACCGACCCTCAGCTGTCCGGACAGGCGCTCTATCCACTACTCGGCAGAGACGTTTGATCAGCACCCAAGGCAAATGGAATCTAAATTCGGTTTTCGAAGACCAACGAACTCTTTAACCTAGTGCTAACCCATCAACACCAAAACACAGAAACACGCGTGTTAACATAATAATAAGATATGGTAACTCTGTTCTCCTTCTGAAGCTATTGTGTAAAATATTGAAATTTTATAACGGTATAATTGGTACCGCTATGAGATCTTTCTGCTGTAATTTACAGCTTGAACCTAACAGTAGAGAATATCGAACATTCCAAGGACTGATTATAAGCTGTGATTACTGGATGATTAAACAAACCTAAGTCTGAAAGAACCAATGCATTCTCTTGAAGTATTTCATTTCTTACTGAAGCAGATTTCTTATTGAAGTATCATTGAAACCTTGGTAGCTGGAAACGTGTCATTCAAAATGTTCCCATGACATTTTCCTCTTGATTAAACAGCACTTCCCAGCATTACATCGACACGTATTAATTCGTCTCATAGGCAGTGCATCTACTTTGAATAGCGGGAAATCAATAGATATAATGAGGGCCCTGATATGAAGGCTCTGTGTTCGCACATATAAAGTAATATGGCCTGCTGTCCGTCGCTGTGCTTCTACACAGATTACCAAGGCATGTCTATGTAAGTTTGCTTCTTAATTACTTCGAGACAAATGTGAATATTCGTAGGACAATAACGCCACTGAAATTACTTTTCCAATCTGAAACTTTAGTTTTGATAAAATGGGATTGATAGTTGTGGAATACTGTCGTGGAAACAATATAGATATTGATTGCCTCTGAGTGAGTGAGGGTGTGGGTGAGTTGTTGAGCGAGTTGTTGAGTGAGTGAGTGGGTGGGTTTGGGTGAGTGAGTGAGTTTGGGTGGGTTGGTGGGTGAGTGAGTGAGAGCGAAGGTGAGTGAGTTGTTGAGTGAGTTGTTGAGTGAGTTGTTGGATGGGTGAGTGAGTGGGTGAGTGTGTATGGGTTTGGGTGAGTGAGTGAGTGAGTGAGTGAGTTGTTGAGTGAGTGAGTGGATGGGTGAGGGTGGGCAAGTGAGTGAGTGAGAGTGTAGGTGAGTGAGTGAGTGAGTGGGTGCGTACGTGCGTACGTGCGTGCGTGCGTGTGTGAGTGAATGAATGAGTGAGCCTGCCTGATTGACTGATTGACTGACTGACTGACTGACTGTTCCCCTACAATAGGTGGACGAGGCTACAACATGGACACACACTGTAGTTGAGAGGGAAATCAGTCGGTGACTTGGGTCGTGATGGGGGAACGCTGTAATGAATAACGGTGCTCATATTGTGGACCACTGGTTTTCAGATAACGCTTCATACAATCAGCCACCACATCGCCTAGTCTTCCTATTAAAGAAGAGGCAGACATGAGCGGGTACGTCTGAAGTCGCATGACTTGGGTTTCCAAATATATTTTTTCTGCAATCTTTACATAGCAAACTCATAGTTTTAAAACTATATTTGCACAGTCGCATATCATCGCTTTTATGTTCAAACGAGATGCTGTTCCCCAAAACGTTTAAAATAACGTGGTCCAGTGTAAAATCTCAAGCTTCTTATCACACAAGTCCCTTTTAATTAATTTACAACAAAACTCTCACTTGTCAAAGTCATCATTCCGTTACATCCGATATTTCAATCAGATAAAAATGTTGAAAGTCGAAAACGGAAACAAAACTTAGCCAGTGAGTTTCCCATGAGTTTTGTTTCAAGACAAATTTTGAAAAATCCATAAGAAAAATACACGGCATGACCGGTTAGGAAGACATGCTAAACGGATTAGACATTACGTATGACTTGCTGACAATGTATCCGATAGGATATCTGGAGAGCGTAATTAGAAAGTTAGACTAAAAATATCCTTCCTATCTATGTTGAAGATATAACCTTATAGATGTGAGACTACTCGATGAAGTCAAAAGTAAATTTTGAGATCAACTCAACAGCGTTTGAAAATCAAAAATTCCCAAGCCAGGCTCTCCCATGTAGCATTGTGAACACGGGCGATAAACGTCTCTTCCTGTCTGGGTAATCAAAGTTCAAAATGCTCTCTCCCTCTCAAAGAGTTCATCCCCACTCAATCATGCCCGCACAAAAGCTGAGAACTGCGATAAATGAATATCAATACGATATGAATGGCAAAATCAACAGTAATTATCTGTTATCGATCAATAACTCCAAGAGCATTGTACAAGGGCCCCTCACTACACAGTTCAACCCCCTATCTTATCGACGCATTGATTTTCGTCACTTAAAAGCAGGGTGCATTTAACTTTCCATTTTCTTACTGCGCATGCGCGTTTTTTAATTATTCTCTTTGAATGACGGTTATGCAATTGGCACGTTTGGGATTTGCAAGTGTCATGTAAATAGACTTAATCAAATATTTTATTTCGTGTCCTTCAATTATCCTATTACTTCTTGGTTTTTAGAAGTCGGTCATCTGGTGGTTGGTGAATTATGTACTGGCTGTATTTCAATAGTTTACAGCCATATTGATGCTAGATGCTGACTGTTGGAAAGTAAGAATCCTGCTTGTTGATCCATAATTTGAAATAATGTCTATTCAATTTATACAGGTTTTATGGCTTTATCTGAGGACATTTAAGTTAATTTGTTTTCTACGTCTCCCGGTGGTAATAAATTACCGTCTTGCTCCAAAATTGTTTTAGAATTTAGATAATTAGAAAAATAACAACTTTCCCGCCTGAATATATTTTCCGCCGTTGCGATGAGATGACCTCCCCCTCCCCTTCCCAATAAAACAAACAAACAAAGCAAACACAAAAAACAACAACGACTAAATAACAAAATTCTCTGCAGGATAGAGGGGAATATTACTGACTGTGATTTTAAACAAAAATCTCATGTTAGACAGGCATCTGAGTAGTCTTATTGCTCTCTGCGGGATCTCATCCAGTCTCACAAAAGAATTAAGACTCTCCCCAAGCCTCAAATAGATTCACAAGTTTACAGCACTTTTGAAAGTCGTCAATTCCGAAATGAAAATGCATTCCCTGCTTTCTGTTGGATGATACTAAGGGATGATGTAACCATACAATATTTGCATCTCCCTATTCAATGTTCTCCAGCCGTCCGAATGACAAAAACATACATTTGATCATAAGTAGATCAATCAGCATCATGACAAACATTATCGTAAAACATTAGTCGAACAGAAGTTCAAGTCAACCGTGAGTCCAGCAAATACAAGTAGATCGTAAATCTTCAACTACGTTATGTAATCACTGGATAATGGGTTTGCATGATATCTACCCCAACACCAAAGACAAATGAGATATCCTGTGACCGTGTGCATGATATCTGCCCCTCGACCAGTGAGATAGCCTGTGAATGTGCATGATATCTACCCCCGACCAATGAAATATCTGTGACCATATGCATGATATCTGCCCAAAAACCGATGAGATATCCTGTGACCGTTTGCATGATATCTACCCCAAGACCAATGAGATATCCTGTGACCGTTTGCATGATATCTACCCCTAGACCAATGAGATATCCTGTGACAGTTAAGCAGTGAATACTTTCCGGTGATTAAATATAACTGAGGATAGATTAATTAGAAATGTTCTTTTAATGTGACAGATTGCATGTAGGGCTGGATCGACATGGTGTTCCTTTCACAAGCCATCAGTCTGCTACTTACTACGGGATTATGGAGGCTGATAACTACAATCATTGTCATGACAAGGTACGACGTCACCTCAAGTCTGGGGAGAATTACATGGAATTTACCCGACGTCTTTCAGAAAAAGAACAATCTGTGCACGATGGAACATTTCTCATTATGATTCAGGTCTAAAACTGACCAAATTAGTAAAACCTCTTATCTCACTGGCCCAATTAATTTCGTTATAACGGAGGTCCTGTTCAGCGTTGGTTCATGTTATTATACATAACACGTTCTTTCATTCTAAATTTCTTACACTCAGTGGAGAACAAATATTTGAAAGCCATAAATATAGGAATCATATATCAAATGCTTTAAATGATACATCGATTTTGTAGTCTTCATAACTGTATTAAGTTCCATGTGATCGTGATTATGTGAAGTCCTTATACACCCAGGATGTTAAATACAGAATATATCCCTCTGTCTATAAGCATCTCCTATAGAATCTGTATACTATTAAAGCAGCCTGGGTGGCCAAAGGGTTGCTAGGTTTGAGCCATTCCCACATACAACTCCAGCTTTTGAACGTAGCCACAACGCGCCTATTTTTGTTTCATCTGCGGACCAAATCCACTAAGAGTTAATACCTTCACGCAACATATGCTTACAAAAAAAATGCAAATGTTTATCATTCCGTTTCCACAGAAAATGGATGTTCTTTTGTGCTGAGAAGTCCCCCAGGACGGGACTGGAGAGGGTCTGTGTTGACATGATATTTACCTGTTGATCAGATAGAAGGCATAGGTTGGAAGATGTCTCCCTGCAGTACCCCAACAAAATAGACAACCGGCGCTCTCGGGGAAATACGAAAGTGCAGCGATAATGTGTTGCCAAGACGTTTCAATCAAAGGTACAGATAACGGTGTATCATCTTATATCATCACATGGACATGACCAGCAAGCCGTTACTTCATGCATGGTCCTGTGTGCATTGACGTTTTGATGTTTAGTTGTGCATCTTGTGTGTTGTTACTAGGGGGTTGGAGTGTGGTGAGGTAACAGTCATGCTGTTGGGTTTTACATGCCGTAAAGTAGAGAGTGAACTCATACCCAAAGTACACGCCACGCCACGCCACGCCACGCCACGCCACGCCACGCCACGCTACGCCCACCACGCCACATTCCGCTGGATCGCACTAGGTCCCAACACATACAAAGTCCCACTGCTCCCCACCACACATGTCCCACCACGTCACGCCACACCACGCCACACCACACCACGCTACGCCACATGTCCCACCACGCCACAAGGAAGCAAGCCCCACCACGACACACCGCTATACACCACACGCCATACGATTCCCCACAAGGAACCAACACATTAAAATCCCAAACGCCACACCACATACAAACAAGTCACACCACGATACACAACATCTCAGCACAACATGAAACCACAAAAAAGACAAAACTTTCCGCCCATACCACCCAATATCCAAACATACAAACATCACGCACAAACAAAAAGCACCAAAACGCACCACAAGACACAAACCGATGGCTGCCCATTCCACCACGCCCGAAGCACCTCACCCAATCACACCCTAGCAATTACTCAAAACAGGCAAAGAATTCGAAAGACGAGAAAGAAGCACAGATTAGAAAAAAACGCAACACCCACAAGCAATGTATTTTAAATTCCTGCAAAGCATCATGTAACAATATATTTCATAAAAAAATATAATGCAATCGTTCGAGTTTCCCTGGCTGTAGGAAATTAACTTCAGAACCTACGGTAACATCTTTACTTCTTCCATTTCATTACATTTTGAAATAACAGCAAAACACAATCTCTTTCAAAATCGACACGCAAATGTCTCATAAATCTACAGTTTCTCATTTCAACGCAAGATATTTGGCGGAGTCTGATTCGAGATCATGCAACATGTAATATATCTTAAATGGACTAATGACCTGTATGACTAAGAGCTAAAGGAAATGTTCGTCTTTAAAGAAGAACAAAACCCAGCAAAGTTTGGCAACAAAACCTAACATAACCAGTGAAGACAACCGTCCGCTAGGCTTCAGCTGGGAACTAGAATGGGTGTAAAAACCAACCATCTGTAGTCAGGCACGTGAAAAATAAAACGGACTGGGTGGCTATCGGCGTGGAACCAAATCACAACTTGACAGGTATTTACGCCATGTCAGATTTTGCCTGTCAAAACGACAGAGTTGGAACAAAATGGCGACCACTGCATCCCAGTGACAACCCATCACGCAGCAAAATAGAGATTTTTTTCAATCAAGCGTGCCATTTCGTGCCTTTCTTATCCCATAACTTTGTTTGATAACAGGATTGTTTAAAATGGCATTTCCAAAGTACTAATATCAGAGCTCCGTATTTTACAAAATGACAGCCTCGCACCAAACAACATCTCGCGAGAGTGACGTCACCAGGGAAACAGACGTGACGAATCGACATTCCGTTTGGCGGGAAATCGTGGCAGAAGAGATAACTATTATTTTCCTCTATTATACGAGGAGAGGTAGACCCGTGGTGCTCAGACCCCCTGACCCGCCGTGCTTGATTGAACAAATAATGGTTGGCAATACCGTAGAATCTGTGAGGAGATGTGCTTAATTAAGCCCTCAATAGAACTGGTAGTAGCCAGGCTGGCCCTCTTCATCTTCAAAGAGCAGATATTTGTTGGAGTGGCTCTGCCATCCACAACTACACAGAGATATCGATGCAATAAAGCCGGCCTAGAGCAAAACTTCCCAGTCGGATCATTCTGTGAAATGCCAGTGAACAGATCTCTTTGAATATCCTCATGTTAAAAGTCGACGTTCTCTGGGCTTGTCTGATCTCAGCTATAATTCATTCAAAGAAATTTATAGCATTTGTGATTATACATTTTGTAATATTCCTGTTCTTTGGAAACGGACCGTTTTCGAGGGTTTTTATAGAATTTATTCGGAAATGAAAATTAGTACGTTAGAAAGGCATTTCCGTAGTTTTTTCTTGTGATTTGTTGAAATTTTCTTTAATTAGAATTGTAAACTTGAGATGAAAAGAAATGTCTACTTCAGAAGTCAAATAAAGCCATACAATGTGGAAACGATCGTTCTGTTCATATGAAGAGGAAAGCTTTTTAACATTCTCTCCACGATAAGTCTACTTTGTTTACTCGAAACAATGCCTGCATTTGCAAAGATTATATTTTTTAAATTCAAAATTTGTATCCAGCCAGCTTGACCTTTCACAAAGAGGGATGCTGTAAATGCCTCGAGCAAAATGAACATATATATGTTTTCTAAGCGTTAAGATTTCTGCCGAAGAATATGCTATTCCGCTTAAATGACCAATAGTACCAAAACATAGAGCGCAAAATGTAAGCAATAACCACACAATGAGTTTGGGTGAGTTTACTGGGGATAAAGATAACCACATTTAAATCGAAGATGGCTGTCGAATTTCAAAATTGCTGCTCACTAAGACAAAAAAATATATTTGTAAGAGTTAGTATTGGTAAGCTGCCTCCAGACAAGGTATTCCTTTATTTGATAAGCTAGGAAGACGGTTTCATTAAACCTCAAAGCGAATAAGTCACTTTGTGTGTCGGAAATGCAGCCGGTGGTTTCCAGCTGCATGCCAACATCTTTGAACAGTTTCGTTTTGAGTTTTACGTTTCCTTTGTTCTAGTCTAGGTCAACCTAGATATGTATCACCACGTGAAAATCATATATTTACAACCTTAATCCACGTTTACTAAAGAAATGTCCGGATCAGCTGTGACCGCATCTCATTGCTGGTAATTTGCAGCATCAACGTAAGATTACCACTAGTGCTGACGAGGCTGAAGCGGTATGGTTAGCCGTATGTCTGCCCAATGGTAGTCTGTCTCACAGTCCCTGAACCACATTATGTTCCCTACAGCCTAGCCCTCTCTGCAATGCTAAAGACCTAACCCGTGAAGGTCCGAGTTAGAATGAACCTTCAGTAACCCATGCTTGTCGTAAGAGACGAGGGGCGGTGGGGTAGCCTAATGGTTAAAGCGTTGGTTCGTCACGCCGAAGACTCGGGTTCGAATCCCCATGTCGGCACAATGTGTGAAGCCCATTTCTGGTGTCCTCCGCCGTGATGTTGCTGGAATATTGCTAAAAGCGGCGTAAAACCAAACTCAGTCAGGCAGTCAGTCGTAAGAGACGACTAACGGGGTCGGGTGGTCAGGCTCGCTGACTTTGGTTGACACATGTCATCGGTTCCCAATTGCACAGATCGATGCTCATGATGTTGATCACTGGATTGTCTGGTCCAGACTCGATTATATACAGACCGCCGTCATACAGCTGGAATGTTGCTGTACATCGCGTTTTATAACCAACATACAAAACACCCTCTCACCCAAACCGGCGTGTGTTCCTGTCCCACAGTTTCAGGAATGAAGAATGTCTCAGGGCTCCTTTTCATTATGTTTTATTGGTTAATAATGTTCATTTCAGAGACAAGTTGTTAGTCTAGCACATCCGTTAACTTGGCGGAGTCTGGTGCGAAGCCCACATGCATATTATGTGATAACGATTATCATGTCCATGCAATGGTTTGTGTTACTGACGCGATAAATCTGATAAACTTTGTGGCACAACCATGGTGCCGTTGTACGAAACAACCTTAGCACTAAGGTGATCGGAACTCCCATACCTTAACATAGACCTAGCGCTAAAGTGATCGGAACTCCCATACCTTAACATAGACTTAGCGCTAAGGTGATCGGAACTCCCATACCTTAACATAGACTTAGCGCTAAAGTGATCGGAACTCCCATACCTTAACATAGACTTAGCGCTTAGGTGATCGGAACTCCCATACCTTAACATATACTTAGCGCTAAGGTTGTCTTGTACAACGGCACCCTGGTAAATATGCAAATGAGGTTCCCCTTGATGGTGCACTATAAGCTCAAAGACCGGTCGAATGGGTAATGCACTGTATGCATGTAAGTAAACTCTACCCAGAAACCGCTCAAATTTAGATTATTTTTTCAAAGTGTGGGTGAGTCTGTCCACAAAGATCTCTTGAAATCATTTGACACCATATTATAAACAGGCAGTAAAAAATACACCATTTCATTGGTTCGTATGAATGTCCAAAGTTATTTCATGTAATGAAATAATGTCTTAACTTTGATTATGTTATAGTGAGTGAGTGAGTGAGTTTAGTTTTACGCCGCTTTTAGCAATATTCCAGCAATATCACGGCAGGGGACACCAGAAATGGGCTTCACACATTGTGCCCATGTAGGGAATCGAACCCGGGTTTTCGGCGTGACGAGTAGAAGCTTTATCCACTAGGCTACTCCACCGCCCCTATTACGTTGTAAATGACATTGTTTGATATGGAGATTTTACCATTAAGTGATTCTGTATAGTAGTAAAATATATCGGGAATATAAGGAGAGAAGATAATTGCTTGATGTCTGATATATTTAATACATTCGGTTTATGATGAACAGTTACAATGTAGTAGGTTTCTGAAACGTTTATACTTAGCTGACACGATTTCTGTCATGAGTGAGTGAGTGAGTCCCAAAGCGATGCAGGTTTTGTCACAGTTAACACTTTCGTGAAACCAATAAGCACAGATAGAGTGCTGACAAAACCTAACCATATTCCCTGAAATCGACTCCCTTCGGATTCTGGCACGCCGACGGGAGGCAACTCTTCACATTTACATGTTGCGCCTTAGACAACTGAGACACATAAAGGAAGTCGACATTTTGTCCGACAGCTGTATAGCTTATTCCCTCACAAACAGTTCCCGGTGCACCTATCACATTATTTCAGTGTATATATTGTGCTAGTCCTTCAACAGCACTTCAATGAGAGGTCGAATCTGGATCAAACAAACCATATGAGCATTTATCCCCTCAATCTTCACATCAGGCCCGCAGCAAAGGAAATTTCTCACAATAGACACGGGTTCTATTTCCCATGGGTACAATGTATGAAGGCAATATTGCTGGAATAAAACCATACTCACTCACTCTCAAAATACTGCTCCAAACACCACTAAATTCGTCCACCTAATCCCCAAATGCCTATAAAGCAACTGCACACACCATCGTGGCCTCAGCGACACAAGGGTAATCTGTAACAACTACGCAGTCAGGCAAAGGGATTAATCCTTTTCAAGTAGAAACCACGCTAAGCAGCCCTTGTGTCCATCTAATCCCCACTTCAGTCGCTTTTCACTACCCACACGACACAGATCAATTAAATGAGGCGTCCACTGAAAGCGCTCACTGAGACAAGCGTCCACTAATATTTGAGAAGACTTGAGATGTTCACAGACTGGCTGAGTCTCATGGTAAGCCACGCTTGTGGGCATCATTAACGACAAGCTCCGGGGACACGTGGTTGCAACACAAGTCTAGCCGACTTTTCTCACATATTTTCTACCTCTCAACGGAACGTATGTCTTGGGTAATGTTAGTTTTTTCTGGTGACAACGTATGCGGAATGGCTCTTTCATGGAAACCAATTAGAAAATCCGGGTCATCAGGGAAATCATATTTTTGTGCATCCGATCAACTGATGAAGTTGTCTTTCTTTTAATTGCATTAATACAAAAAGTTAATTTGTTGCTGAGTTTTACTTTAAATCGTATTTGAAATAAAGAGTGTTCAAAGTCTGACAGCATTATCAACTTGTAACAACGGACTGCCGCTTTGACTCTCAGCCCGTAATATTATTTTGTTATATTGGAACTACACAGCATGTATATATATTTACACAGTGGAGAATGCGCTTTGCTTGACTTGTACTGTCTATCGGAAGTGCATTTCTACCATGCTGAGAGTGGGCTTGATCCATGGGTTTTCACAGTACTTTGGACCCGAGGTTTTCAGGCACTAATCTGGTATAAATTCACGTTTTTTTCTGAAATAATGTCTGAGGACATTTGTCGTCAGAATCTCTTCGATTACGGTCCCGTGAAGATCCGGGTTAGAACTGGTCTTCAGCAACACATGCTTGTAAAAGGAGGCTAACGGGATCGGGTGGTCAGGCTCGCTGTTTGACACATATGCGATCGTATCGCAATTGCGTAGATCGATGCTCATGATGGCGATCACGGGATTGTCTGGTCCAGATTCTATTATGTACAGACAACCGCCATATAGCTGGAATATTGCCGGGTGCGGCGTTAAACAACAAACAAACAGTAATTTGAACCCGGTGTTCCTTTTTAAAACAAACGTTTCAGATGTATCGAAACAGCTGTACCAGAAGTATGTTTTGTTGGCGTGTGTGTCCGTGTTTGCGCATGCGTGCGAGCGAGCGTGCATGTTGGATGACTAGGTGGTTGCATGCCGCTTTAAATATATCTTGTTACATCATGGCATAAAAAGCCTTGTTATCTTTGAAAACTCTTCTTGAAACAGGGGCGGTGGGGTAGCCTAATGGTTAAAGCGTTGGCTCGTCACGCCGATGACCCGGGTTCGATTCCGCATATGGGTACAATTTGTGAAGCCCATTTCAGGTGTTCTCCGCCGTGATGTTGCTGGAATATTGCTAAAAGCGGCGTAAAACCAAACTCAGTCAGTCAGTCAGTCTTCTTGAAACTTATGTGTACTGTTATGGTACTGAAAAAACAATCATTATAAGAACGAATGTTCTTTGGATTCGAACACAGGGCTCTGATACACCTAAAGGGTGCATCATCGAAGTTCCATCCACCCAGAGGTCCAGCAACTATAGAACGTTGACTTTGGCAACGCATTCTTTGCCATTAAAACGTCAGTACAATGTCAGTGTTAAATCCTGTTGGATTCGACCTGATACAATTTATCGATATTGTTCACCGTTTTACCACATCGTCAGAACAAATCGGGAATATCTATTTCGAGAAATCAACGCCAGAGTGAGTGAGTTTAGTTTTACATCACTTTTCGCAATATCCTAACAACATCACGGCGGGGGACATCAGAAATTGCCTTTACACATTGTACCCATGTGGGGAATCCAACCCAGGCCTTCGGTGTGACGAGCGAACGCTTTAACCACTATGCTACCTCACCTTCCCGGATTTGGGTTATATATTTTAAGTGACAAATCTGAACACGAAGATAAGTACCTATAGTCGGAGAAAATTCATTCAGACAGATATTGTTAAATTCCAATCGTGGTTGACCGAGATAAACTGTTGGATAAAAGAACGTTAACACTCGGAAATTGGATTTGACAAAAAATTCAAATGTTTACAAAACGTTACTGTGATGACACCCGGACAAACAGTTACTCTGAAAACCAAAGCTCAGCTAATATATACGTATACATATACTCGTAGCATTCATTTTATTTTAGACACCATCAAACATCCGTGTATACTTTACTTTCAGTCCGACTAATTCTATTTGAGAATATGTTTGTACATACGATATGTCAGTGTCGGATAGATGGAGACTCGACTGTATTTTGAAGCACGACCTGAGCGAATTGTCGATGAAAACAACCGTTATTTGAGTAGACGTGAAAGTTGTGGCTAAGGAAGCTTAAAAACACTAGACGTGTTTATTTATTTATAGATACGAAGAAAGCAACAGAGGCGGAGGGATATAGTTAATGATCACGCTCGTGAATTCACTTATAAGTTTTGTGACTGCCGGGATTAATGCAGCTTTGAACATCCTTACAGTCGGGTTGGGTTCAGGTGGAAGAGGAGCTCAACTGGATGCAGACCGCACCACTTTGATAAAGATGTCCTCCTTCACAATCCAAGAAATATAATCGCTGCGAAAACGAAAACACTAGAGTGAAAGGAATTATATTTTGTATTGATTTTCGACGCTGCAAGATGAATATTCCACGAAGTGGCCGAGCAATATATCGAAATATGTCAAAAAATACCGTCGATTATTATTATTAACAATATCCTAATGTGACAACACTTTAACGAACGTCACCTCCAAAAAGAAAAATAATCAAAGATTTCAATAAATCAATCAGGAGTGAACTCGCAAAATGCAAACTAAAAAAGAGCATTGTGTCTTTCTACAGTACGTAATATGTACATTTCCTGAAGACAATTACTGAATTTAATCAATGCATTATTTAAACCACGCACTTAAAAACGTCTTCTAGAAATAGGCAGTGCGGTATTCGTATGAATTCTACTGGGAAACAACCAGAAATCACGACGAAAAGTAATTGAATTCAAATCTACTTAAGGTAATATCAGGCAATCCTGAGACACCATTTTGACAGAGTTGAAGAGTTGATGGCGACTAATTATCATCACTGGAAACAGCACAAAACGTTGGATTGAGTAGTGAGTGATTAATGACCATGCTATATGTATCCCAAACGGTCGATGAGTTCCTTTTCATCATGTAGAAGTCTGACCATAGCAATCAGAGAAATGTATTTAGAAAGCCGGGCCCAGAGAGACTGATTGATACGGACAGAGTGATATTTAAAAAATCGTTAGTAGAAAGACGAGGACAGAGAGGATGAAGTAATTCAGCATATATGCGTGTTTCTGGTTGTAAATAAGTTTTGACAGACACGCTGAAATGACAATGACTCGTTGTCCAAGGACATCTGAAATTTTACCTATATTTTATATCATATCCACGATCAGGGCTGGTGATCCCTCTGCCTTGTCCTGAATCGGAATATGATGAGGCTTAAAGAGATTCATGTGTTTTTGTGTCGATTATCAAAATATCGTTAGTATCGCTCGGAACGTTCTCTAATGCCTTCACGCATGGATTTGTAGAAGAATATCGACGGGATTTGGACCATCAAGGACTATTTGGCGCTCAGTAAAATACTAACGAGCACTTAACTATTTTAACAAACTGATGGTCGATATATGTTGCAAACTGTAAATTCTAACGGTATATAATGTTTTTACCGTTAAAACATGGCGAATTATTCCAATGAACATTTATTTCGTTTATAGTTGAAAGGACTTCAATGACAGACATTAAAGGCCTCCACACAAGATCCATCATGTTGGATGGATGACTGCGCATGATAAACATCACTCATTTAGTGACGGAGGTCTACTTTCGCTTCGTCACTTAGAAGACCGAACACGCTTGTCACATCTTTGTGAGTTGCAGCATACATTACGCTGGTTTAATTGGTACTCGCCGATGTTTTCTTCGTTCGGATCTACCCAGGAAATGGTTGTATTTCGTGCGTCTTTACAATAACTCTCAGCTGGGCGTTCCCTCCGTATCAGTCATAGGGTGTGATGGCTTTTGTCTCGATACCAGTTGTAAACGGAGGGGTCAACTTTGTACCGAGTGATGTCCTTGCTATTTTATTTGATTAAGTTGAGATCGGTGCAGATTCGTTTGAAAATGTTGTGTTTTTCAGTGGCTGTTTGCAATGTTTAGTTCACACAGTGTGATAGGAAGGTGCGACATTTGAAGATTATTTAGAGCAGAAAAAATATAGTTTTGTTGTATAAGTGAGTGAATGTTTATTTGGCACACGATCGCATCTGACAGAAGGGATGGCTGATAAATTTACCAGACTTTTTTGGGTTAGCAAGTGGATAATGAATTAAGTCTGTTTAATGCACTCAGTCATGTCTAAACTGTCTTCTCTTGACAAATTATGTTGACGGTCAGGAGAGTGAGCAGTAAATGATTTGTGCCTATTTAATGCACATGATGAGATATTTAGCACTGCCTCTTGACAATGTTGCGTTTACGTTGGCGTTGACGTTGACGTTGACGATGAATGAGTGAGTGAGGGACAGTGAAAATCCGACTTTTAAGTGCTGCCGCTATATTTGCATGTAAGTTAAAATCTTAAAAGATAAAAGTCATTTTAGGTGAGTGAGTGAATGCAATTTTACTCCAATCATATTCTGATTTAAAATGGGCGGTGGGCTGGTCTAGTGGTGAAAGCGTTCGCTCCTCACGCCGAAGACCCGGGTTCGATTCCCACATGGTACAATGTGTAAAGCCCATTTATGGTGTCTCCCGCCGTGATATTGAAGGAGTATTGCTAAAAGCGGTGCAAAATCATACTCACTCACTACTCCAATCAACAATTGTACTATCTATATCACTGTAAATGATAGAGACCGACCCAGTCAAACTAGTGGTTGATAACATGAGCAACGGTTACCCGTTATAGGTACGATAACCTGAGTTAAGGAGTCAACCAATTCACGTATAACTGCCACCCAATCCTCAATGGAGAATGTACATTCACGACAAATATAGGATACAAAGGAATCACAGGTCTTCTCTGGAAGACCCCTCGTGGAGACGAGTGAGTGAGTAAGTTTAGTTTTGCACCACACTCAGCAATGCTCTAGCTATTTGGCGGCGGTCTGTAAATAATCGAGTCTGGACCAGACAAACCAGTGATTAACACTTCATGGGCATCGATCTGCGCAATTGGGATACCATGACTTGGTCAACCAAGTCAGCGAGCCTGACCACCCGATCCCTTTAGTCGCCTCTTACGACAAGCATGGGTTACTGAAGATCAATTCTAACCCGGATCTGACTTGGTTGACACGTGTCATCGTATCCCAAATGTGTAGATCGATGCTCATGCTGTTGATCACTGGATTGTCTGGTCCAGACTCGATTATTTATAGACCGCCGCCATATAGCTGGAATATTCATATTGCTGAGTGTGGCGTAAAACTAAACTCACTCACTCAGATATATATAAACGTCACATAATTACGATTGACAATACGCTTGGTGTATTTCTAATTTGGATATATTCAATGTCGATTTCCACAAGGCATCTCATTGTTACATTAAAGTATCACAGATAAACCTCAGCTCTTGATCAAGCATAGCAGCATTTAATTCTACATTGAGCAGATTGAGACTGCACGCTTCTACATGTCAATATCACCATTTCATATCCAGGTTAACTGACTACAGAACTATTTATTACAGCATCTGACAATTGCGATGTTGAAAGTTGGAAATTGTGGCCAGACCTTTCCGAAGTGCTATTAAAGTTCACTTTTCGTAAAAAATGTTAATCAAATAATCTACCATGCGGTGAAAGCACAATTTTTCATCATCCAATATATAATTTCCTTAATAACAGCTCTGTATAATTATTGTAATAAGGCGGATAAAACCTGGCTTTGCACTGTCAAGAAAATTGGGATACAAAAAGTATTAAGAGCACCGAATTACGAATCCTGACTGTGTAATATGCAATTTCGTGGAACGAAATAAAAACAGCAAACAAATTGATAGAAGTCATCATAAGATGGTGTACGCCAGTCGATAGTTTTCAACACGATGTGGCCCTGTACTGACAGCGACGGTAGATGAACCCTGTCCACGACATCTGGTCAGTGTGACCAAATAGTTAAACACTCATTTCCCTCATACAGTTCATATACTTTGACACTTCATTCCAATACATAGGAATAAATGAAAGATTATGGCATGATTAATCTTCTCGGAATTGCATCGATCGTTTCCAGCTTTCCATCCACAAACTAACATGCCAGAATTTATACTGTCTCTGCATACCACTACAACTGGCATCATCATCATCATCATCATCACCATCGTCGTCGTCGTCGTCGTCGCATCAATCATCACCACCATCACCCTCATCACCTTCATCATCATCGTCGTCATAATCACTATCATCATTACTATCGCCACCACCATCATCATCATCATTATCGCCATCGTCTTTACTATTGGTCATAGGGCGGTGGTGTAGCCTAGCGGTTAAACCACTCGCTCGTCACGCTGAAGACCCAGGTTCGATTCCCCACATGGGTATAATGTGTGAAGCCCATTTCTGGTGTCCCCCGCCGTGATATTGCTGGAATATTGCTAAAATATTCCGCGTAAAACCACACTCACCTTGCTCAATCGATCAATCAATATTGTTAATATTTACAGATTTAACAAAAGTGAATGCAGCTAATGTTCCGGTTGATTGGGAGGTACCAAACCTCAGGCACCAAGGACCATGGGGAGTCAAGACAACTCGGCACTTGGAATTCGAGCTTGAGATTTCGTAAGCCATGTTCGCATATAATTGTAAACTTTCTTTCCAATCTCATTACAATCCCAAAAACGACGGTAGTTACATGCAGAGACGGATGTTGACCTTGAAGATAAAATGACATTCTCTCCCCATCAGGGACGGTGGGGAAGCCTAGTGGTTAAAGCGTTCGCTTGTCACGGTGAAGACCCGGGTTCGATTCCCCACATGAGTACAATGTATGAAGTCCATTTCTGGTGTCCCCCGCCACGATATTGCTGGAATATTGCTAAAAGCGGCGTAAAAACCATACTCACTCACTCACTCACTCACTCTCTTCCCATCAGCAAAAATCTACGAAAATATGTGTTTGTGGTACGTAAGCGGCTGCGAGACGTGATCGTCTATTACGAGGTCGAATAACAGCAGGATGCTGGGACTGCATCCCTTCAAGCAATAATACCCCACCGAGCCCACGACATCGTTAACAACTGCACGAAGAAATGTACTCGGTTTGAACTGGTAAATTATGGCATTGAAAAACAAATTATGGCATTGAAAGACATCAAAGTAACTGCTGCAATATGTATTAATGTACCAGACGACTAATTGTATTCTGCTTGTATAATTCGTTCTTTTACATCAAGGCATGGCATCGGCGGGATGGGCGGACCCCTGCGTGTGTACAATGCCGGAAGACTTTGTCAGCAATGCATGCTGGGTAACCTCCTGACGACATGTTCCGGTCAAGACATGATTGGTTGATTGAGTTTAGTTTTACGCCACACTCAGCAATATTACAGCTGTATGGCGACCGTATGTGAATAATCGAGTCTGGACCAGACAATCCAGTGATGAACATCATGAGCATCGATCTACACAATTGGGAACCGATGACATGTGTCATCGTCAGCGAGCCTGACCACCTGATCCCGTTAGTCACCTCTTACGACAAGCTTGGTTTACTGAAGATCAATTCTAACCAGGATCTTTACGGGTGTCATGACAAGACCGAAAGGAATATGACATCGTGTGTTAATGCATTTTATCAAAGGTGTGTGTTTCTACATCCATGCGAAATAGGTTCGGTAGGCTATCACGCCTTTGATAATTTTCTTGGAAATGACAGATTCATTTTCGAACTGACTCTGTATGTTTTCCACGTAGCGTGAGTGAGTGAGTTTTGTTTTACTTCCCTTTTAGCAATATTCCAGCGATATCACGACGGAGGACACCGGAAATGAGCTTCACACATTGTACCCATGTGGGGAATCGAACCCGGGTCTTCGGCGTTACGAGCGGATTCTTACAATGGTTTAACATCAGTTAAGATTCATACCTCAGTGAACTGAAAAATACACAGTATAAATTGGACAAAGAAAATATATGATGTCTACAACGATTTCAATAAAAACAATAATATAACTTACATCAGACAGCTAGGCGAAGGAATTGCAATGAACACAGCGAAAATGTAATTATTTCACGTTGAATGTTAAAACATTGTACTCTGTGTGCAACACCTTTGTGTGTGTTATTAAAACTTGCCCTATCTATGTAACGGGAGACGAGTCTGGATCTTACAAACCCGTGATTGATAATGTAAGCGTCATTTCGCGCTGCCAATATGTTCAGTCACAGAGCGTGACAATCCAGTCCAATAGATGAGGTTGATGTACAACGTTTGTATGAGACGTTTGTATTTATTGTAAAAACAAATCATTCCCTATCTACTGCAACAACAACTCCTGTATATATTCTCTCAATTTGTTACTCATGTATCACTTGCTTGACAACGACATTAGAACCTATGTCGAAACGTCGCCTCCAGAGAATAAAAGAAGTTGTATATCCATAATATATAATTGTCATTATTCTTCATCAGAAGTATTGAAAATACTTTACCGACATTAGTATTCACAAACGATTCAGATTTGATATTTACAACATCAATCTGAAGGGAAATGATTAGTTTTAATACAAGTTTTGGATCCATATATGTTAGGAATTTATTAAGTCAGAAAAGACAGAAGAAAAAACCACACAAACATAATCGACTCTTAGATCTGTATATGTTTAGTTTGCTTGATAATTTTATAATGATTGAAATGTTAATATCATACAGTTCAGCCATAAAGTTAAAGAAATATCATTTATGTACAAAAAGAATTAAATATATTGTTAAGCAGCTGATTATATATTTGCGCGTTGGTGAGTGTGAAAATGCATTTTGTTTGAAAGTGATTTGTTAAAAGACACTTTACTGGAATGTAAGTACACTATGACACGGCTGAATATACACCACCGGCTCTGATTCTGATATCAACGTAACTGGGAGTCATCGGGGACAAGATATTACATTATTTTTCATAAAATACGGATTTGTACTATTAAAACAAAGATATGTAAAGTATATAATTGTTATCGCTGTTTTCGTACATTTCTGTTATTTTCCTTCCTGTTGTAATGCTTCTGCACAATACAAATTGTACTTAAATTGTATAATTATCAGGGAGGTGTCCCAAGTTGTAGAACCTGTGCCCAGACACTTTCGCTATGGGACGGTGGGGTAGCCTAGTGGTTAAGGCGTTCCCTCGTCACGCCGAACACCGGGGTTCGAATCTCCACATGGGTACAATGTGTGAAGCCCATTTCTGGTTTAACCCGTCGTGATATTGCGGGAATATTGCTAAAAGCGGCGTAAAACTAAACTCACTCACCTTCACTGTGTGCATATGTTTTTAAACAAAGTGATTGAATCGCTACAGGAAGGGGTATTATCTTGGTTTTGTCCTGAGACATTAATACTGACCCCACTGTGTTGTAAGGCAAATCTATTTCAAAAGCGTTTTCTTCACATGTAAGTAACGGAAACTCGACAGTTCTACACAATAATTGTGAGGAATGTAACACCTGGTTTTTTTTTTCTGGTTCATCTGTCACTTGATTGTCTGTTTTCCCTTGCCTGGCAGGCGTACCCCTACTGGAAATACTTATCCTTTACGGGAACATATGGTGTCACCATTGATACTAGTATATATTGGTCCATACATATAAATATCACAGCAATGTTGCCCTTCACATCAAAATGCAGTCGGTCGAAGAGGCTCGCCAAAACAGAGCATTTTTTTACAGTGACATTTCATATGAACGCTACACTCACAATTTCAGTTTTTCGGCAGTCTGTAAATACTTGAGTCAGGGCCAGATAATCCCGTGACTGAGACCATGACCATCGATCTGATCATTTTGATGCGTATGAACCAACTCTATGGAGAGTGTTTACAGTCAAGACAAATATAGACTACAAAGGAATCACAGGTCTTCTCTGGAAGACCCCCTCGTAGAGACGAGTGAGTGAGTTTCGTTTTACGCCGCAATCTGCAATATTCAAGCTATATGGCGGCGGTCTGTAAATAACTGGGTCTGGACCAGACAATCCAGTGCATCATGAGCATCCATCTTCGCAATGGGGATACGATGACACTTGTCAACAAAGTCAGCGAGCCTGACCACCAGATCTCGTTTTTCGCCTTTCACGAAAAGGATGGGTCGATACCGGATCGTAACGAGTCTTGACACACGTTAAGTCGAGGCAAAGTGAGTGAGTGAGTGAGTTTACTTTTACGCCGCACTCAGCAATAGTCCAGCCATATGGCGTCGGTCTGTAAATAATCGAGTCTGGACCAGACAATCCAGTGATCAACAGCATGAGCATCGATTTGCGCAATAGGGAATCGATGGCATGTGTCAACCAAGCCAGCGAGCCTGACCACCCGATCCCGTTAGTAGCCTCTTACGATAAGCATGGGTTACTGAAGGTTCATTCTAATCCGGACCTTCACGGGTCCGAGGCAAAGTAGTGATTGAAAGTATGAAAACACTGCGAATGTCTGGCCATGTTGTCACGCAGTATCTCAGAGCAGAGCCGTCATATCCGTCATGAACCGGTTCTTACCCATCAAACAATCGGACCCCAGTGATTCCTTCCGGTTGATAAAGATCTGATGACATCCCTATGGGGGTCACGTCAGACTGGCCTTTCATCTGACCAATCGACCTCCTGACCAGATGAGGAAAGTGACAGCCGGATAGTGTTTTCTGATCACGCAACCTCGGACAGATTAACACCGGGTATTTTAGAACGACAGTTATGGCTGTACGACTCATTCCATCAAAGCCAGTGTCCGTCAGTTGCTTCATATACAACAGGATAAGCATTTGAACGGGAAACTATCGAATAGTCCATTCGGTGTAATACCTTATAATCTCCATCATCTATTGGTCATTCCAAAATATTCTTTTTCAGTTTCAAATTTTGATATGAAAACTTGTTGAAATATTTTCAAAGTGTTCGACGGCTTAAAACTCGTGTCAAGAAAGCTGCGTTGTGATTGTCTAATGTACTTGATAATGTTTTTATTGGTCACGTAGAGTTTGGTAAAGGCCGGTGTGAAGTGACTGGCAATGGGATGTAGTCATATCTTTTGGTCATCAACAACAGGAACTAAACTCTGATTAAATAAGTCAGGCTCGACAGGATGGCCAGATTCCAGTTTGCAAAAATGTCATGAAAAATATTTAGGTTCCGTTATCATGAATATCATGGAGTTGATTAACATTTTTATCTATCATACATGCCCTGAAACAAATATATCAAGAGCAGCGTATTGTCAAAACAGCTGGCAAGGTCACCACACTCTGAAATGAAAAATGTCGCTGGCATGGTTTTGGATATATACATGTATACTAGGATGTTTTAACAAATGTTGTTTTCTTCCAAAATGTCCAGAGACTAGATGTTGCTGTGAGCATCATGGACATAAGTGAGTGAGTATGGTTTTACGCCGCCTTTAGCAATATTTCAGCGATAACAAGGTAGGGGACTTCCATCTGGGGAATCGAACCCGGCGTGGCGCGTGAACGCGATAACCACTATCTTACCCCACAGTCCAACCTGTACCTGGACAAAACGTGTTGGGGACTTGACCCTCGGATATAGGCTGGCCAGGCTGACTGACCACCACTACGGCGATGCCTGGACATTCTGTCTCACAGTCCCTGAACCACATTATTTCCCCTTCGGCACTGCCCTTTCTGAAGTACTAAAGCCCTAAATGAAGCAGATCTCGATTTCATCAGGTATTCCCATCTCATTGGCGCTACTTTACAATTTAAAAGGACTTACTTGTTTCTGTCAAAATTATTAATATTCAGAGACGAAGCGATAGTCTAATGCCTGACGAGTGATCTGCCGTTTCCAACGTTTAATTCTCCTCAACATAACCAAATATAAGTGTCATGGCTTCTTCGATGGACTTTTGAATTTGAAGAATTGATACCCCAAACCCATCAAATAACCTCGGGGTGTTTCTGACATGAGTCTGTAAGATGGAGGTGAGCTATTTGCATACGCATGTCTGAGTATCGGAATGACTGGTTGATCTCATCTCTTCTCCAGAGAATCAATAACACCACACGTTTGTGTCCTTCCATTTACAGACATGCAATTTGAATAATATTTCAGGGCCTAATTAATGTTTCAATAAGTCCAGGGCCTTAATTTACTCTGCATAGAACACCGACAAATGAAAACACTCGCACAGGATCAATACCAATTTCATTTCAACATATTTCTTACAAGCTAGGCGAAACACGGCGCTAAATGTGGCCATCAATCATGATTGGATATTTCCAACAATGTCAGGAGACAGATTAATGAAAAACGCAGCTAAACGTTGGTGATAATTGCTAGTTATGTGAAGAGTCCAAACATCGCCTGTCGATGTTGATGACAATAATGAAATGGCATTGTTTGCAACGATAACTCAGAACAAATTACATTCAAGAAACATGACACAATACAACACGGGTAATGATAATGTTGTTTTATTTTCAGTTAATCTGTTTATCCTGTTTTTTGTGCGACTGTCGGTGCATCCTGTGCAAGAACACAGAGCCCTAATCATATCGACTGAAAAAGGTAAGTAGTGAGTGGCATATTTTGTTTCTGTGAAAACACATCGAATTCTAAAGTTTCAAAAGATAAATATTCTCTTACTGATCACAGCTGTGTGTTAACGCTTAATTCACGTTTCTGATAATATTCTAAGTACAGGCAAACAGATGCCTGACGCAGGGTTGGTTGGTTGTTGTATGACGCCGCAATCAGCAATATTCCAGCTGTATGGCGGCGGTCTACAAATAATTGAGTCTGGACCGCACAATCCAGTGATCAACAGCATGAGCATCGATCTACTCAAATGGGATAAGATGACACGTGTCAACCAAGTCAACGAGCCTGACCACTCGATCCCGTTAGTCGCCTCTTACGACAAGCATGGGTTGCTGAAGATCAATTCTAACCCGGATCTTCACCGGTACTGACGCAGGGGAACACTTATGTAACAGATCGGAGGCCGATGCCAGTGGGTATTTGCCACCCGATCTACTCTTGGCTCTAACATAATTGCAACATCGGTTTGGAATTAATTAAAACGATTCTTGCCTGGCGGGCATTTAAAATCCCTATCTTTTCTTTCTGCACAGGCAAAGGAACATATTCCACGTAACATGGAACAACGAATAACATTATGACACCTATTTCTCTCGAAGCGGGTACTTGGCCGCCATCATGAATGAATGTCAATGAATGATGGTCAAGGTCGCAATGCAAATGAAGGGAGGTCAAGGTCACATTAGCTATGAAAAGCGAAGCTCATAGATTGATATGACACGTATCGGTCAAAATCGCTTCAATCGAGATGGGGTTGGGGGATGCGATTTCACAAAAAGAAAAGGTAAAACATTACCAGAAAAGACTCAATCTGTGTCATTCGAGCTCAGAGGCAATAACGATGAATTGGTATTAATAACAATTTCTTTAAGTGGCATTTTTAAGAAGTTGGAAAGTCAGATGAGGACATATTTTATGGATGAGCATCTTTATTCAGGTGATGCGACGTTTCGATACAGATTCTTGTATCGTTGTCAACCAAGCATCACGTCGCATCTCCTGAATAAAGAATCTGTTCACCCATAAAGTTTGTCCTTATATAATCTATGACAATGATACAAAGATTCAATGAACTAAGATAATCCGTCTGTTTCAGAGGAATCCCTACTTTGTTCAGTTAGTCTCATGCAACTAAGTAGCGTGAACACACTTTAACTGACTTAAGATCAATAAATTTGTTTTCAGCTGTGTGAGTGAACTTTAAACGGAGTGAAAGACCAGTGAAAGTATTTGAGTTTTATCAGCAGCAGTATAGCGGTTCTTGAAATAACTGGTCTGTGACCCAACAGAGTTGCCAGTTTCTTGGTTTTCAAATCCAGATTTACATTTCGATTGACTCGAGAGACGGATTCCATTACAAGACAGCAGGTTGTCTTCGCTCCAGGTGCTATTGATATATCACCGTAAATAGTTTCATTCCATGTCTATTCGGTTGAAGACGATCTGTACACATATATTACACATATATTACCTCTGTACACATTAGACCCCTGTTAAATATAAGTCCTGATGTGTCGAAAATATTCGAGAGAAAAGGTCCCAATATAAGGCCATACCGCCGGTATCAAATATACTTGTGTCAGCGTTAAATGTGACATTTCGAAACGACGGTGTTCGAGTTGAAGAATCTACAAATATAGCCTAGCTTTAATAAGGGATGCGAATTTTTGTAAAGTGTGTTGCAGGTGTTAGCTAACTCGCGTCCCAGAAGACAGGGATAGCGTAATAAAGAGGTGCTGTAATTCAACTCTGAAATCTACAAGCATGCCTGTCAATGACTCATCAGACAATCGCAACAATTCTGTTTGTTCCTGTACAAACCCTGATTTGATCGTGTAAAAACAAAGTAAGTTTAATTGATCCAAGATTGTCTCATCAAATATTTAGACTGGTCTCAATGAAGTGATTAGGGTCTCGGGAGAGATCAAACCCGGCCAGTCCCCTCCCACAGTCACGCGTGCAAGTTGTAATTTATTTCTATGTCTTGTCGTGTGACTACCGCAAATACCGGAAGTTGCTCTGGGTGCGTATTGGCGTTGAAAACCAACATGACTTTGAGCATGAACAGAAAGCATCGAGTTGCTCTTTCTGGGTTTTAAGACCATCATACGACTCCAGCTCAAACTTGGTCTGATCACGCCCACAACATTCAAGACAACGGTTTAAAAAAATTAACTAGAATTTCTGTTAGACATTTGTTGGTCATGAAATACACAATGCCATTTTAGATAGTTGTCAAATGTAACATGTGTTATATTTGGGATTACGCTTTCTCAGTAAAGTACAGATTCTAGTACTTTTTTGGGGGGTTGAGTCCCATCTGGGATTCGAACCAACACCATCAGAGTCAGGCACGTAATCGCCAAACACACAAAGTCGGACGCCTAGACCGCTCAGCCACCGCGGCTTCCTCAAAAATGGAAGTCGGACAACTGGTAGTCAAGACTGCGGACTTTGTGTACCCCTCTGATAAGTGTTAATAATGGCACGGCTCCCACGGCCGAAAGCACCTAGGGTGTGGGTTCGAATCCCGGATGTGACTCAACCCCAAAAAAAGTACTAGAATCTGTACTTTACTGAGGAAGTGTAATCCCAAATATAACATATGTTACATTTGTTGGTCATTTCGAAATTTGACCACCACTGACAAAAATATCCACCCAATTCTATACTTTGGCTTGCACCATATAACCCACTGTTTTTCAGGTCAACAGTTGACTTGCCTGTGCGGGTCTGTGTGACCGGTGCCACTTGTGGGGCAGGTACGCCTTTCACTACATTCTGGTACCATCACTGTGTGTATGTGATTCGTAAATACACGATACATACTACAGATTTATTTATATATCTATTTTTATTTATTTATTTGTCGTAAGAAGTGACTAACGGGATCGGGTGGTCAGGCTCGCTGACTTGGTTGACACGTGTTATCGTAACCCAATTTCGTAGATCTATGCTCGTGCTATCGATCACGAGATTGCCTGGTCCAGACTCGACTATTTACAGACCAGATATAGATGGAATATCGCAATGGGTGCAACTTTAATAAACAATCAATCAATCGAATATGGGAATGTGTTGATGAGGTGTTTATTGAAAGCATCATGCCTACTAATTTAATTTGGGACGGCCGACGTTAAACACAGAAATTATAAAACAAACATATCGAGTCTACTGCTTGTAGACATTGTAAAAGGTATCGGTAAGTCTCACCAGGTCAACTGTGTTGTGAGAGACGTGACGTCACTGTGGATTGCTATGACGTCAACCTGACCTCGTTGATCTTCGTATAGATCGATGCTCGTAATGACAATCACTGGATTGTATGATCAATGATTTACTGTCCACCATCATATAGTTGGAGTTAACCAACCTATCTACCGACAGATATGCTAATTAAGAAACATTTCGCTCGCCACGCCGAAAGCCCGGCTTCGGTCCCCCACAAGAGTACAATGTGTCAAACTTCATTCTTGTGTCCTGCGCATAGTCCAGCTGTCAAATGCAACATCTTATTCAAGATTTCTAAATAGAAAGCGATATCAGGAGACGATGTCTGCAGGGGCAGTGTAATGACAATGATATTTGGAATGAAATAGTTTCTATTCAAAAGAACTTTAAATGACGATATGCTTTCTGCAATTAATTAATACAGAAGATTGCATTCAGTATGTAAATGCCACACGAAGTTTCAGCATGATTACCTATAAGTCTTTCAGTAAAAGCTAATGATATCAATTTCAACAGTTTGCTAACAGTTATTTCTTGTGTTAATAATGAGAGACATACACGCACGATCAGTATGATTTAAAACTATAAAAAATAAAATGATGCCATTGTCGTGTTCATTTCACTGTATGTAACAACACTTATGCCATGAAGCTGGCAAATCGACTGTGTAGCTGAACGTTTAGCATGTGATTCACGTGCTGCACGTACATTATGTGCTGCAGGTGTCGAGCCGCCCTCAGAAAATGACACCTGCGTTTGATAATGAAATGAACAACGCACGCAAAAATCGTGCGCGTAGGAATGTCAGAGAAATTTGTATTGATCAGAGTTTAAAAAGTCATTTTTAGCGGAGTGCAATATTTCAGAGAGCATAGGTGCTATTGATGTTGAGAAAATATTTAATTGGATCGGAAAAAATAGATGAAAAACATATATATGCCTTTGTTTGTTTAATAGCTTCTAGTTGTGACGATAAGTGAAGTGGACAGTGGACTGACGAAATTTACTTAAACTGTTTCTTAATTCTAATTAGTTTATCAAAGATCACGAAATGCACTTGGGATCCGAATGTTGGTTGTTTCTTCTTAATCAATAACGTATTTAACCATTCTGTTAAAACGCCAGTCTTCATCCATCAGACTTCAACACAAAACTGTTTACGAAGCGGGTTAGCTGTTCACGTGAACGGTGAAAGAATATAACATGAGTATGTAGAAAAACGGCCAAGGCTCGTAGCGTTCTGAATGTACTTGTCAATGGCTTAATTGTGAGAAATTATTTGAAGCTAAATACATCTCGTTAACCACGGGTGTGCTACCCCTAATACCTGAGGGCTATACCCTGACATTTTCTGGTTGAATTTATTTCTATGAGAGAGTGAGTATGGTTTTAAGCCGCTTTAGCAATATTCCAGTAATATCACGGAGGGGGACACCAGAAATGGTCTTCACACATTGTACCGATGTGGGAAATCTAACCCGGGTTTTCAGCGTGACGAGCGAATGATGTAACCACTTATTGCCGTGAACCGGCTGAGATCGTGTTGAACAGTAAACAGTGAGCACGGTGTTTGCCTGCAGACTACACATATAAGAATGGTTTTCGCTGTGATATAAATGTTCTTACCATACTACGTATGTATATACATATTACTATGTACACCCATACTATATTACATTACAACAACATCCGACCTGTTAAAACAACATGCCACTTTATTTTGCATAATGTATATTCTTAGTCAGAATGATAAATGTTCCCAACTTCTAATATGGTTTTCACATCTTGGTGTACTAAGTAAGGTAACCCGAAAAACATCGATTATGTAACTGTTATAACCCATAAGTTGTTTTAGTGCATTTAGAGTGAGTGGGTTTAGTTTGACGCCGCTTTTAGCAATATTCCAGCAATATCACGGCGGTGGACACCAGAAATGGGCTTCACACATTGTGAACATGTCGGGAATTGAACCCGGGTCTTCGGCTAGTGGCATTTAAAAGTTGGTGTGTTGAACTGGTTTAATACACGTTAAATTTTGAATGAAAATGATTCATTATGTTTTTAAATAAAAGCAGTGCAATTTGACCTACTGAAGACACAGGCTAATCACCGTGCAATTGACAAGTGGATACAATCTCCAGTTCGAGGTCAGCCCTGACCGTCAGTCTCGCACAATCAGTAACGCATCGAGCGCCTAATTACCCGTCAGACTCCGAGCCCCACATCATTAAGTAGCGAAGATTAGATACAGAAGCTGGCGTAGAGAAAGATGCAGTGCTCATAGTTTTTAGGTGCAACACATAATCTGCCCGTCTCTCTGAACGGGCCGGTAGGGAGACCTGCACGCTGTTTTAATTATTAGCCTATGGAGACTTACGCCTAACGTGTATCGTTTTAACTCAAAGTTGGCTTTAATGGTGGATCTGATGAATGACGTCGGGACGTAATGTCGGGGTGTCGTCAGTTTCCCAGGGTGCACTGGGGTAAGTGAACGTGGACGTGAACTGCAGCTTGAGGCTATTTGTCGGCTCAGAGTATAATTCGAGACGAAGAGGGCAACGTGGAACCTTCGGTTTCTTGACAAAATATGTACAAATCGAACAAGACAGAATCTAATATTACAGCTTATTTCTCATTTGGATGTATTTCTTATAATACATATAGGTTCCATAAGTCATTGAGTGAGTATGGTTTTACGCCGCTTTTAGCAATCACCAGCAATATCACGGCTGAGGACACCAGAAATGGGCTCACACATTGTACCCATGCGGGCAATCAAACCCGGGTCTTCGGCGTGACGAGCGAATGCGTTAGCCACTAGGCTACCCCACCGCCCCTCCATAAGTCAGATGTAACTTAAATAGATATCTGTCATCTTGGAAAATACACATTTTGATAAATATATTTTTTATATATTTCAAGACAATGTAATTGCTACTTTAAATCTTTACCTTGTAGGGTCACGGTGATTGTAACCCCGGGGCTCGAACTAGTGTTTTGGTTTAACAAACGAAGGCTGATTCGCAGATGTTGAAAAATAAGCTACCTTTGAACTCAACACATTCATAGTTATTATCAATTTGTTACAAACGTCTGTCTCTAGTAGTCTAGAATGTTATTAGACTAAGATCTAGTCTCAAAATTGAGCATATTTTACTGAAAAATAACGGTTCCTAAATTAAAATCATAAAATATAATGAAAAGGACCCCAGAGACTTTCTTCATTTTCAGAATCGGTGGAAATCTAGACTTGCCACATATTCTAGACTTGCATGGAGTTTCTTTGATGTATTTGTTTGAGGGTCTGGATGACAGACTAAAACGTTATGTGAGCATTTGTGCATCAGCAGAAACAATAGACCACCTTCACCCAGCTTGAGTATATCTAGATAACTATCATATTTAGAATATCTACAAAAACACAACATTCGCCCGTATTCCGTTTCATTAACTTGATACACTTTATGTCTCCCGTTCGCGTTAATAATTGGCTGACCGAGCATACCTGAATGATGGCTGACTGATTACAGTGTATAACGTTTCACAGCGAACAGAAGCAACACTTACACAGGAAATCTGATAAATGATATCATCACTTGGATATCAGATGAGGATGAAGCTTTTTCAGAATCTGATCTGTGTAAGAATACGCTTGTTTTTCCTTTCCCGAGACGCGAACATCTTCATACCAGCTTAAAAAGGCTCTCAAATCATTATCAAATAATAAACACATCTGCCACATGAAAGTATGACCCCTGACCCCCTCATATACGTCAGTCATTGTTTATTACAGTAATCTACCATTACGATAATATTTATTAAAACACGTAATTGATGGGAGTTACCTCCCCTGAGTTTGAAGGCGCCGAGTAACACGAAACATGACGGTGTCTGTTTTAAGTGCCTCTTTGCCGAGGATGTATACTGGTCCGACAGGAATAGAAAACTGTTTACACTGCACGAGTAATTACAATTACGAGGTTGAAATGTTCACGGTGGAGAATTGTGTACAATCTATTTGTGTTTAAAGAGATCTTAAATTCAAGTTGATAAAATGTTTGACGTAAACTGACACGTCGGTATCTCTTGTTGAAACTGCATTTGTGGTTTATGTTGGACGATTATTCTTTCTTATGTTTTAGTTTATTAACTACAGTTTTTGGATGCTCATCGGCTAAGTGTATTTTTGGTTTCTGTGTATCATGTATGCAAACTCAATCTGACATTTGTTTGCAAGTATCTCTGAACGGATTTTAATGCGTATTTAAAAAAGCACACCACCTTTGGATTAAATCGGCAACACCCTCTATTTCAGGAGTACCTGAGTTAGGCAACAGCCCAAACACGACCAACACGAAGGACCAAACGAGTGTTCCCACAGTTCGGCTTTTCCAGCGGGTAACATAGAAAATGTTACTTGCTTACAGATAAGCTGGGTACATTGATTGGTTCAGCCATTCAGAAAACGACATTTATGTGTGAGGTAAGATAAATTGATATGTATGCATCATGCTATATATGCATTGTGTGGTGGGCCAAGAACTGTTGCGGACGTCACATTCTCAATGTAATTAACCACGCGTCTTGGGACTGGTATATGGAAAAAGCTTTTATAAAACAAAACAAGTGCTGGCCACCTATATGATGGACAAGGGCTCACATGTCCGGTCAGTCTGGCGGACACTGTACCAACCTTTATGAAAGAAAATCATGGGAAATCAGCCACATCAGGTATTTCCAATCTCGGCATTGTTATCTATGAATGACTGCATGCAATCTATCCATAACCGTGGACAATCACTGTCGGATATTGACTTCTTACATGAAAAGCTGTATATAACCAATAACAGGCCACGCCACACCACGTCAGTTTGGGTTCATTAGTGTTAATCAGAAAGCTTCGATATGGAGAGCCTTTTCGTACAGAAACGTTTTGGGGCCATTTTCTGTCAAATGTCACAATTTATTCTTCAAAGTAGCAAATTGGAGATTGATGTGTTAAAATTTCGAGATCATGATTTGAAATCTCCAATAATATACGAGTTGAATTCTGACTTACAATTATAATTTTAATGAACAAATAAACACTTATTTATACACTTATGCACTTATTTATTACTGGGTAGGTTATTTGAAATGCCATCTTAATATGTTGAATCTTTAGTTATATCTTGACATATCAAGAACCTGAAATGTCAACTTATTTTCGTCAAATTTCAACTCAATATGCAACTTATGGCAGCTTTAAGTCTCAAGTAAAATATTGAAATAGACCACAAATAACCCTAAAAGGTTTCCGTCCAGCTCGATTGTGTTATTCGTCAAGGGAAGGCGAGAAGGGATTCACATGCAGTCTTGGACGAACCAAGTGCACATTCTCTTATCGAAAATCACCATTTGTCCGTGACACACCGCTGCACGTGCAAACTACTGTCACTTAACTCTTCTGATTAGTCTGTTCAACAAACAACAGCAGAGGAGCACATTTGCATTCATTCATAAAACAAGCCTTTATTGATTTGTGCGTCACAACTTTTGTTGTTGAGTATATGTTTTGTTGGCGTTTGAAACATCTCGTGGGAAATTTCATGAAGTGGTAAATTCAAAGCGAGCCTTTCACCTCGCCACGAGGGTCCTTTTTAAAGGTGATAAGAACACAGTACCACAGCACGAGATTGACATAATTATATACAGTTTTCTTTCGTTGAGCGTGTACAGTTCACTCACTGTTAATATTCTTAACAATTACCAATGTCCTCGGACATAAATTAAAAGACCTGTATTTTCAATTACCATGGTTTTTTTCTGAGAGGAAAAAATGGTTTTTTACGCCAGGTCTCCTAAGAGTTTCAAGGACTTCAGTACCGCCGCACAACGAAGCACATGTGATACATGTGGTCTCAACTTAGGCAAGTGAGTTTGTTTAAAGTTGTCTCAGTTCATCCAGCAGCAAATGGGTACCCGGGGGGATAACCTTGACTATTACCCTTCTAGACCTCATAGACAGCTTGGGCTATCAGGGGCAATAATAATCAGCGCCGTTGAGCTCTGCATGTGGAAGCTAAGCGCTATACAAATCCATAATTATCATTACTATTTCCTTCGTGTTTGACCAAAATCAAAAAGCCATTGTTTTGTTTCAAAAATAGTGAACATACTCGATTGCAGACTGCCCTACCACACATCAGACAGTCATTGTATAAATGCACATATGCATGTAACTGTGTAATAAACAACTGCACGCGCACATGTGCAACCACTCAATCCGTCAACACCAGCATTGAGACGTGGCGATATGCACACACACAGGTACGTCATTATGTACATGAAGTTCTTTGTTATGCACGCTTGTTGCCCGACTCCGACATATTGCCACCGCATACCTCCCGCTAACAATTAACCGTTACTCATGCAAAGCGACACAAATACCAGATCTTCGGCATTCGGCTTCACACGACTTACTCCTTCACCAACATGACACCTCGGTGAGTGAATGAATGTGATTTTACGCCGCTTTTATCGATTTTGTTGCAATATCACGTGTGTGTGTGGTGTGTGTGTGTGTGTGTGTGGGGGGGGGGGGGAGTTGACGGAAATGGGCATCACACATTTCACCATGTGGGGTCTCGAACCCGGGTCGCCGGATTGACGAGCGTTTGCTTTAACCACTAGGCTATCCCACCGCCATGACACCTCGGTAAGTGGGCGAGTGAGTTTATATTTACGACGCTTTTAGAACTATTCCAGCAATATCACGGCGGGGCACACCAGAAATGGGCTTCACACATTGTACCCATGTGGGGAATCGAACCCGGGTCTTCGGCTTGACGAGCGAACGCTTTCAATACTATGCTACCCCACCAGCCTGGCACCACGGTAAGCACTGCGTTGACGACATGGATTGCGTCACTATATTTCGGGTAACACTAGATCTCGACTCATACATATCTTAATATTTATTTATGGTTTGAAAGAAATTATGCAAGCAATTTAATACGGATCAAATTTTATACGGTCTTGGCTGATGCCAGATTGGGTGGTATGATGTTCGCTTGATAAGCACATGAACGAGTGAAGCTATGTGGATTCCTCGATACGCTCGCTGAAGCGGTATATGGGATTGTGATGACCGAGCAGGTGATGATGAACAGAAGGTTGATGAATGTTTTTCTTCGATGTAGGTGGCCAAGAGTTACAACGTGCCAACATTTCTGGGGTAAACTCATTACACTGTGTAAACACGTGATATGTCACATCCGTGTACCTTGTGAATGACAGGCCAAAGTTGCGGAAGTGTTGTCTGAATATGTTACAATTATAGTGTTATATTTTTATGAACATATACTGAAAAAATCAAATCGTTATTGACACTTACTGAAGACATTCAAACGGAACACGTCACCATGAACAAACGGAACACGTCGTCATGAACAAACGGAACACACCGTCATGAACAAACGGAACACGTCGTCATGAACAAACAGAACACGTCGTCATGAACAAACGGAACACGGACACCGTCATGAACAAACGGAACACACCGTCATGAACAAACGGAACACGTCATGAACAAACGGAACACGTCGTCATGAACAAACAGAACACGTCGTCATGAACAAACGGAATACACCGTCATGAACACACAGAGCACGCCGTCATGAACACACAGAACACGTCGTCATGAATAAACGGAACACGCCGTCATGAACAAACAGAACACGTCATGAACAAACAGAACACGTCATGAACAAACGGAACACGTCGTCATGAACAAACGGAACACGTCATGAACAAACGGAACACGTCGTCATGAACAAACGGAACATATCATCATGAACAAACGACACACACCATCATGATTAAACGGAACATAGCATGTCGAGGATACAGAGCATATCTACATGAGGTCAACTATGGTTATGCTGAATTCAAATTTCTTGTTTCATACGAAAATGGTTTTTACAAATTGATTTTAATTTAAAAGTTTAAAAAAATCGTATTTGTATATTTTATGTCGAAGTTTAGGCAGAATGTCGTTAACAAAAACGTCACAGACTGCCCCTGTTTGAAGAGGTCGTACAATGACTCACAATTCATCTGGCTCACTGGTTACACTAGTTATGTGTTCTTTGCGCTTAATAAGTGCATTTCGTAATATCAAGTCCGTACCAGACCGCCAAACTTTTCTAGCGGGCAGAGCCTCGTTTTGAGATTTCCACTATTACCAGATTTCCTTTTGTACGCACGCTTTCCGACAGAGCACGTTGCACGACATGTTTGCAAGGATTAGAAGGAGCATAGTGTTGCAATATACAAGTTGTTAGATGTATAAAATAATGCTGTTAATATTTATATATCCAGTTGAATGAGTTGGTCTCAAAATTCTGGACTGGTTATTGTAGTAAGTTGCGCAATGGGACAGAACCCAGTCAGCAGGAAACGACACTGCTGTGTAATCAATCTTTTGTCTTGAGAACACGTCGCCATGAACAAGCGGAACATATCATCATGAACAAACAGAAATACCATATCGTGAACAAACAGAAATATCATCATGAACAAACACAGCATATCATGAGCAAACGACACACACCAGCATGATTTAAACGGAACATATCATCATGAACAAACGACACACACCAGGAACAAACGGAACATATTATCATGAACAAACAGGAACATATCATCATGACCAAAATATCATCACAACAACATATCATCATGAACAAACAGAACATATCATCATGAACAAACGACACACACCAGCATGATTTAACGGAACATATCATCATGAACAAACGGAACATATTATCATGAACAAACGGAACATATCATCATGAACAAACGGAACATATCATCATGAACAAACAGAAATATCATCATGACCAAACACAACATATCATTATGAACAAACGGAACATATCATCATGAACAAACGGAACATATCATTATGAACAAGCGACACACACAAGCATGATTAAACGGAAAATATAATTATGAACAAACGGAACATATCATTATGAACAAGCGACACACACAAGCATGATTAAACGGAAAATATAATTATGAACAAACAGAACCTATCATTATGAACAAACGGAACACGTCGTCATGAACAAACGGAACACGTAATAAACACAACGACAACGTCTTCCCCCGGATACAGAGCATATCGACATGAGGACACAGAACATGATCTATAGCATGTACTTCCATGTTACGTGAGGCTACATATATCTATACTCACATGTCTCGTATTATATACATTACAAAGCGTCCATACCCAGGAATGAAAATCTCAATGCCTCCATTGAAAAATATGAGGAGCTTGTTGAATATTTAAAAAAGAAGAATTGGGATTTGAATAACAAGCTGATCATATCAACCGTTTCTGTCGTTTAAAAGTACATACGGTATTCATCTAAAACCTTAAAAAAGTTTTACAAAGCCACAAATGATTTATGTGTAGTATATACAATGTCTCAATGGTAGAGAAAGACGCGCTTGCAACAGGTGTTTTCTTTCCACAAAATACTGGCATGAAGATACGTGTCTACATATTCCTGCCGTATAAGTATGTACCAGAAACAAACATATCTTCCAAGCACAAAATAAATACTCATGTATTCTGAACCACGGTAAATTGCAACAGAACCACGTCCACGAAAAAAACTATATTTGAAATAGGCTGAAATCGACAGGTGCTTATTTCAAGAATGAAATGTACATTTCTTTCACCGTTTAGCGTCGGTCGCTACCTGACTATAGAGAGCAGATGTTAAGCTATTTAAATCCGCCTGTCAATATCAGACGCAGGGTCGGCCCGGAGACGAGTGTATTTATTCTACTCGCGTCTCTCTTGAGCTTCGTTTGGGTTGCCTCTGAAATAGCGACGCACGGGTGAATGGGCACTCAGGAAAATCATTGTTGGACGGGTCATGAGAGAGCGTATGTTCACGGCTGACAAATGCGCCGATTATTGCCGTATTGGGAGATTAATAATGTATAAAACACGCAGATTACAAGCGTCAGTTGAGTTTCATGAAGGGTAGCTTTAGCCGTACACGATATTGACGACGGGTGAAACGATGAGACGAGGACGGTGACATATGTTAATTCATTTTGAACTTTATTAATTTTTCAAGTCTTTGTTGAAATATCCTTTCATTATTAGACCTTTCAAAATGTCACCACGTAATAAGAAATCACATAACCTTCGCATTTAATTTATACTTGCCAGTTAAACACCATTCTGTTGTATTGTGGCATTTAATAATAGTAAGGGTATTTGTATAGCGCTGACTTCCACCACACAAGGGCAATGTTCAATGAGCTGACAAACTCAAAGTCACATTTTTGAAAGCTGAACGGTTGGAGGGAGTTTTATATATCTTTTTCTATGAAATATACATTTCTAATATACCCTGTGACGTGCTACGTGTCCCGCAGCTTGAATCATGGAGAGATGTGTCATGAATCATGATGGCACAACGAGGTGTACCTTAGACAAATATTTAATCCCAGAAATAAGGTTATCTTATGTATAAATATATACCTCCAAAAAATATACATAGAATCCACAGCAAGACCAGAACAATTGTTAATGTTAGGTTAGGCATTCTATATACTTGCTCAGTCAGTTCTAGACTTGTGTTGGACGTTTTAATTTGTTTCCAGGATCTGGGAAAGGGACAATTAAGTTGTACCCTTACATTAGACGTTGTAGGAATGACATGGCAAACACATGTATTTTAAAATTCGTTCTTAACAGTGATACATATTTTACATATTATTGGCAGGAGCTATGTTACGGTCGGCTCGTGAGAAACGAGTATTTCATGATTTCTATTTTCACCAAAAAATCCAAAGAAACTAAATAACACATGCACGACAATCGTCAACAGAAGCCCTTAAAAAATATATGTTTGTTATTGTTATTATAGTGTTCGGTATTGTTATTATAACGCATAGTAATGTAGTGTTGAGTGGGCGCCATTGTCGACGTCTATGACGATCAATAACGTCAGATTAGCGTAACGTCATACACTGAATTCAACAACATGTCAGGTCAAAACTCCAAGTGTTTTAATCAATATACTCCTTGTGTGCCATGCAGGTGAATAGGTCCGCGGTAGGTATAGGTATCGTGCAATTCGGCTTAGAAAGGATGGGTGGGCGGGAGGGTGACGAAATCGTGACGAAATCGTGACGTACCGACTCTTGTATCTCGTCACCATGACGTTAAGCTGCCAGTACTGAAAAACTGGTCCAGTACTGATACAGGATGACTGTCCCAGACTGAATTATTTACTGGTTGCCTAGTCTGTCATACAGACCCGGAATCAAATATATCCAAGAAAGCCCATGCAAGTCTAGAATATGTTGCAAGTCCAAAAATGAAGAAAGTCTTAGGGCTCATCTTCATTATGTATATAAGAGGTAAATTCTGAAATAATTACGGGACCGTATCGACACGGATCTTCTCCGGAGAAGATCCGTATCGTAAATATTTCAGGAGAAGATCCGTGTCGTGTAATTATTTCGGAAGATCCGTGTCGTGTAATATTTCAGGAGAAGATCCGTATCGTATTCCTGGGAGAAGATCCGTATCGTGTAAATATTTCAGGAGAAGATCCGTGTCGTGTAAATATTTCAGGAGAAGATCCGTATCGTGTAAATATTTCCGGAGATCCGTGTCGTGTAATTATCCGTGTCGTGTAAATATTTCAGGAGAAGATCCGTGTCGTGTATTTCCGGGAAGATCCGTATCGTGTAATATATTTCAGGAGAAGATCCGTGTCGTGTAAATATTTCCGGGAGAAGATCCGTATCGTGTAATTATTTCAGGAGAAGATCCGTGTCGTAATAAATATTTCCGGGAGAGAAGATCCGTGTCGTGTAATTATCCGTGTCGTGTAAATATTTCAGAGGAGAAATATCCGTATCCGTGTCGTAAATATATCCGTTCGTGAGGAGAAGATCCTATTTCGTGTAAACATATTTCCGTGTCGAGTAATTATTTCAGAGGATCCGTGTCGTGTAATTATTTCAGAGGAGAAGATCCTTTTCGTGTAATTATTTCAGGAGAAGATCCGCGTCGTGTAGCTATTTCAGAGGAGAAGATACATAGCTATGCTAAATGCAGTGTTAAATAACATCTACTCATGTAAAATAACGGATATTCTCCTTCAACGTGAATCCTCTTTGAACGTTATGTCAGTTGTATCAGAGTGGGCCAACTTGTAAGAGGAAAGCCCGAACAGATGCTGGTCTCAAACAATTACATCTTTTAATTTCTTATTTACAAGAATGTTAAATATATAAAATAATGTTAGGAAAGAATGTAAGATTTTGTAATAAGAATGCTGCTTATGCGTTTAATGATTCGTCCATTGAATCATGTTTAAATATTAAATATTCCTATGAATAATATACATCGCCTACGCCATGTTTATAACAATGATGCACCTGTACAAGATGTGTCACGAATATCATGTTTCTTTCATCCTGACATTTAATATATAAGACAGCTTTGCAATGCTAAGAGTGGGGGAATGAGTTCTCTGAGGTAAATGTTAATGCTCAACCAATTAATTTCCGTAAGAGTGACTTGAGTTAAAGTCAATTTTGAATTATTATTAATGCATGTGTTTATTTTTTTAATTTTACGTGGATAGTGTGATTTCAAAACTACAAAATGTCACAACATACATTGATTCAAAATTTCTTCGTGAACAAACAGACGCCAGTGCCATTTTGGGTCCATGACATCAAGCTTGTGAAGGACTCTCCAACTACATCTCTCCACGTGCTTCACCTTTGATCAATGTTTAAGAGGTTAGCGATAATCAGGGGAGATTGATTATTAGTCGGTGAGAAACAAGCCAGTGGTTAATCACCCATAAACAAGGATATGACGGGGAATGAAGCGCAACCGCGGGTAATAGAATGTTCCGTGGAAATGTGTAACAGGGCGAGCAGTTTGATATAACAAGGGGATGGTGACATCGAATGCAATACGATGTCTAGTCTGTCTCACAGTCCCTGGACCACATTATTGTCCCTACTGCCAAGCCCTCCCTGCAATGTAGTCTGTCTCACAGTCCCTGGACCACATTATTGTCCCTACTGCCAAGCCCTCCCTGCAATGTAGTATGTCTCACAGTCCCTGGACCACATTATTGTCCCTACTGCCAAGCCCTCCCTGCAATGTAGTCTGTCTCACAGTCCCTGGACCACATTATTGTCCCTACTGCCAAGCCCTCCCTGCAATGTAGTCTGTCTCACAGTCCCTGGACCACATTATTTCCCCTACTGCCAAGCCCTCCTGCAATGTAGTCTGTCTCACAGTCCCTGGACCACATTATTGTCCCTACTGCCAAGCCCTCCCTGCAATGTAGTCTGTCTCACAGTCCCTGAACCACATTATTTCCCCTATAGACTAGCCCTTCCTGCAATGCTAAAGCCCGATATGAAGCAAGTCTAGAATTCCCCAGGTTCTGAATCTCCCAACTCACTGGGGCTCCTTTTCAATTTAAATTACGCGTACGTTATATTCGGCTATGTCGAACATTTGGGTTATACATTCACTCAATAGATATATTACTTTCTATCTCGAAGGTCTATCACCCTATCCACAGGTATCACAATGGTGTAATTGTTGCAGGAATATGTTTAAATACAGCGTAATTGATGCAGATTGGGCTGATGTGTATATCAGTCAAGTGATGAGGCTGACGGCACTTAACAGTAAATACATAGCAGCACTCACAGCGTGATTGACAGCTCGGAGTGTTAGCACCTACCTTATGTAAGGAGAACTCGTTCTTAACCACATCCCACAATGTCGTGTATCCGTGGCAGAAATGGCAGCAAAGTATCCAAACCAAAAACCTCACGGTTCCTGAATATCGTCCCATTTTCACCAACCGTCTTTAATTTGCCGTGGAACTCACTGAACACTTCATAACTGATTGTACTCAGCTGTGATGATCTCCGCAGTACAATAACACTGCTAATTCGCCGACACTTCACACTGTATCGAACCGTTGTATTAACGAGTACGTTGTATATGTTGAGATGGAACGTCGCTGTAACGTCGTTGTGATGCAGTTGTAGGTCCCACAACCATTAACTGACAATAATACTCAGACTGTCAAATCCTCGGGGATATTGATTGATAGTTGCCAGTTTCACCTCATTAGTCAATTTCTTCATATATTCATCACTGTCATCGCCTGCAAACCTCCACTTGTCTATTTCATGGTCAACCACCCACACACAAGAATAGCACTCTTTGAAATGAGAACCACTAAACAACTTTTGATTGAGCCAAATATCATCCGAGGTGCTAGACCGTATGAACGTACTCCGCAATCAGAACGTGTTAATTTCACATGGAAACATGTCAATATCACATAACCTGGTGTTGATTTCGTACAACTCCTCTCGCAGCAGTGGCTTGTTTTAGCCGCGGCGATGTGTATTTCACATACACACGTGTCACTGTGGTGTACACACGCAGGGACCGATGTCTATTTCAACTGGTTGCAGCCACTGCGGTGCTGGTGTTGCCGGAGAGGGAGCGTGACAGTGTAGCCGCTGTTAACGTGTATGTCTCAAACGTAGGAAGAAGGTAGCAGCTCCTTCAGCTCTGGGGATACGTGCCTCCTCCGCGAGATGAGGGACGGAGTAAAGCATTGTACCCTAATGCATGTTCAGGGCGCAGGCATTGTAGGGACGGTCTGATACTGTAAGTAATTTATGACTTATTTCGGAAAATATGTTGACGCTCAATTAGCAGCTGATGGGATATGGAATGTAGTACTGTAGTAGTCTGTCTCACAGTCCCTGAACTATATTTCCCCCTACAGCCTTTCTTCCTGCAATGCTCAAGCCCTAAATCAAGCAAGTCTAGATTTCCCCAGGTTCAGGAATCTCTGATGTCCCCGAGGCTCCTTTTAAATTTAAATGGGTTTATTTGCTATAATCAAAATTATATATATGCGATAGTCTAGGGATGCAGCATAGATGGTCAGAGTGTGGAATGGTGTAAAGACGATGAATATGTTCGTAAGCGGTCGACAAAAATGAGAGTATAAATGATTTTGTAAAATTGGGTTTTTAAAGGATTTATTAGAACGATTGACCCACACATCACGCTAATTAATGAATGTCTATGACCAATGTTTAGCAAGGACGCATTATCGCAAGGTATTCTGAAAATACAGGCAAACAATTTACTTGTCGCATTACTTGTCCGTATAGCGGGGTTTCCGGGTTGATGGGAATCAGACTAACCTGGTTTCGCTAAATAGGGAAGGTAGGAAGGGAAGTTGACGGCTAACTACTAATTTGACAAGGAGATAAAGAGACAGTGAAAACTATATCGCTGTTGGTCTCTACAGAACTCATTGCAGGTATTGGTGGTATCAAGACAACTTCTACAGGGGTTGGTAAGGGGTTGAAGGGGTTGAAGGGAGGGTCAGGTACATTTGGAGATAGAACCGATCCAAATCATGAGCAACATAACAACAAAGCAATTCCAATAATTAGCAGTAAATATTGATAATAATATTTATAATAATTGCCGGTATATCGATGCAGATATTGTTTGGATTTCGGATTATTATCTGTCTTCATAAACCTCTCCCTATCGTATTAGTGTGTGTGTGAGTGAGTGAGTTGGGTTTTACGTCGCTTTTAGCAATATTCCAGCAATATTACGGCGGGGAACACCAGAAAAGGTCTTCACACATTGTACCCATGTGGGACATCGAACCCGGGCTACCGGTTTTAATATATCCGGAATGTTTTGAGGGCGACAACAAACAACGATAAAGTTGAATTCTCAACGCCCTGGGGAGAATACACAAACGTGAACATATCGGCGTCCAGTAGCACACTATCAGTCTGTTATTATCAGAGTGTTGAGTCAAGACATCTAATTCTCTCTTCTTTATAATAACCACACGATCCACATTTCTGTATATAAGATTGACCATATTCATCCTGTCATACGACTAGTGCACTGTATAACACATTGAATACACTTTACCCAGAATTATTACCCCAAAAAGTACATAAAAATTGCAGGAACACCAAAGAAAAAATAACAACATGTTAATTCGTGATTCTGCAACGTTTTAAACTGGCAAAAAACCACAACATTTTCGGAGTCCATAAAGTTTTCGAAACACTTCTTTTCTAAATTCTTCGCCGACCGCCGCAAATTCCTGTTCCCTCCCTCAATGCACTTCGACTTAAAGAGTTCCACATTGGTAATCGCTTTGGAAGGAATATTACTGAAGCGAAGCTCCTCAAGAATCGGCCCGGCATCATAGATGTTTAAATGTTACTTTGGAAGTTTCCGAGACCGAAATATATTGCATATGTCAATAGAGGTTTGCACGTGAAATCAGTGGCAGCCCGGTGACGGGCGCGTCCATTTGCGAGATGGGAAGGGGCGTAATCGTAAGAGTATAGTTCTGTGAGGTTAGTTTTAGTACCCTTGGAACTGCTAAGTGTACAATCTCATGGTTAAGTGTTTACTCGTCATCGGGATTTCTTAAAATAACGCCCAGGTACAGGGCCATCTTAGCTCGAAACTACACTGAGACACGCTGTATTAGGGACATACCGTGTTATAGTGTACAGTAAAACTAGGAACTACGGTTATGTCGAATATCGACATTTCTACAAATCGTTACCTCCGACGTTCACCGTATAGTATTGTATTGTGTTGAAATATCGTTCGTTAAAGACCATGGACATTGTATCGATATAACCGTACTTCGAAACAAACGGAGTATTGATATTAGTCATGGATATTGACGTTTCATCTACACAAACGGCCAATGGAATCAACTTTACTTCAAGACAAGCAGAATGTCGATATTTGTCAAGTTTAAACGTACACTGTATCAAACAATGAATGGAATTAGCCACACTTCGAGACAAGCGAGGTGGGAATAGTATACCTTGACATGTTACATGGTTCGAGTTCTCCACAGTTCGATGTTCTATGTGTTCTATGTATGTTGTAAGGAACAACAGGGAACAGTTCAACTATTGTTAGCAGGAATAGCATGGCACTGCGACAAATTCCTAAAGATCTTAAGACAGTGTCTGGCAAGCACCAGGATCATATTCCGGCTTACAAATGTAACTAGTATTAAAAAAGTGTCACCCACATTCTGTTTCTACTTGAGATGTTCGCTTAACGGTGCCTTTGGTACAAATGCCGTGGTATTCTGTTCCACTTCTCCTATGTCAACCTGACAGATATCAGATTTGTTTTTGTTATTGAAATGCTATTCACCAAGGCGTAAGCTAAACAGAAATTCACTTAATCGGAAAATGTTGTAAACATGTAATCTAACGCTGTTGCTGCCGTCTCCAAATACACCGAACCCCCGTTAACTGTAAACATCCTCGTTATACAGCCGCATTAACGTATCACCGAAATGACGCATTATTTGTAAGTAGTAAATAAAATTGATATATACATGTTCACCCGTAAACAGAAACTGTCCGGTTTCTGGGGTGTCATGACTAACAAGGTTCAACTGTACTGAAACGTTCTGGTGATACTTTAAAAGTGTATCGGTTGTCCATAATGGTAATTTTCACATAGTTACAGCAGTGGAGTTTAATTTAACGAATTCTCATCTGGTTCTTATTGATCACAACCGTATTGATTCCCAGGGGTCAATAGGCACCACTACTCCTGAGGGGCATACAATGTGTGAAGCCCATTGCTGGTGTCACCCGCCGTGATATTGCTTGATTAGTGCTAAAAGCGGCGTAAAACCATACTCACTCACTCACTCCTCACTCCAACTGAACATCAAACCTCTGATACAAACAACAGAGATGTGTAGTTTCTTTTCTACCTCAGTATGTACCACCATAATGTTTGAAAATATCGGGATTCTATTTCAATAGCAAAACATCCTTCGATAATCGTCGTGTCTCATTCCATCTCCTCGTGAAATTACTTGAATATTACTTATACTCACTCACTCTTTGATCTTTAACTCAGGGCGCATGTTCATATCAATAATCAATATCTATAGACATTAGGCCCCAGACCGTTAAACATAACGTTAATTATTCACGAAAGGTTGACACCTAAGACTGATTATAATTCATTGATTAAACACGAAGGAAAAAAAGATTAGACTACAAAATACAGACAGACACCTTGGGAGATTTCGAGACGATTATGTTGACATAACAGCGGATAATTACGTATTGGAATTGTTGCTTGACATTATTTGCTGGGAACCTGTGTTGTCACGGTTCCCGTAACATCAGTTATCGATCTGTATGAACAGCGTCTCATCATGTAGCAAGTCCCTGTATTCCGATGTTCAGTGTGCACAATGAACTTATCATTACTGTTAAACACAATAAGATAGGGCGATGCCTGTTATGCCTGAAATTTGTAAGCACGTGAATCTTAACCATCAGACAAAGAAAACAGGTTCAATTATTTGTTTACATTGTATTGAAGTACTTCGATTTCGTATTTATGTACACACCATTAGCACTATCACTGTAATGAGCTATTGACAAAAGGTTTTGTTGGAAGAACACTAAAGAGGTTCACTTTCGGGGCACAAGCTGTGTATGTTGTGAAGGAGTTTCACATTGACGAGGGCTGTGGGGTAGCCTAGTGGTTAAAGCGTTCGCTCGCCACGCCTAAAACCCGGGTTCGATTACCCACATGGGTACAATGTAAGAAACCAATTTCTGGTGTCCCCCGCCGTGATATTGCTGGAATATTGCTAAAAGTGGCGTAAAACTAAACTTACTCACATTTACTGACAAATTATCGTAATTTTCAGTGTTCCAGTCACAGTATCAAACAATTATATTACATGATAAAACTATGCGGAATTCTTTAAATATAATTTATTTAATTTTGAAACTATCAGCGAATTTGTTTGAATTATGTGTTTGTGTCAAAGGTTCAAGCGATATTTGTTTTCAAAGTTTACATAGACTTTGAAAAATGGCAGTCATGATGACTCACAGGTAAATGTTTTTGGGGTGTATTTGTTTTTAATTCCGTCGATGAAAATATTTTGCCAATACAATAATTTCATTATCAATTCTAGATTTAACAATGGCCGTAAAAACATAGCATGTTGTTTAGCCGATTGCAGTTTACAGCCAGAAAGTTTAAATTGCCTATTGTATTTAGCAGTGTTGTTTAGATTTACGCTGTGCGTATTTGAAAACAAAATATTTCGACAGCTTTGACTCGTATAAGGATATTTTGGGAGTATTTTACAAAATAGTTGAGTCAAATACACAGGAATTACGCGTAATTTGAAACCCTGGTTTTTCCTTTGGGAGTAAGGTTTTGACCATTTCTTGTGTGTCCTGTTAGAAATTTGCTGGAATGTCGCCAAAGGTGGTGAAATAACCTATTCTCTTACTTCCTCATTCATTCTGTGGCTTCGCGCCCTGAAGGCGGGTGTCGGTGGTGATGATGTTAGCCACTGTTTTGCCTGAATCCATAATTAACAACCGGGGTTAGAATTGGTCTTCAGTAACGCATGCTTGTTGTAAGAGGCATAACTGACTGACTGACTGGGTATGATTTTACACCGTTTTTAGCAATATTCCAGCAATATCACGGCGGGGGACACCAGAAATGGGCTTCACAAATTGTACCCATGTGGGGAATCAAACCCGGGCCTTCGGCGTGAGGAGCGTACGGTTTATCCACTAGGCTACCCCACCGCCCCAAGAGGCATAACGGGATCGGGTGGTCAGGCTCGCTGACTTGGTTGACATATGTCATCGGTTCCCAATTGCGTAGATCGATGCTCATGATGTTGATCACTGGATCGTCAGATCCAGACTCTATTATTTACAGACCGCTGCCATAAAGTTCTGATATTGCTGAGTTAGTTACAGCCGCTGTGATAAAACTGAAATTATGAATTTAGCTATCGCTATTTTGATACAGCTATAAATGAAGGGGTGTTTGAAAATGTGACTTTCAACTGTGTCAGCAGGTCAAAACTAAACTGACCATCTGACCCACAGATGTATTGTGTGTACGGCAAGGTAGACACTGCGGCCGGTCACTGTTTAGTCAGCAGCAAGCCACACACACGTCTCCTAACAAGCGCTTACAGGACATTTACTCAAACAAAGCGCCTCTGTGCCGACGGTGACGTCCACATGATGGCGACCACGTGTGAGAACGACGTCCCCGAGCAGTGGGACTCCAAGTCGGTCAGTGCATATCTCCAAATATCTCTATGACACATTCCAAAACACAGTGAAATATTTTAAAGAGAAAAATGGCTTTTTTTCGTTTTAAAACGAGGCATGGGTCTCAGATACGCTTTTGTGGAAGGGAGGTTAGATTATTGGGAAGTTATTCTACACGTTGAACTCATTACAGCTGTTAAGTTTTTTCAAGTTGTTGTAGAATGTTTCTTGTTGAGAGGTGTGTTTGTTCATCTGTCCTGACCGCCAATTGTTACAGCAATGTCGTTACATGACGTTACCCTTGCAATCAAAGCTACTGGTGAAAGCCTTGCGATTGTTCAGTTGTTTTTGCAATTCATGGCAAGTCATACGAAAACATTTGGACGGTCAGGCGGAGAACGGGCGCGACTATTTTTAAAGGCTATTTGTTACTTTGTGTTTTTAGCCGCACTCTAGCTCCACGACGGCCGTCTGTAAATAATCGCGTCTTTACTAGAATACCCAATGATTGACATTATGTGCATCGATCAGGAGTGAGTGAGTGAGTTTAGTTTTACGCCGCTTTTAGCAATATTCCAGCAATATCACGGCGGGGGGCACCAGAAACGGGCTTCACACATTGTACCCATGTGGGGAATCGAACCCCGGTCATCGGTATGACGAGCGAACGCCTTAACCACCAGGCTACCCCCACCGCCCCGCATCTATCAGGAGTATGATGACATGTGCCAGCCAAGTATGCCAGTGTTACCCTCTCGGCTCCTCTTACTGCAAAATATTGACTTTATAAGAAATAAGGGACCAAGATTTTACTTCGAAAGAAACATTAGGTCGACACAAGGGTGTATGGCTGTAGTTTTGATTTCGCATATACTTCGTTGTGTGGTTTCATTGTAATCAGGGGCGGTGGGGTAGCCAAGTGGTTAAAGAGTTCGCTCCTCACGCTGAAGACCCGGGTTCGATTCCCCACATGAGTACAATGATTGAAGCCCATTTCTGGTGTCCCCCGCCGTGATTTTGCTGGAATATTGCTAAAAGCGGCGTAAAACCAAACCCACTCACTCGTTGTAATCACAGAACAAGCAAATAGCAGATATTGTATTATTAGTGAACAGGATTCTTTCACAAAGATTGACCATTTTGTGGCCAGGTGCAACTCCTCATGCATTTACGTCTCCGTCATCGCCAACAACGTTATCTCAGAATGTTGGACGTATAGCAAGATGCACATCGTCATCTCAGCTATGCGCCAACATCCCCGATCCGCGCAGCCCCAATGTGTTTGACACGTGTTTGGGGGAGTGGAGTGATAGGGGGTTTGGATGGAGGGGTGGGGATGGGGGGTTAATCTGGAACTCTTCCCATTACACATACATCTGTCACTCAGAACCAGCTCGTGACCTTTCAGGGTTGTGGTAACCTTTCCATGGAAGTAATCGTCTTTAAGAAGCTTCTTACAACCTGTTGTTCTAACACTGACCAGAAAAAGAGTAGTATATCGAAGAATCTGAGGCGCTGTATTGGTAGGTACTTTTGTTCTATAATCTGAATTACGTGCGTGTGTGTGTCAGAGGTGGTGTGTGTATGTGGGGAAGGGGTTGGGTGGTACATATATATTCTTTGGTCTTTGGAAGAGGAGTGGAGGCGAGGAACTTTAATTTCAAAGTGAGGAAGATTGAGCCATTTCTCAAAATGTCAGAAGATTTACAATGACAATAATAGATCAGTAATGATTAATATTCTCATGCCGACCCCACTTCCTTTTATCCGGATATACATGATAGTAATACGACTGGTTTCATTGTGTCTAGGGACATTTTTACATATTTCTGTCTCCAATTGGAGATTAACCGTAGTTTGGAGGCAACCGAGTCCAACAGAGGACATTGCTGTAGTAGAAATAGCAGAGTTAGATGATTTGGCACCGGAGCCAAAAAATGTATTTTTTGTTGTTGGACCGTTTGGGGCTTTTTTCCTTTTTTTTTTATTGGATCCCAAGATTATAATATCAGCCAAAAGTTGACAAAAGCTCCGGTCAAGACATGATTGGTTGATTGAGTTTAGTTTTACGCCACACTCTGCTATATTCCAGCAGCATGGCTGTAATTAATTGAGTCTGCAACAGACAATCTAGTGGTCAACATCATGAGCATCTATCTACGCAATTGGGATACGGTGACTTGTGACAACCAAGCCAACGGACCTTACCACTCGATCCCCTTAGTTGCTGAAGACCAAATGTAACAGGGATCTTCACGGGTTTTGATAGAATGAAATACATTTATCATAAGTATATAATATTTATCATATGCTATACGTAAACGAATGTTGTTTTACGCCGGGATCAGCAACATCCCAGCTGTATCACGACAGCCCTCAATAATCGATTCTGAATCACCGCACAGGTGATGGAGGCCCGCCCACATCATTAAGCCGCCGTTACATACAACCAAACACATGACAAAACGTAAACATGGGATGTCCGCGCCGGGATTATTCAGTCTCGGTCGAGTGTGAGTGAGTGAGTTTAGTTTGACGCCGCTTTTAGCAATATTCCAGCAATATCACGGCGGGGGACACCAGAAATGGGCTTCACACATTGTGTCCATGTGGGGAATCGAACCCGGGTCTTCGGCGTGACGAGCGAACGCCTTAACCATTAAGCTACCCCACCGCCCCAGTGTCGGTCTACAACAGATTCTGTTTGGCGTAAAACGTACACTAGTTGAAGCAATTAATCATGTGAATGGATAGTGGAAATGGAAAACACCAACCCCCCTGCTTATCCCTGCCTAGATCATAACTGCACCCACGATAATGTGTACAGTATGTTAAACCTGTCACTGATTCTTCTCACATCCCCATCGGCTTACGGAATGTAATTTATCTGGTACTTTGACTCATTATCGATATAAGACCAGTGTGGCAGCCTCTCGGTTAAGTATTTGTTAGTGAAGAGTCGGGTTCAACTCCCCTCGCGAATCCATCATTGACTTCTGTCATAATATTATTGGAAAATTACTGTATGTAGAGTAAATCGCTCTCACTCAATACCAAAAACACTCAAAGAGAGTGAGTATGGTTTTACGCCGCTTTTAGCAATATTCCAGCAATATCAAGGGGACACCAGAATGGGCCTCACACATTGTACCCATGTGGGGAATCGAACCCGGATCTTCAGAGTGACGAGCGGACGCTTTAACCATTAGGCTACCCCACCGCCCTAAACGCAAAGAATTTTGCTATAATTTGACCACTCAAAGATGTTTAACTGTACTTTAATCGTATTGTAATACAAGAACCAGTATGATTTTATCACACAAACACACAAATATATCACTGTAATTATGTTATATGCAGAGTAACATCACGTGACCAGGTGTGAGGAACCACGTTAATACAATGACATCGACCAAAATTATTCAAACAATCTCGACATCGTGTTGGTACATCACTTAATGCCATTTTCGTCAAATGAGGCTGTCTGCACGGGCCTAATGGCAGCGAGAGGGCACCGCAGTTCACGTTGAGGGTGGAGTTGTTTCCCTAATCCTGGTGCGACGACAGCAGCGACCCACTTTTTATAGTGCTGGTCTACCCACAGCGTAACAATCATAATGCCTCTAGGTTTTTGGCACAGTTACCTGATCATGTCAGGAGATCATAAAAAATCAATCCGAATGCAGGATTGCATTAAACACTCACTCATTCACTCACTCAAACACTCACTCACTCTCAAGCACCCACTCACTCACTCACTCAACCACACTCAATCACTCACGCATTAATATGTTTGGCACTTTTATGGACCAAGATAACTTTTTTCATATCATTTTTCCATTTTTTACGGAATGACAAAACAAGCTGATCGGACGTCGTCAAGTCCGAATGTTGGTCGCAGTTTCGTTGAACGTACCACCCCTTCCCTTTTTAAATCAACTATGGAAACAAAATGTATGTTTTAGCGTCTCGTCGTACACTCATCACTCGTAGTGAGATACGCTTATGTGAATCATTCCATTCTCTGTTAGAGAACGTAACACAAGGAAACAGATCCTCTTCTCCAAATATACTCAGCTTCGAAACAGTATTATACACAAATTAGGAAACGGTGCGACTCAAGACTTGAAACCCAGCGGGAATAACGCTAAAAACGTTCGCTTGTGAAAAAACAATTAGCCTCTTAGAACGTCGACCAACAATATTGTACTGAGTGACAGATTGTTGCTGTGTACACTTTGATTGACTATGTACTGAGAGTGTACTTTGATGTACTGGATGTCTAACTAATTGCTGCCTGCCTTGATTTCCAAACGGTCCGTCGGGACATGGCTATTGGCAGAGAAGAGCGGCGAGCCTCTTTACTTATCGTCCCTCCGCCATGTTGGACAATGGCCCCGTGCGAGGTTCCTCGAATCAAATAGCTATCAAAGAAGACCAGAGACGTGGAAGCGTCGGGACCTATCTATCATGGAATGTAACCAGCTTATGAATATTACATGATATAATGTGTAATATCTTCGTTCCCACACGCACGTGCCCCACGGGATTGCGAGCGGAATTATCTGGTCACGTGATCGCGGACGGTTTACACACGGGTCCGCGGAGGAAGGTAGAAAACATAGCACCCCGAATTCTGCCAAGAAACATAATCGATTGTGTTTAATTACATGTTCTAAGACAAATATGGGCATAGCGTGACCGTGGGGGGCACGTGCGGGCACATTTCAAGATACTGTGAGACTGTGGAGGACGTGACAATCTCACCGAAATGGACTCCCAAGGCGCACCAAAGCTTTAATAGCACGTTAATTAATAGAGGGATATATCGGCAATAATCACCGATACTGTCTGATAGCCGAAGGGCCCGTGGGACTCCGGCTTAGAAGTGGGGAAATCAAACGTAAGGGTCGATATTTGCCGAAGGGACATTTTTTCATCGCTGAGGCTTATCCCGATGCCTGGCGCATTATTAAAGTTAAATCTGATAGTGCAGCTCTTGCGCCACGTGTCCGCCCTCCCTCCGATAAGTGATTAAGGATTGTTGTGCTTACGGGGGAGGGTGGTCCAAAGATGTAAGCGATTGGTGTTATTGCGATGCAAGAATCCCTGCCTATATTTCGCTTGCTAATTGGTTTAAAAGAAGTCCTTGCTTGAATCATGTCATTTTGGATCTAGAGGCGTAAGCCAATTTACTGGTCTCGACCTCCACTAAGAGGACCCAGGAAACGCATTTGACAGGTTTCTGTTTTTATGTAATGAAATTAATTTTCTAAGTCCGTGTTAATATTTTTCAGTGGAATAAGATCTGCCATAATTCATTTTATTTGGAGCTAAAAATACCCCCACAGGCAAGGAACGTGATATCTCAAAAGTACAGGACAAAAAGCCCGAATGCAAGAGCTCTAACAAGTTGGTATAATTGTTGCACGAAGATGGTAAAAGACGTGTCATTGGACACACGAGCGTATTTGCTGTTGGTGTCGTTGCTGGTGTTGCTGCCTGTTGAGATTGTATCCATATTGTTGTTTCTGATCATATTGAGTTGATTGGTTTGTTGTTGCTTAACGCCACACTCAGCAATATTCCAGCTATATGGCGGCGGTCTGTAAATAATCGAGTCTGGACCAGACATTCCAGTGATCAACAGCATGAGCATCGATCTACGCAATTGGGATACGATGACAGGAGTCAACCAATTCAGCGTACCTGATCACCCGATCCCGTTAGTCATCTTTTAACATCAATTCTAACCCAGGTCTTCAAGGGTTAATACAGTATGAAATTACAGATTCTAAATTACTTTCATGTAAATCACAGAATCTGCTATCTGTACCAACCCCCTCTGAAAAAAATCCACAAATGATTAATAGCCATCAATGTTTGCCGCTATTTATATAGAACTGTTTACATGTTAACGTTGAGCCAGACACAGGAAGCTGGGGGCCCGTTAAACAGGAACCAGTATATTGTAGTACACGAACACGCCGTGCCTTGTCCAGGACGCCGCGCAGTTCTTGTGTAAATAATTTATCGCTCTCGTTAGAAAGTTTTAAATATATAATATATTACTGAGAGTAATAGTGTCTCACAAGAATGAGATGTCTGGAAGATTTGTGCCTCCGTGACATGGTGGCCAGAGTTGTCTGGAGCACCGCAATACAGAGTTACAGACCTTTAACATTCCCGGAGCCACTGATCACAAATAGCGAATACTCTGTCCTGATAATGACCATTGGTTTCTCATGGCCCCATGGCCCTGTGGCCGTCCTTCATCATCATCATCATCATTATCATCATCATCACCACCATCACTATCACCATCATCACTATCATCATCACTATCATCACATCATCACCATCATCACCATTATCATCACTATCATCACCATCATCACCATCATCATCGTCACCATCACCATCATCACTATCATTATCACCATCATCACCATCACCATCATCATCGTCACCATCATCACTATCATCACCATCATTACCACTATCATCACCATCATCACCATAACCACCATCATCGTCACCATCATCACTATCATCATCACCTCACATCATCACTATCATCACCATCATCACCATCATCGTCACCACCATCATCACTATCATCACCATCATCACCATCACCATTGTCACCATCATCACTATCATCATCACTATCATCACCATCATCACCATCATCACCATCATCATCACTATCATTACCATCATCACATCATCACCTCCTCATTTCCTGATGCACCAGGAACCCGTGAAGCTCAGGGTTAGACGTTATCTTTCCTAACCAAGGCTTAAAAAGGAGCACCAGTGAGATTGGTGATTCAGAACCTGAGGAAATCTAGACGAGCTTCATTTTGAGCTTTAAATTAGCACTAGCACTGGGGCAAGGGCTGGACAGAAAGGAAAATAATGCGGTCCAGGGAGTGTGAGACAGAAGCGGGTAACCAGGCTCGCTCGCTTGGTTCCAGACTAACAGTCAGTCTCGGCAGAGAGCATTGCAGAGAAGGCTAGGCAGAGGGGACAATAATGCGCTTCAGGGACTGTGAGACAGGCTAAACAGAAGCGGGTAACCAGGCTCGCTCGCTTGGATCCCGACTAACAGTCAGTCTCGGCAGAGAGCATTGCAGGCTAGCTGGATTCGTGCCTGTCATCGTAGCCGTTTTACGAAGTTCGATGCTCAAGATGCCAATCACTGTTTTGCCTGGTCCAGAGTGGAGTGTTTCCAGATCTGGGTCATAGCGTTGGAATATTGGTGAGTGTGGCGTTAAAAAAATAACAATTAAACAAACAAGCAATTCTGATGCACCGACACACATACATGTATACTGTACTGAGCGGCATTAAAGTCACCTACATTAGTGTCATTGTGCAAGGGGTGGGGGTGGGGGTGGGGGCCTGCAGGGGTGCGGACCCATTTCCTCCCCGAAATGGTCATACCCTGAGGTGCATTTCCCCATAACCTTTTGACCCCCACCCCCAACCACTTTCATCATCAGATCTGCTGGATCTGCCTCTGTTGTGATTGTAATTCACGGGTCCATACTCGCGGACATGTAAATCAGACTCTCTGACATTGTTCCCCGTGAAAGATGTCTTTAATATGACATTTTGTTTCCACTGTCAGTTATTGTCGTTTATGGTTAATGGAGTCTCATATACGCGCCACTAATTCACAAACAAATTGCTATTGAAATTCCAACACAACTTTCACATCAATGATTTGTTTTTCTACTCGGTAAATTACTTTTGCCATACAGGAAAACGGAATCGTGATAGATCAAAACGGGTTGCCGGGGCGGGACAAAATGGCACATAAGTGTCAAGTCAACTTGCGCCAACACGTGCAAAAACTATCACGTGACAGCTGACCAAGCTCAATCACAGTCACGTGACAGCTGCAGTTTCCGGCCAAATAAATCACCCACCGGAATCTGGGCATTCCAGCGGTTAGCCACATGGTCACTTTGGGGTAAATAGGAAAAAACGATCATTGATTCTATATCAATTAGCTCTCTGCATTTCGGAAATTTCCATTTGGACCAAGTTCCGTGTAATTACAACAAACGATGTTTGGTGGCTTCTCATTAACATCCGGGCAATCCAATTATACATGTAAAGTAATACCCGTCTGGGTAGGAAATACAATTTCGTTTACAATTATGAAACGTAAACCACTTTACGCAATCACAATATAGGGGCTCATTTACTCGAGTAGTTGTCTAAAAGCTATCAACATTAACAACCAGAGCTGTTTATATTATAGCTTCGTTGGAAGAGAATATGATACAAAAGAGATGCACTTTTCAGAGCTGATAACACACAGCTGTGATTACCGTGTTGCATCTGAATCCGTGAACGGTGAACTTGGGATGCTGAATTCTGATAGTTCCGTCTGAACACAGGACTGTATGACATAACTCACACTAGGCATGCATCATCTTCGTTCCGTTATACGGAATTCCATTTTTTTATTTCCATGATCCGCGCTTGTTTTCATGTCTTAGTTGAAACATTGCATCTGTCATGTGAAGCACATCTTTGAGGATGCTGCAAGTTAAATGTGTTGTTGAAGAGTTGATGATACGCGTTGCCTCTCCTCCTGGCTTGCCGTGGACATGTTTTGTGATATCAAATTTGAAAAGAAATTTCAGTTGCTATATATACATTGGGTGAATGCGTTACGATTTTACGTCGCATCTGAATTATTTGCGAGTTGTGAATTTGTGAGTTGCGTTTTACGCCGGTTTTAGCAATATTCCAGAAATATCACGGCGGGGGACACCAGAAATAGGCTTCACACATTGTTCTCATGTAGGGAATCGAACCCGGATAATCGACGTGAAGAGCGAACGTTCAGCCATAGAACGACGAGGAAACATTCACAAACATACACTGCTATGTATACATCAAACATGCTGTTTAATGCATGCTGGGGTTTTTCATTGTGTATTTCGATTCCTTAAATAGTCGTTGTTGGAGAAAACATTACCATCAACATTAATTTTAGAAAAAGGATAATTTGACAGCTAAAGAAAATAATTGATGAGAAGAGTTGAAAAAGTGTGTTTGTTTTGCAAAATTGGCTCCTCAAATTGAGCGAAACTGCAGGGCAATAGAAAGATTACACTTGAAAACTGGATTCGACAGAAACATTAGACTAACGTCGAACCGTTATCAAAACTGAAAGGCTGAAAACTGTAGCTAAAACACAGCAAATGTTGAGACAAAAACACACCTGACATAACCGGATCGAATATCTTACCACCGAACAACCACTTCTTGTGTGTAGCATGGCCAGCCACGTTCAACATCGAGGCAACCTTTCTTTTATCCGTCACTTATTTTGTTATTGAAATTAACCATACTGACAAGTAAAAAAAATACACTGAAAAATATATTTTATTGTAAAATATTTGTATCGCGGAGCCCTGATCCAGATATGCAAAGTTGTAAGTGCTTGTGTTCGATATCACCATAGTTTGGTATTGTATGAATGGATCTCAATATTTACTTGTTCGCTTTGAGTGAGTGAGTGAGTTTGGTTTTACGCCGCTTTCAGCAATATTCCAGCAATATCACGGCGCGGAACACAAGAAATGGGCTTCACCCATTGTACCCATGTACCACTAGGCTACCCAACCGCCCCTGTTCGCTTGGAAGCCATGTATACTCACAAAAACGTGTCTCAAAATATCAACAGCACAGACGATCTCAGCTTGGCACTGTGTGACATTTTTGCAATGTTTACGTTTACCAACAGCTTGGGTTTCTACACATGGTTCTGTGTAGTCTAAGACTAGGCAACTGTATCCATGTAATTCCTCTATTGGTCCCTGTGAATGCCCTCGCAGATCAAAGGGTCAGAGAACGGGCGCGTAATAGTCCAAGGGATGTAACTCTTTACTTTGAAGCGCTGTACGAGATGAGTTGCGCAACGTAGAATGAATGGACTGATTGACTGAGTTTGGTTTTACGCTGCTTTTAGCAATATTCCAGCGGGGGACACCAGAAATGGGCTTCACACATTGTACCCATGTGGGGATTCGAATCTGGGTGTTCGGCGTGACGAGCCAACGCCTTAACCACTGTGCTACCCAACCACCCCAGAATGAATGGAAGAAGAACGGAACAAGTGATGTTTACATTTACGTACATACTATTAAGAATTGATACTGCATACAAACACAAGGTTATTAATTGAAAATGTCATTATTAAGGACATTACGACCAATACAGCGGGCGTTAAAAACTAAAAGAAAAAACAATACAAGTTCAGTGCTTGAGAGTTTTTTCCCATTTTACTGCTATTCTGCTCCTCGTGATGTGATGCAGTGGCATCGATGTGAATAATTTGTGTTATGTTGCCGCTCTGAGACAATTGTCATTCGTCAATACTTTCATTAGTCGCAAACCTCCTAGACATATGTCTGTTGTGTGTGCATGTCACTCACTCACTCACTCACTCACTCACTCGGTGAGGCTAGGGAGATTCAATAACGACTATTTGTGATCATTTTCATTTCTCAATCCGTTGTACCGTCAACCCAGGTCGTGACAAGATCTCCGTGGGAACGTCAGTTTCGTGTTGAACACATTTGAACCTAAAGTACTGTCGGAAATAGAAAAAACCCTCTTTTTAGGCTGTTACTTTGTATCACTAAAATTTACACAATTGCAAATAGCATATGTCGAAATAACCCACTTCGTCCTAACAGGGCGTTCAGTGGGATGCGTAATACGATATCCAGAAAAGCATGTTTACTCGTAAAATCGGGCAAATATAAAAAAAATACGTATAGCTGCTGAAAACAATAGATCAGACTGTAGATGGCAATTCGGTCGCTCAGACAGGTATGACGACGGACCGTCGACTCACCTGGCATGAAATGCACGTGCTGCCCACAGGCACAAGGGGTCATCTCAAAGATATTTTATGTTTTTTCATGTGTATTGAATATGTCTCTATTGATTATCTTATCTTAGCTAATATCTCAGTTCCCCAGCCCGGCCCCAACCACCGTCTGTGACACCCGTCCTGGTTTTGCTTTTGAGACGACCCCTCCTACCTGTTTCCTTTTATAGAGATAGTGAGACGCCATGGTAGCTACATTCTTAATAGTTTCAGTATTAAAGTTATTTTTTTACGTCTGCTATCGTTTATAATGAAGCTAAGTCTAATTTCAAAATGGGCATTTAAAAAGTGTCCTTTGTAATACAATGTCCTCGCACATTAATTTGCATAAAGCCATGGTCTGTTCTGAAAAAGTCGCACTGGACTTTAGAAAAAAACCGCGTATTGCTCATTTCTGCACTAATCTCTCCTCAGTAAAATCCTTCTTTTACGTTTCCTATCTCCGTACCACTGCGACTGTAGTTAGGCCGAACTTAGTTCAACAGATATTTCACACTTTCACATATTAACTACCTAACTTGTAGATGTAAATGTGAAAAAAACATTTTTTATATTTCAGTTTGATACCAACCAGAAGGGAACCTGAGATGTTATCGAAAAAGATACTAATCTCAGAAAATGTTTGATAAATATTAATAATGCTGCCAGCCATAATATTGATGCAAGATGTTTTTTCAAATATATTATTATATGCATTAAAGAAGATATTTAAATTAGTTTTGCAACTTCAGCTAAAACAATATGGATTCTTCAAATGTAATACTATTACCCCAAGCTCAGTGTCAAATCTTAAATGTTGTGGTACATGCTAGCTGAACGTGAAGAGCTCCCCTGCCGATAATTCTATGACCATCATATCCCGGGACGATGCTAGGACAGAAAGGGAATACGGTTCATAATGAACTGACGAAGAAAAGAAAGAACACACCTTTTGTTTGGGATGTTTTTCCTTGAACCGACGAAAATATATTGAAAACTGTCCTGATTGTGACTTACAAATCATACAATTTGTGTAAGTCAGTTCATATGTCTCCCGAAAGTTTTTTGCTTTTACGCAACGCTCAGGCATATTTTAACTATAGCGTTGTCTGTGACAGAACTAGTTCTGGACCAGAAAATCGAGAGGTTGACATCATACACATCGATCTTCGTTATTGGGGCACGGTGACGTGTATTAATCACATCATATTCTGAATGGGGCGGCGGGGTAGCCTGGTTGTTAAAGGATAATACTTACGAAAACAAAACGTTTCAGGGGTAAAGGCTTTCTAAAAGTCACCTTCCGTGATTAAAATTAAACAAAACGTTTGCAAAAAGGCAATAAATACACATAAAACGTACTCGTTTTTCTGCCTGTAAATTAGCATGCCTTTCAAACACTTACGGGGAGGGTGGGGTAGCCTTGTGGTTAAAGCGTTCGCTCGTCACGCCGAAGACCTGGGTTCGATTCCCCCACATGGGTACAGTATGTGAGGCCCATTTCGGGTGTCCCCCGCCGTGATATTGCTGGAATATTGCTAAAAGCGGCGTAAAACCACACTCACTCGCTTATTCTGAACTATTGACACTATCCTGCACAAACCAATCTCCCGTGTACACTCAGTGTGTAATACTGGCAACCTGTTTGTCTCGAATCGCTTTTATGTCGATATATCATCCGAACACATGAAGTGAACATGCGCTACCCTTCACATACCAAGCCGCTGAGTCGTGAAACTAGTACAACATGTTAAAGTAGACAACAAACAGATTTAAGCATTCTCTTTGTTTCGTATCGACCCTTAACACAGCACAGAACAATGAATGTAGAAATGTTGAAAAGCCTGCAGTGCTTTGATGTGTAACAGCGATCTCCCCGCCTACACAAATGTGTATAACGGGGTGTATGTATACATCTGTATACACGGGGGGCGTCTGTAAACACCAGTAAATGTCAAACTAGGAATGGTTGGATTTCTGACTGAACGCTTTGGGCATTAATCGATCACGTGCCTACCCAACTCCAAGTTTACCATTCTGCTGAACCATCTGGTTCTGCGAGGCTTGTCAAGATATACCGGGAATTAAAAGTTAAGCGCCTGCCTATTTCAAAACTAAGATGTGAAGCTGTGGTAATGTTAGGCTAAAATAATTGGGAAGACCAATCTATATTTAGAGAAGGTTAATCTGGAAACTGATTTAGGGATATCATAAACATTAGTATTTACAATTAAAGGAAATATTGTTAAAGATATAATGGCACTGCTTTTTAGAGCAAACCAACTATTCCTATTCTGCTTATACAACACTATTAAACTTAATTTAGGTTTCACTTGTCAAAAATGACAATCTTTTCAAATGCATGTTTTCCAAAAGCGCATACATCCTGTTTACAGTAAAGATAATTTCCAATACGGTTTTATTTGTCAACTAAAAGTACTAAACCAAATTATGACAGTTTCTTTTTCTGAAAGATTTCCTATGAGACAACCTATATTGTCAAAAAATACTTGGTGGCGCTTAACTTTTTATTCACAGTATATATTCAGTAGCAGGGTTAAATGTTTGAACGGTTAAATGAACTAGATGATACGTGTCCACAACGTTGTTTGCTGTTGAACGCCTCACTCAGCAATATTCCATCTGTATGACGGCAGTCTATACACACTCGAGTCTGGATAAAGTGTTCTGGGGTCGATATCATGAGCATTGATCTACGTAGTAAGATGACGTACATCAACCTAGTCAGCGAGTCGAGCGGTGGCGTCTCTTACGATAAAAATGGGTTGCTGGAAACTGTTTTCCACCCGGATGTTCACGGACATAATTCCCTTCAAGACACCAAACAGAATGCCATCAATGATAGGCATAGCATACATATATGTATTTTCTGCTAAAAAAATACTATATGCTTTAAATGCTAAATTGAACTGTATTATTCTGAATCCAGAAATATGCTGAGCTGAACTGACTGAGTTTAGTATTACGCCGCTTTTAGCAATATTCCAGCAATATCACGGCGGGGGACACCAGAAATGGGCTTAACACATTGCTGAGCTGAAAGGTTTCAATAAAAATATACTGTCCCGATAAACGAAGTTAGTTTCAATGTAGGATAATACATTAGATTGTTCTTTCAAAATCTTGCATTAACTTGATTAATCAACGATGTTATCTTTTTATGAAAAAGCGAGATATTTCAGATAACCAAAGACAGAATTGAGAGGGCTCACTTTGAAAACTGACAGCATTGCGCGAGTTGGAAACATACTTTCGCAATATGCAGAATTAGCCGGAACTATACGACGTTCCTTATGATATATGGCTGTTATAGGAAGACGTCGTTATATTAATAGTATCAGATAGTGGTACTCTCTCCCGAGAGCTTGTCGTTTGTAATAAAACAATATAAGTGTTACGTAAGGTGTATGATGTGACAGGTATTTCTTTGAAGTTGACGGATGACAAAGTAGACACAATTCATGAGTAATTTATTACGAAGAAGTTCTTATAAATAAACTCTGTCAACTTTGTGCTTGGCGGTCCATCACGACAAGGGAGGTAACTCTACAACTCATTTACCGTCTCAACTGAGGCGTTTCAGTGTTAGGAATTATTAATTATGGAAAGGGTTAATGGGTGTACAACTAGGGTAGCGTCTTAGAATTAAGTTTATTCTATTGATTATGAATGTCTCCATTGTTCAGATGAAACTAAGGTCTAGTGAATATCGTTTAATTTGCCCTTACAATTGATCGCTCGCTTGCTTCACATCAGTTAAAGCTGCACAGATGAATGAAAATCAATTAGATGTCTGACTACGTACTAGCATTGACGCTTTGTTGTGTTGTTTAAAATATTGAAGTTCTTTGTCATATTAGTCGGGTAGTTTGTTAAAAACTTAGAAATATTGAAAAACAATCCCGTTAAGGTCAAGGATGACGTCAGTCTTCTGTTGCTGATTAAATATTCGGCGACATGATGCCCATTACTGAACATACTTTTTTCACGAGAAGCCCATCGATACATCATCACCATAATCACAATATGTAAGTTACAAAACATTACAATTGAATTAATATTAATTAAAACCAGAGATGATAAACGCATTATTTTTCACGAAAAGCCCATCGACACATCATCATAATCATAAAATGTAATTTACAAAACATTACAATTGTATAAAATGAATTAAACCCAGACATGATAAACGTATCATTTTGCGTATAATCATTATATGTATTTTTGAAGTACCGATAAAGTTTGTTCGTTAGATAGATGGTGACGTTTTGGGATGGTCCACATTGCCTGGGCATTCTATATCATTACAAGTCTTGGGTTTGATTCCCCTAAGGTTTATGTGTGATAATCACGACTGGTGGTTAAAAATGGTGAATATCAAATAACGGCGTAAAACACATGCACTCGTCTAAATCTGTGTCAAAACACAAATGGCTTAAGCATTGCCATGATATAATATTGAAGCAAACGAGAATGTACACCTATCAGTATACCTTTTCCAAATGAGTGAGTGGTTGAACTGTTGACTTGTCATGCCGAATGTTCGGGGTTCGATTCCTTATGAGGGTGCAATGTGTGAAGTCCAATGTTCTCATTCCACAAGAATCGTACAGCTTCGATTGCCTTAATTTTATGTTGACATTTAGGAGTGAATTTATTTAATTCATCTTAATGCTACGATCACTGGTCTGGTGTCGACAAGGGCGTCGGAGTAGCCTAGTGGTGAAAGCGTTCACTAGTCGCGCCGAAGACCCGGGTTCGATTCCCCACATGGGTACAATGTGCGAAGCCCATGTCTGGTGTCCCCGTGATATTGCTGGAATGTTGGTAAAACCGGCGTAAAACCATACTCACTCACTCACTAGTGTCGATAACACGATGTTGCTACAGAGTTGCTGAAAGCACTGCGGCATAAAACATATTCAGTTAGTTTCTCCCCTTAGTTTGTACTAAAAGGTGTGTGTGTTACAAAATACATATGAACACTTTACAAAAAAGAAACCTAAAAAAATATGTGTTTTTCCACAAGAAATAAATGTATTTCGCTCTGTCATGTATTCATATTACACGAACAACATTTACAACAGTTTCATTATTACGATGGTGTCGAAGGACAGATTCTATTTGCAGAAATGTGTAACAGGAACCATCAGCAACTGAAGTGTTTGTGTTTAAAGTACAAAGATGAATTGATCACCAGACTTAAAATTTCGCAACTAGAATTCTGGGTGAAAGAAAGAATACATTTAAACATTTTAATTGACAAAGAGCAATCTAAACACTGGAAACACGACTGATGCATGTGACACAAACACCAGCACTTAAAAACATATGAGGTTTCTCTATTTTGTTTTCACTTCCATCAACATTCATGCACAAATTTGTTTTCCCTGGCACTTCAGGTGTATTTCTAATGAAACGTAAAATTTTAAACCTCTTACAATGCAGCCTTTCATTCTTCCACTTGTGGCTTTGTGTTTTGTAATTAAGTTTTGCACCGAAAGATGAAATTCAATAGAGTGTGACGCCAACATAATGGCAATTAAACCCAATCAGGTTCGAACAGCTGTTCCAAATGTTCTTTCCTTGCATTTTAAGTTCCCTTATTGCTGTTTTTCAACAAGTATTTATGACACAATGTATTCCATCGTACACTAATTAGATTAATAATTGAAAGGTTGTGCACTGATAACAATCCAGCTTGAGTGAGAGGGTACAGAAATATTTTCAACGCGCTCTATGTCAGTGACTTAAAATTCAGTTCAGAGTTTTATGAAACGAAAGTAATATCTTTCCACGATAAATAAGCGTTCAGGCAGAACTGGCTGAGATGAAATATAATCAGCCCTGTGAATGCCGTAGATAGAGATAGGGTACATTACGAACTGCAAGTAACACTATCTTATGAAAAACGAAAAGGCTGATAAACGATTAAAGTCGCGGATGACGTCCTAGACTGATGAAATCCAAGCATTCCCATACACCATGAACAGAATACATCCAAAAAACTAATTTTATAACTCGCACAGCGAGTATTTCGATGTATCTTATCTTTATTTAATCTACATCAAACCTATTATTGTTAGTTCATCCAGATAGATGCATCAGACCTGATACACAAACTGTGTCATTTTGTACCGGTTAGCGGGTTCAGAGCAGTAATTGTTAACACGTTGTTGCCGCCCATTTAACCAACTGACACATACAGAATCATAAGTATATTGTTCTGTTCTTGTATCAGCTCACTACCTTCTTGACAAAATCTCATGTGGGTATGAGTCAGGGATGTATTTTAAGCCCTCTTTTATCCTGTCTTGTTTGCAACCATTCTGGATCTTATATGTCAGTGTATCATAATCGCTTGAGTGATTGTGGTGACATATTTTAATGTCTACACCGACACGATAAAGAGGTTGTATAAGATAGCTCGCGATGTAGTCAAGGAGAACGTATGTTCTTCACAGTATGTTACTACGTATCTGTCAGAGAAGACGGGGACGCCTCATTAATCATACTTCACCACTTGCAGCGTCTTTTGTTGTGTTTTTACTCTCATGCGCACTTAGGTGTTTTCAAAGAGTACAGATAAGTGTAGGTATAGAAAATGCAAGGTCGGGTTGACTTATTACTTTAATAGTTTTATTGGAGTTCTCAAAAATATTATGTGAAACCAGACTACTTGACTGTCGCCCTGCGGGGATTTCGTGGTAGAGCTCAGTGATGGTGTCAATAATTTCTTAACCACTTTGAAGAAATTTATGAGGATTCGATGGTTACACTGTATGACCTGTGTAAGTGTAATGTTTGTGTGGGTGTGCGTGTGAGTCAATGCACGTGTGTGCGTTGCAGTACGCGTGTGTGTACGTGTGGGTGTGTTTGGAGATAGTTACTCTTGTTTTTGACCACATGTGTGCCTGGTGTCTGGTGTCTGATGTCTGGTGTCTGATGCTTGCAATTGGTGTCTGGTGTCTGATGTCTGATGTCTGGTCCAGATCTGGTTACGTGACAGTATTCAAATGCCACAGCGTAATATATCACGAACTCACTCTCCTCAAATCACATGCTCTGTCACAAACTGCGTGATGGACAATCAAAATTCATAACGGTGCATGTCATCTGTAATCAGGGAAAGCTATTAATCGGTCGGAGGACATGAGTGGTAGGGGGCGATGGGGTAGCCTTATGGTTAAGGCGTCCACTCGTCACGCAGAAGACCTGGGTTCGATTCCCAATATGGGTAGAATGTGTTTAGCGCATTTCTGGCGTCCCCTGCCATGGTATTGCTGGGATATTGCAAAAGGCTGCTTGAAACCATACTCATTCATTCACTCACTCACTACTACTACTAATAATAATATGTGCATTTATAATTATATTTATAATGCGCAAAACTCCATTCACTAGGCAGATGTTCAAAGCGTAACAATATGAGTGAGTGAGTGAGTGAGTGGATGAATGGGTGAGTGAGTGAGTGAGTGAGTGAGTGAGTGAGTGAGTGAGTGAGTGAGTGAGTGAGTGAGTGATTACTAGAATTTTAACCAGAAGTTGGCTCACTCTTCAAGGGGCATTTGTGTATGGGAAGCTCATCCACGACGGATTCGTCACTGGGTACTGAGCTGTGTGGGAATGAATAAAAAACACTCTGCATAATATATGCAGGCAACAATGCCCAGGAAGCTGGTCTCGTCATATAATCAGTATCATCAATACCGATAGTCAGGGACACGCAATGCCAATTACAAACAATATTAAATAAATTATTTTCATTCCCCTTTGATCTTCTATCGATCTGGATTTCGCTATTCGACTGATTTCGGTACCAAATGACGCCTAGTGCAATAACATCGATCACTAATGGTAACACTAAGTCACTACAACATCGTAATAACCGCAATGTTCATCATTATTGGTATCTACAGTAATACAGTTACTTACTAAGTGTTTCTATCACTTTTGGTTTATTGTCATTATTATCATCATCCATTCATTCATTCATTCATTCATTCATTCCCTCAGCCCCGATATCAAGTCGTTTTAATGCCCTAATTTGATATGTTTGTTTCACACCGCACCCAGAAATATTCCAGGTACATGTATATGGTAGTACTCTGGACCAGACAATCCAGCGATTGACGTCATGAGCATCGATCTGCGCACGTTCACATGTGTCAGCATGCCCGATCACCTGATCCTGTTAGGTTTACAACAAACTTGGATAGCTGAAGACCAGTTCTAACCAGAACCTCACGTGGGGCCATATATGGGAAACAACCGTTAAATGCGGCCTCCACCGCTGGTCTCCGGGGAATACCTCGCTCACACAAAATATCATCAAACAGATGATGTACATAGATTCATTAAAAATACATGTAAGTCCGTTGTCAATACAAGGGAATCCTTACGCCTAGGCATGATACAGTTTGACGTGATACTCTTTCAACAGGAGGTCGGTGGGGTAGCCTAGTGGATAAAGTGTTCGCTCGTCACGCCGATGACCCGGGTTCGATTCCGCATATGGGTACAATTTGTGAAGCCCATTTCAGGTGTTCTCCGCCGTGATATTGCTGGATTATTGCTAAAAGCGGCGTAAAACTAAGCTCACTCTGTCAGTCACTTTCAACAGGAAATCATTTATCACTAGTGGTTCACCTTGTGAGCCTACATGTATTTCGCTTTCACAACCTTGTATCGGTACATACTCTATTGACAGTTTATGTGTGTCAGTGTACGCCTTAATGTGTCCCCGACTGCGTCATACCAAGGACGTTGAAATATGGTACTTGTTGGTCCCTGCCTGGCGCTCGGCAATAATGGGTACAACAAGGACTGGTCAGCTCGGAGTCAGTATAATGTGTCTGAGTGGGGTATTCATGCTTCACTGTGGCATGGTATCTCAGTGGGCTAGCACTATAAAACCAGCTTAAGTCAGGGTTAGTACAAGCAGCCGCACATACACATACACACGCATGTACGTGGTCATATGAGCGAAATATTCTCAAGCACGACGTTAACCCCAATTTCACCTCACGTCACCTTAATGTGTCATTAGACCCGTGAAGATCCGGGTTAGAATTGATCTTCAGTAACCCATGCTTGTCGTGATTCGCGACTAACGGGATCGGGTGGTCAGGCTCGCTGACTTGGTTGACACGTGTCATCGTATCCCAATTGCGTCACTGGGTTGTCCGGTCCAGACTCGATTATTTACATACCACCGTCATACAGCTGTAACCTTGGTGAGTGCGGCGTAAAACTAACTCACTCACTCACTAATGTCTCATTAGGTCGAACTCGCAACTGCGACACCTCGTCAGTCAGAACGATATCGCATTTTGTAAAATCGTCCAGATTAACTATGTCCGGGTAAACGAGTCATTCATGTTCTGTGCTATTTCTTACTTCAGACGTCCGCACTACTGATGTTTCATAATATTTACGTGTTTAAAATATATCAAAAATGCCCAACAACGCTGACATCGTTGTCAAACATAATCAGGGCCCCATTGATCAATACGATTGTGTTAGGCGGTTATACAATGACATCATAACAGTGCAATTGTGGCCTGTCGTCAAAAAAGGTTTAATTAATTCGTCCTAAACGATGATAGTAACGACGAACGAAACTCATTATTTAAACAGAGGTCATGAGACATTAATTAAATGGACATTATCGGGACACTCGAGTTCGGGACACGACCCCTACCTTCCTATTCTTTGTCTGTTGCTGTTTTTCATATGTCCTACAGAAGCATATTGTTCACAAAACAATTATTTTCATTTACCTAACACTGCTTTATATCTATGTAAGTGCATCATCGCCATTCCCCCTTCTATCGAACTGAACCATTCCCCTACCCCGTATCTACAATTGCGCAGTGACATGTTTTCCCTAAAAGAAAACCCCGAACAAAACAAGCTTCATGGCTGCTGAATTCCCATAAATTCACATTTTAAAAGACATCGTTGAATTGTAAATAAAAGAAGGCTGGGGACACATCAAAGCAACATCATCTCGTTCAACTTTAACTACCCCTGACAACTTAGATACCAGAAAAGCGGGCCATGTTTTAGTGATATGCAATTTCAGGCAAAACACCGACAAACGCTCTCTACTTTGATCTCCTGCTTGCATTGTGTCACGTGATACCCATTTATCGATGACGTCATGCGAAACCACTATATGCTCTGTTTGGAAGCAACACCTTAATTGCCGCTGTGTTTATTCCAGAAATTGAAAGATGCTATCTTCGTAATTGACATAATGGCCCAGTCCCTTTCATACATTCCAGTGCAGGGACTGGACAGTGTCAGGCATTATAATGGCGTCCACATGACGTCCACAAAGGCGTCCGTATATGAGGGCCTATTGAAAAGTTCACCCTAACCTTCATGGTTAAACGGCAATGTTTCATGTCGTGTATTGACTACTCCTCGTGGTTTTAGATGTATCAAACATGTTTAAGTGGGTTAAGATGAATGTCAATATTTACTTTCGTTAAAACGTGTCTCCAACTTGACAGGGAAGGTGTCAATTGTTGACTTTCTTTTCGTCTCCATATTTACAAATTTGTTGCTTAATTAAATACAACATATGGAGGGGGAGTGTTGTGTAACATTGCTTTGGGCGTTATATCAGTATATCACGATCACGACGTCAGCCTGGCGTGGGATAAAATCCCGAAGTGTTGCAGGTGTTAAATCTCGAAATGTTGCAGGTGTTAAATCCCGAAGTGTTGCAGGTGTTAAATCTCGAAGTGATACAGGTGTTAAATCCTTAGGTGTTGCAGGTGTTAAATCTCGAAGTATTGCAGGTGTTAAATCTCGAAGTGATGCAGGTGCTAAATTTCGAAATGATGCAGGTGCTAAATCCCGAGGTGAAGCAGGTGTTCAACCCCGATGTGACGCAGGTGTTAAATCTCGAAGTGTTGCAGGTGTTAAATCTCGAAGTGAAGCAGGTGTTAAATCTCGAAGTGTTGCAAGTGTTAAATCTCGAAGTGATGCAGGTGTTAAATCTCGAAGTGTTGCAGGTGTTAAATCCCGAAGTGAAGCAGGTGTTAAATCCCGAAGTGAAGCAGGTGAAAATTCCCGAAGTGATGCAGGTGTCAAATATCGAGGGAATTCGATCAGTTGTTAAATCTCGAGGGAATTCATACATTAAATCGAGAGGGAATTCAGCTGTTACCGAGGGAATTCAAGTGTTACATCTCGAAGGGATCCAAGTGTTAAATCCCGAAGTTACCCAGGTGTTAAATCACGAGGGGATCCAGGTGTTGAGGGGATCCAGGTGTGGAAGTTACTCAGGTGTTGAATCCCGAAGTGAAGCAGGTGTTGAATCCCGAAGTGAAACATGTGTTAAATCCCGAAGTGTTGCAGGTGTTCAATGCCGAAGTGTTGCAGGTGTTAAATGCCGAAGTGAAGCAGGTGTTAAATCTCGAAGTGTTGCAGGTGTTAAATCTCGAAGTGATGCAGGTGTTAAATCTCGAAGTGTTGCAGGTGTTAAATCCCGAAGTGAAGCAGGTGTTAATTCCCGAAGTGAAGCAGGTGAAAATTCCCGAAGTGATGCAGGTGTCACATATCGAGGGAATTCGATCAGTTGTTAAATCTTGAGGGAATTCATACATTAAATCGAGAGGGAATTCAGCTGTTACCGAGGGAATTCAAGTGTTACATCTCGAAGGGATCCAAGTGTTAAATCCCGAAGTTACCCAGGTGTTAAATCACGAGGGGATCCAGGTGTTGAATCTGGAAGTTACTCAGGTGTTGAATCCCGAAGTGAAGCAGGTGTTGAATCCCGAAGTGAAACATGTGTTAAATCCCGAAGTGTTGCAGGTGTTCAATGCCGAAGTGAAGCAGGTGTTAAATCTCGAAGTGCTGCAGGTGTTAAATCTCGAAGTGAAGCAGGTGTTAAATCTCGAAGTGAAGCAGGTGTTAAATCCCGAAGTGAAGCAGGTGTTAAATCTCGAAGTGAAGCAGGTGTTAAATCCCGAAGTGAAGCAGGTGTTAAATCTCGAAGTGAAGCAGGTGTTAAATCCCGAAGTGAAGCAGGTGTTAAATCTCGAAGTGAAACGTGTTCAAATCCGAAGCGTTGCAGGTGTTAAATCTCGAAGTGAAGGAGGTCTTCGATCCCGAAGTGAAGCAGGTGTCAAATCCCGAAGTGAAGCAGGTGTTAAATCCCGAAGTGATGCTGGTGTTAAATCTGTTAATTACCGTAGTGATTCAGTTGTTAAATACCTAAGTGATTCAGTTGTTAAATCCCCAAGTGATTCAGCTGATAATTACCTAAATTCCGAATTGATCCAGGTGTAAAATCCTGCAGTGGGTGTCAAACTTTCACCATAATTAGTGAGTGAGTATGGTTTTACACTGCTTTTAGCAATATTCCAGCAACATCATGGCGGGGGACACCAGAATCGGGCTTCACACATTGTACCCATGTGGGGAATCGAATCCGGTTCTTCGGCGTGACGAGCCAACGCTTTACCAACTAGGCTACCTCACCGACCCTCACCTTAATGAACAATCTTGAAATGTAATAAGGGTGGACAGGGATTCGAACTCACTATTGTATCTCCGGCACGTCCGATGTAATGTGTGGTGCATTAGACTATTGGGTCACCCGATCTTATGTACCAGATTCATTTGTATCGGAATCTTCTGTACCAGAATCCTTTGTCATATCATCGCTTTACCATAATCCTTGTACCAGAATCGTTTGCTGCCAACATGTCTTGAATGTTATAACTGACTGGTGATTGTGCAAATCAGATAGTTTTTTTTTAATTTCCATGCTTGAAATTCTTCGTTGTCTTTTTGTTATTGTTTTAATCTCAATTGCATTTTCATTTTTCATCAGATTTTATACGAGAGACTATTGAGTTTGAAATCTACACGGGTGATAATTATGTTCAGTTTGTATAGCCCTGTTTTGTAATTACCTTTAGGTTTTCAGAGAACCTCAAGCTACCGTGGAAATACCGCACGGCCTGCCACACAAATATTCTCACCTTTGTGAGCGCAGGGCCTTGTGAGCTGTGCAGGTCGACATCGATGTTATCATCAAAAGACGTCAAAGTGGAGAGCCTTTGTCCAGGTATAAGCAAAGGTATTAAGTTTGGTCATCAATCAACCCGCCAGGAATGCAATCAGTTCACAGGTACGCAAGTGAAAATAAAGTTCAGGTGAGAGAATACCTCCTTGCATGACAGGAATTTGTGTTTCATGGGTCCATATATTTTAAACTTGGTTCTTCTGACGTAAAATGGAACCTATTGGATTTTAATGAGAAAATTTGTCAGTTTAAAATCGGCTCAGCACATACATTTTTTACAATTTTGTGACCACAAACAGTTAAACGTATTTATTTTATTTATAAATCTAAATATTTACAAATTTATAACGAGTTTTGACCAAAAATACAATAATTGTACTCTCATAACAAATTATGGAAGAGAATATTTTATGGATGTCAACTTCGTCATTATGAGGAATACAACGATTCGGTGTATACTAGTATTACTCCGTCATCGGGTGAATGAATGGTATGAGGCAGGGAGGATATATGTAGATGCAAGAAGAACAAAGATGCAGGCTAAACAATGGAGCTAAACCAACATTTAACAGTTAAGTAGTGTTGATAGGTGATGAACAGTGGACATTTGGAAGCCAGGATATAGAGAATGGACAAAGGACAGATAGGAGTTAGCTCTAATAGATAAACGCAATAGAGAGTGACAAATTGAGGTCAGTACAAACAAATGGACCCACAACAAAATAATCATCACAGACATTGATGAAACAATAGGAACGGACAGACAGCAATCAAACAATCGCTGGAAGCAGGTTCCAGGCGTTGGGCAGGTGGTGATATGTTAACATATCACAAATAGTGTTGCATCTCTGTGGATGTTAATCACAAATTTCTATTAAAGGATTGGAAAATGTACACCATCCAAGCGTGAGCTATTGTGGTTCTGAAGGAGGCATATTGACAGAGGCACAATTAAGATAGAGGCAATAGCGTACAGTGTATGGTTAATGACACCAATGAACCACGAGGTAATAATTGTGAGAAATTAATTGCCCGTAAACGTTACTCGAAAAGACACCATCTTTAGATGAAGCTAATGTTAGCTCAGCATTCTCGATGATGTTGGTGTCTCTTTGGTGCTATTAAAGTACAAAGGAACTCGTAATTGCGATGGCATGGCCTTTGAAAGAAAATTGCTTTTTAAAAAGCTATGACCCGCGAAAATAATTTGAAAAGAACGTAAAGCAGACAAAGCTGGGTCATATGGTGTACTACTATGATTGAAATATGTCGATTCAAGGGTCCATATAAGTACAATATATAAACTAAAATATAAAGATTTTAATAGCTAAAAAGCTGATGTTGACAACAGGTGGTTTCAAAATGATCAGTTCATAGACCATCCGTTATCATCTTTCTTACACATATTGTCACAGTTCACGCCAAAACGTTGTGTAGTTTAGTGTCATTATGGCAAAACAGATTTCGGGAAGATGATGTTCTGAAGTAGTGGTTATTGTCACGAACCGACAAAGTCCGTACACCGTGACACCGTATGATCCCTATGTATGGGACGAACAAGGCCGTGACAGGTGGGAAGCGAGTGGTGGCGGTACAGGGAAGTCCACGTGACATGGTGAGGGGTCACATGGCTGACTTTCTGACCATAAGCCGGACATTCCTGGACATAAAGAAGGACATCCTTGGACATAAATATGATTCATGCATTGGATGAAAAATGTGTTTTCTACCTTGTATTAGAATAAGTATGTGCTGAAACACGTGATATCGGTATGGTTTTGACAGCCAAGATCCGATAAAACACACGTGTTATTTTTTTAGATTTGTGGGTAGACAAGGTGACCTTGAACAACGTACTGTTCCTTAGCCGATCCGCGAAAGAACGAAACACGCATCAGCGACGGTAACGCATAGGCGACAGAGGTACTAAAGCATGATGGGAACAAAACCTTGATTCCCGGTCAGATTCCAACTCTGTATTCTGAGGCGGGTCAAGAACTGTATGAGGTCTCCGTATATTTTTATGTGTGTCATCTGAACACCAGGCCAAAACAGCACATAATAAAAAATGACTTTATGAGTGTACTTCTTCTCTAATGTTGTAACTTGACGTATGAAATTTAATCTTTCGGTGATTTGGTCTTTAAATTAAGTCATAAATTCACTTTACTTCGGAATTTCGTAAATAAATCTAGATGAAATCAGATCATGCGTAGGCAAGAGTAAGGGCAAGAGTTGTCAAGAGTAAGGGCTTTTTTTGTCACATCAGGGTATAAAGTTCCTCATCGGCGGGGACACTTGAGATAAGAAAGCGTTTTATCAAATCCCGTCGGAGTCACAAATCGGATTGAGGTGCTGTGATGGGTAAATACCGACTGCCTTACAAGGGTGATACCCTCTTCACATACCACCTACTGAATAAAAACTGTCGCAAAATTGGAGTTTGAGCCGGCCATCCCTCAACCTTCCATCATGCCATCAGAATCCAAACAAAATGGAAATGACAATTTAAACCAATGGTTGATGTCATGAGCACTCTCCAACACAGGATACGTAGAACGCAATGTTTTATTCAGGATGACACGGGGTATATACAATGTTGACACCTGGTGATCACGTGACCTTGCCCACGATCACCACCTTCATTCTATTGCAAGGTATAGAAATGAGATTTTTAAACAAAACAAACTTTTTGGGCAAAAGAAAGTATAGCCTTGAAAATGTACTGACGCAAATACCACAAACATATAAAAGGTGACTGGTGTGCAAACAGTATCCGAAAATGCTGCAAACTTAATTTCCGAAACATAAATGATGCATTTATATCCCCTATATATCACCATGTTAAGGTATCATCCACAGCGAGTTTTGTTTATACATATACTGAATAAAGTACACAACCGGTGCTTTAGGTACGGTATCTGTGGTGTTTTGGCAACACAATGTTTGTTAACGTTCCTTTCTACGTCAGTTGATACTATTTTGCACGTTTATACGGTGAATACATGCAAGTATGCAAATATGCTGCATTCAGAAGGAAACTAAAAGTTAAAAGGTTATTTGTTCATCTCATATTCCATATATATCTTTCAGTACAGCTTTCACATACTCATAGCGCACGAACACTGCATGGAAGCTCTGACGCTTCCTGTCACACAACAAGCAGACTTATGTCACCGGGGAATTGCACAAAGGAATACATGTACATTATGTCATGTTCTTTTATGATTTGTAAGCCATGGTTAAGAGCTGTTGTCATTATCACTTCAAGATTCCAGCTCTCTGAGTTTTTGTAGCATCTTTAAAGCCCCGTAAAAGTGGGTCGGTATTTGCTACATTATACATATTTTCATACGGAAATACAGGTAATAATCCCTCTACTATGCACTGCCGTTCAAAAACAGGCCATTATTGATACAGCTCCATTCATTGAACTTTAGATAGCCCCAGGAAATATATTATTTGTTTATAAATATATATCATCAAGAACAATAAATAAGTAAAATCCAAAAAGAGCCAAGAATATCCATTCCTTCTGAGCTGAGACTATCTGGACTTCCTAAGCATTCTGTCCTTGACTTCCTGATAATATATTCACAGGGGTCTAAAGACTAAACTTTAAATACCGTGTTTGAATAACATATGGCTAACCTTCCTGTTTGATATCTTGTGCGTGATAAACCTTTCACATATACACAGCGCACGACCACTGCAATGGCTGCGTAGACAGAACAACAAAGGTAGGATGGCTGCTTCGTAGAGCGTATCATCTCACTTCACGACCCAGTTATATCATGTTACACACACGCCGAACATATATATATAAATTATTTGAGACACTCAGATTCATTAATTTGAGGTTTTGTTACTTCCTGGAAGCCCTGACGTTTCACAGTCACACCACAAGTAAACTTCTACATTACGTTACCAGTGATTCATTCGCAGTCATACACAATTCTGTTGGTTTCTACGCGTGATCGAAACATGTATGGCTTTGTTGAATGGTCTGTGATAGTGCATTCTACCCTATTTTTGACCGTGCTTTTTGTTATGCAACTTGTTGGTGTGTTGGTGTGTTAAGGTTTTCAAAACAGTTCGCTTGCATTTTTCTATACTGTATTCAGTTTGTTGACAGTTTGTGCAAGGAGGTGTTACTTGCATGACCCGCTTCTATATGAATACATCTCTCAAAAGTTTAATCTAAAAGACGTAACCGTCACTTGTGGGAGCCATAAACCTGGAATGTCAAGGACTTTTTCCACGGCATAGAACGCCACAAGCAATAAGATGACGCTTAATCACACAGAGACTTGTATGGCGCCGAAACACGCAACGAACTTTAATAAGACGCTCGATGACGCCACCGTATGACGAGAGAGCATACCACAAGCTGTTGTATGACGATGGGCACGTCATAAATTGATGTGAGACTTCTGACTGTCCACCAATCACACCTGCCTAAAGTTACATCTAGGTCATTCTACCTACACTTGACTGACGTCACGGTTGATGACATTAGATCAAGTGTCATATGATTTCTAACAACATGCTAATATGTGGAATAGAACAGAGTACATACTTTTTATATAAGATTGCCCACACGGGGACTTGTGCCTTGTCATTTTCATTATATTTATTCTAAGAGGGACATACTCTCGTGGAATAGAGAAGCCTAAACTTTGTTATGAAATGTTTTGTAGATATTCATATCATTCATTTTCTATCCCGTCTTCTTTATACCATTTGATTTTGTACCATCTTATTCTTGCTTTTGTATACCATTATACTTCGCGATCGGCTTCTTTAGATCACTTTCCGTTATACCACGAGTTATCTGCTTCGCTATAACATTTTCCTTTGTACCATTGTACCTATGCTTCAGTGACTCAGCGTTTTTATCCAGCTAAAGGAGTATATTGTGTGTTTGTTCATACTTTGTAGCAGATGTAGGTGGTGGGCAAGGCGTATGAAAATTAAATCATTACCATGCATAGTTGTATCACACAAACTGTAATTCACAAAAAGGGGGATGCTGCGTTACACCTTTGATATGTAGGTGTAATTAAACAGGAAGAAACCAGGAAAGATTTGTAATCACTGTTATGCAACGTAATTGAAAACGGGATCAATATTGCTTTCTACCTAAATTGCATTTTGGTCGATAGGTGAAAACGATTTATGTCTTTGTGCGTTCTTGAACTACTCAAACTAACGCCATGTATATTCATCAACCTGTTAATAAGAAAATATTTCAATGCCAATATGGGAATCTGTACTAAGTTCATTAACTGACGAACTGGAAACGAACTGTATATCAATAAGCAAGCGAACTGGAAACAGACTATTGATTAATGAACGAAATGAACTGTTCATTAATATACGACCTTGAAATGAACTGTTCATGAGTAGACGACCTTGTGATTCACTGTACAACACTATACGACATTGAATGAACTGTGCATCAATAGATGCCGTTGAAATTAACTGTACATGAATACAACGCTTTGAAATGAAGCGCCATCTGTTTCCAGAAAAAAATAAATACAATTACATTTTAGAGATGAATGTAGATACTTTTTTAACCGCCTTATATAACGGTAACTGCATTATCAGTACAGAAATACAAATTTATAGTTATGATTAATTTATGTGTTAAAGATAAAACCCATAAAACTGCGAAAGTTGGTGGCACCTTGGTAATGCCCCATCACAGATCACAGATCACATACCACCTACCCTGTAATTTAGGTAATTCGGACGCTTCAAATATTTTGTAAACTATTCACCCGCTTCAATTATTTTGTAAACTATTCACCCGCTACTCCATTGATATAACTTAAGTCGATACACTAATGCCACACTAAGAGTTCCACTTGCCCTTGAGGTCAAACTCAAATGTCCAAATCCTCAACAACAACAGAGCGAAGTGGACACGTTCTGTCCTCCATGCTGTAACGCCATTGTACGGTTAATTAGGGTGCTGAGACGTCAACACTTACCAACGTTACATAACCTGTAACAAAGGTACGTTGTACCACCATGTACGACTTATGTCTTGAGGGCCATGTATAAACAGGCCTTGTTTTTTCTATTACCGTTTCATAGCGTGTCATTACCGAATCGATATACCAGGACCTGGTCTTTTGGGGGGCGAGGTGCAGTTATCTAATATGCTACAACCAGATGACAAGTGCCCCGCGTTCTGTTTGTCGCACATCCCGTTTGAAACGTGTGGCGAGGGGGAGTGTGTGTCACGGTACCCTGCTGTCTCAAGTGTTAATAACTTGTTTGGCCGGTAGAGGCTCAATTATTTCAAACGAATACTGATTTCCAGTACATGTGTGGACCAATCTGAAAGCGTATGAACCATGCTAAACATGTATAATCGAATCTGAAAATGAATGAATAAACCTGAAAGAATTTCAACGAATCTGAAATGGTATGAACCCGCCTGTAAGTGCATGAACCAATCTGAAAGTGCATGAACCAATTTGAAGGTGCATACTATAGTGTCTGAACCATGATTGTATTCCCATACACCCACCGAATCTACATAATGTGTATCTCAAAGAGAAGCGTTCAGACACTAAGCAGCAAATATGACATCTGAAAAAAACTTCTGGCGCATTTCACATCAGACAAATTCTTCTTTTGTACTCACCCATCTCACCCGTCCATCAATTCGCATAAATTCCCATATCGATCGGCTTTCTCCATATCCATGGCAACACAATAACAGAATGAATAAAATCCACTTCATCTTCGGTCAACACTGATGGCGTTTGGTGGTGCAATGTTATCCAAAGTCTGTACCAAGTTCCACGAAACAACAACTGTCTCACTGATGGTCCAGATGGACCTTCTGGATCCTACACAGGTAACTCAAACACGACACGTCCACCTGACCAGATAAACAAAACAAAAATGTTAAATTAAACAACCTATCGAAGTCGACAAACATCACTTACATTAATGTCATTCGCGCGTTTGTATATTAGTCTTGGAAACATGGCTGTGACAATGATAGATGCTTCATAGGAAATGATCTTACAGAATGGATTCAGTGTGCATCATTCTGCTCAAAGAATTCGGATTTGATCGTCAGACGTTGCTCATAATATAATTACCAAAGAATTTTTAAAGGCAAAGATAACGAATCGACATAACCCACTAAACACAGATATCTGCTTTTTGTATGGATGTAGGCTTTAAAGGAGCGCAAGGATCGAGGTAAGTGGCAGGCTCAGATATATACAAGCCATTGACATACTCCTATGTCTGTCTGCTAAAACAGACAGTACGCTGTGTGCAGTTCTAACGGTTAATGGGAACAGTTACAGCAATGATATATATACATGTTTGACAGCGTACCTACCACACGGCCTTGTCATTAACCACAAATATGCTTCAGGCCAGAGAGCTTTGCCCCGATGTACACTCGCATTTATAATCGTCAATTTCTTCAAACAAGTTTTGTCATCAAATTAATTGATTAACAAGAGCTAAAAGTATTTTCATATTCTTTCATGACAGACAATCGTGAACTGTAAGACCCAACTATTTTGGTTTTTTTCAAACGAGTATTTTCACCGAATTCAAGGAATTCTGAAGGAAAATATGGTTTAATAGGATGTCTTCATCTGAATACGACACATAGATATTCGAGGTGCAAAAGTCCACTGAAAATATATCGATATACTGTAGTTCGTGACAAGCGGAGTGTCGCCATATATCAAGCCGTGACAGCGATCATTCCACGCAATTGAGATAAATTGTCAACATCGTTCCAGGCTAGCTATTCTCGAAACGTTCGTAGCCCTACGAAGTCCTTAAGCCCATTCGTAACACATTGGCTACGATCAAAGTTTAGAATTCTTAGGGCTACGAACGTTTCGAGAATAAGGGCCCAGGTACCGATATCTGTCTAAATATTGTATGTATAATAACTATGATAATGATTATGACTGACACCAATTATCATACTTACATGTCACAAATACCTGTCTTATCCTGACAATGTGTGTAATGTGATTAAGTATTGTTGAGATGCTGGAGCATATGAACTACTCTCACGCGTAGACCACATAAATATATATTCAAAAAGGACCCACGTCCGACCTTGGTTGTCTTGCCTGAAATTAACAACTGTTCTGGACCTTTATATTTATATTTCAGTTTGTTTTTCAATAATATATATTTTCAAATAAGACTTTATGTCTGGGACTAATATCAATCTACACATGAACAGACACAGTGGTGATCTCATGAAACTTTTCTTCAGTAGCCAATGTTTTGTGGTAAGAGGCGTCTAACGGGAACCCAGATCAGGTGGTCAGGCTCGCTGACTTAGATGATGCATGTCACCGTATTCCAGCTGCATAAACAGATGCTCATAATATCAATCCCTGGTCCGGGTTTGATTATTTACAGACAGACATTACATAAAGACAAACTTTATTGATAACACCTTCTTTATTTCGTGAGTGCGGCGTTTCGATACAGATTCTTGTACCATCGTCAAGCAGAGCCGCTTGACGACGGTACTAGAATATCTGTATTGTACTTCCCAGCTTCTAAAATGCCACGCAAAGAATTTAGACGTAACATAGATGACCTATTGTGTAACAAACATTTGAACGAATACGTGTACTACTCTTGAAGGGATACCTTGCTACATGCCCCTTTCATCATTGGGACGGTGGGGTAGCCTAGTGGCCAAAGCGTTAGCTCGTCACGCCAAAGACCCGGGTTCGATTCCCACATGGGTACACTGTGTGAAGCCCATTTCTGGTGTCCCCAGCCTTAATATTGGTGGAATATTGCCAACTAAACTCACTTACTCACTTTTTTATCATTGTAAGCCATAGTTAAGAGCTGTTGGTGTCATTACCACTTCGAAATTCCAGCTCTGTGATGTTGTGTAGCATCTTTAAATCCCAAACAGTATTTGTTATATTATATATATTTTCATACGGAAATACACTGAGGAAATAATCCCTCTAACATGTGTTGATATTAAAAAACAATGGATGTTTTTACACAATTTCATTCATTGAACTTTAGAGAGACTACCATAGCCCAGAAAATATATTATTTATTTATAAATATACATAATCGAGAAAAACAAATAAAATCCAACAGGAGCCACGGACATTCTTTTTTTCCGAGCTAAAACATTCTAGGCCTGTGTTAGATTCCTGATGATATTTTCACAAGGGTCCCGGAGACAGACTTAACTATATACATATACACTCTATGGCAATTGTTTATTATGCAGGTAGACGTAATGCATGGCTTTTATGAAAGCAGTAGCTAGGGTACCTAATATCAAGTACGCTGCATACTGACACATGCAATTTATAATGCATGGAACAGAGCTGTGATGTGATGAAATATAAGGCTGTGTGAGATTACCCGGCGCTCGTGTACGGACAAGAAACACAGAGATTCAGTACATGTGTTGTGTTCTCACGTGGGTGGGTGAGTAAGTGAGTGAGTGAACACAGAAATTCAGTACCTTTTTGTGCTCTCATGTGAGTGAGTGAGTGAGTGAACAGAGAAATTCAGTACCTTTTTGTGCTCTCATGTGAGTGAGTGAGTGAACAGAGAAATTCAGTACCTTTTTGTTTTCTCATGTGAGTGAGTGAGTGAGTGAGCGAGCGAGCGATTGTATGGGTGGGTGAGTCGGTGATTGAGTGATTGAGTGATTGGGTGATTGGGTGATTGGGTGATTGAGTGATTCATGGATTCATGGATTCAGTACCTTTGTTGTGTTCTCATGTGAGTGAGTGAGTGTATGGGTGGGTGATTGAGTGAGTGAGTGATTGAGTGTATGGGTGGGTGATTGAGTGAGTGAGTGAGTGCCACTTTTAGCAATTTTTCAGCAACATAATGATGGGGGCCACCGGACATTGTACACGTGCGGGGAATCGAACCCGCATGACGAACAAGCGCTTTAACCGTTATGCCACCCCACCGACCCAAAACAGATATCCATTTGATCCTTGTGGTAAAGCGGCCGCCCTTTGCAAGAAATATTCAGATTCGATTTAGACGTGGAATAACAGAGCAGTGGTATAACTGCAATCTTGCTCATAAACCCCACACCACATTCAATACCATGTTATCAAACGCCGAAGTGACTGAATATACTTTTACGCAGCTGTTTCATATTCCAGTCATTAAACGCAGGGGGCACCAGAAATGGGTTTCCAAATTTGTGGCCATGTGGGAATCGAACCCGGACCGTTCGTGAGATAAGCGAATTATTTATGCAGAAGGCTAACTCACCATTACTGGACACAGACAGGTGGTTGGAATTTTGAACATGATATTTCTTCATACATTTCAAACAATTATAGACTGTTTTGTATTAGAGATGAGTGAGTGAGTGAGTGAGTGAGTTTAGTTTTACGCCGCTTTTAGAAATATTACAGCAATATCAAGGCAGAGGAACACCGAAAACGGGATTCACATATTGTACCCATGTGGGAATCGAACCTGGGTCTTCGGCGTGACGAGCGAACGCTTTAGCCACAAGGCTACCCCAACTCCCCTGTAGCTATGAGACCAGGGAACACAGATTATATTACAAAAAAACAGTGTGTCACGGGATTAAATGTATTAGGAATATTTGGTTTCACTGTCTAGCATTTCGACAATAAAACAGCCATAACATTAAATCTTTACAAGAGAACAAACATAAATGTCAACAGCAACAAACATCGTGTACTCAGTATTGTTCCACGCATGGCCACGAAGTAGAACGCCAAGGGCTTCGGCTTGCAATTCTCGTATATCTGTCACATAAAAAGACAAAATGGAGGATGTCCCCTTTCATACAAACTCACGGTTTGACGGATATTCTAAATGTGTGAGCTCTGTGAATATATAGTGCTGAAGTGGGGTGTAATCAACCATTTCTGTGTTCATTAAAACATACAATGAGGATGTTGTTGAATGTCTAGCTGCGTGGCTAGTTTTTCTAGTGTTGCTCCAAGCATATCTATTCAGATTAGCTATTAACTTCAAGGCAGTAAGTTACCTGAGCTGCATTGCGTGATTACTGTGATTACTTCGTGATGCAGCGACACCTATAGTTGGTAACGACTGTGATTACTTCGTGATGCAGTGACACCTATAGTTGGTATCGACTGTGATTACTTCGTGATGCAGCGGAAGCTATATTTGGCAACGACTGTGATTACTTCGTGATGCAGCGACACCTATAGTTGGTAACGACTGTGATTACTTCGTGATGCAGTGACACCTATAGTTGGTATCGACTGTGATTACTTCGTGATGCAGCGGAACCTATATTTGGCAACGACTGTGATTACTTCGTGATGCAGCGACACCTATAGTAGGTATCGACTGTGATTATACTTCGTGATGCAGCGGAACCTATAGTTGGTAACGACTGTGATTACTTCGTGATGCAGTGACACCTATAGTTGGTATCGACTGTGATTACTTCGTGATGCAGCGGAACCTATATTTGGCAACGACTGTGATTACTTCGTGATGCAGCGACACCCATAGTTGGTATTGACTGTGATTACTTCGTGATGCAGCGGAACCTATAGTTGGTAACGACTGTGAGTACTTTGTGATGCAGCGACACCTATATTTGGTAACGACTGTGATTACTTCATGATGCAGCGACACCTATATTTGGTAACGACTGTGATAACTTCGTTAAGAAGCGACACCTATAGTTGGTAACCACTGTGATTACTGTTGATATAACACCGCCTGTGAATCCCACCAACATGTACTACAGCATGCCACTGGAACTACTGTTACAACAGCTGCTGCAACTACTTCAACTACAACTGCTGCATCTCCTGCCACTACTACTACTACCACTTCTACTACTACTACTACTGTTACTACTATAGTTACTACTACTACTATCACTATTATTATTACTATCACTATCACTATCACTATCCCAGCAACATGTACTACAGCATGCCACCACTACTACTGCAACTACTGTTACTACAGCTGCGGCTGCAACTACTTCGACTACTACAACTGTTGCATCTCCTGCTACTACTACTGCTATTGCTGTTACTATCACTATCACCATTGCTGTTACTATCACTATTGCTGTTACTATCACTATCACTATTGCTGTTACTATCACTATTGCTATTACTATCAATATCACTATTGCTATAACTATCACTATTGCTGTTACTATCACTATCACTATCACTATTGCTGTTACTATCACTATTGCTATTACTATCAATATCACTATTGCTATAACTATCACTATTGCTGTTACTATCACTATCACTATCACTATTGCTGTTACTATCACTATTGCTATTACTATCAATATCACTATTGCTATAACTATCACTATTGCTGCTACTATTACTATCACTATCACTATTGCTGTTACTATCACTATTGCTATTACTATCAATATCACTATTGCTATAACTATCACTATTGCTGTTACTATCACTATCACTATCACTATTGCTATTACTATTGCTGTTACTATCACTATCACTATTGCTATTACTATCACTATCACTATTGCTGTTACTATCACTATTGCTGTTACTATTACTATCACTATCACTATCACTATTGCTATTACTATTGCTGTTACTATCACTATCACTATCACTATTGCTATTACTATCACTATCACTATTGCTGTTACTATCACTATTGCTGTTACTATTACTATTACTATCACTATCACTATCAATATTGCTATTACTATCACTATCACTATCACTATCACTATTGCTATAACTATTACTATCACTACTACTGTTACTACTATCATTATCACTATCACTATTGCTGTTACTATCACTATCACTATTGCTGTTACTAGCACTATCACTATTGCTGTTACTATCACTATCACTATCACTATCACTATCACTATTGCTGTTACTATCACTATCATTACTACTGTTACTACTATCATTATCACTATCAATGTTGCTGTTACTATCACTATCACTATTGCTGTTACTATCACTATCGCTATTACTATTGCTGTTACTATCACTATCACTATCACTATTGCTATTACTATCACTATCACTATTGCTGTCACTGTCACTATCACTATCACTATTGCTATTACTATTACTATCACTATCACTATTGCTGTCACTATCACTATCACTATTGCTGTTACTATCACTATTGCTGTCACTATTGCTAATATTATTGCTACTGCTACTGTGCTGTTACTACTACCATCACTACCACTATTTCTATCAAATGACAGTTCCTAATAGTGGCACAACTGTTCTTCAACAACGGCTGTATATTACATATCCCCCACAACCAGCAGCCGACAGGCACAAACACGAGAACTACCTCCACTTCCACATTAACGTCTTCATGCCCCACGTCAACGACAACAGAGACATGACAACATGTGCTAGTTGGACGAGCAATAAAACCTGCACTAACTGTAAATACACGTATAATTAAAACGACAGGAATAAATGCTGCTCCGTTCAAACTGACTCCGATTACCCTGTGCATTCATGGCTACCTCTGACCGCCTCGACTACATACGTATGAAGCTATCATTCGTGGTAATGCTGAAGGTACCCCGTAACATACCCGCCATCACCAACGTTTTTGTTGACGATGAAGGCATCAATAGAAGCACCTGCTTGACCAGGTATGGTTGTAAACACAAACTAGCCACTGTACCTTAATGGTGTTCACAGTCGTGTGCACATTGTTGTCCAGTTTTGTGTCCAGGGTCAGTATCCGCCAGTAAGGTAGCCTACCCGCAACACACGTCCTTCTCTGGCGAGTTTCCCCCGCCGAGTGTTTCACCTAGCCATGCATGACTGACTCGGGCATTGTCGTCCACGCTCTGCTGAACCAACGGTCTAGTTAATATTGACACCGTAACTTAACGCGCTCTGTGGGAAAGTGCATGTGCAGTTACATGCATAAATGTATACACAGGTGTCTGATTGTTATTGAGTATTTGGAGCGTGTGTGTATGTGTGTATGTGTGTCTGCGTGTGTTTGTCAAACCAGTTTAGCACAGTGACCCGATGAGGTGAATGGGGCCTAACAGCACGTTAAATACGGTTTCACCGGTACAACACGCACGTGTCTGCGTGTGCGTGTGCGTGTGCGTGTTTGCGAGTGCCTGCTTGTACTATTCCACACTGGAACTGTTTTATAGTGCTACCCAACATGGATACACCTCTCAGACACAGTTCCCTGACCAGTCTTCGTTCCATCCCTAAATGCCGTTCTAACTGTTTTATAGTGCTACCCAACATGGACACACCTCTCAGACACAGTTCCCTGACCAGTCTTCGTTCCATCCCTAAATGCCGTTCTAACTGTTTTATAGTGCTACCGAACATGGATACACCTCTCAGACACAGTTCCCTGACCAGTCTTCGTTCCATCCCTAAATGCCGTTCTAACTGTTTTATAGTGCTACCCAACATGGACACACCTCTCGGACACAGTTCCCTGACCAGTCCTCGTTCCATCACTAAATGCCGTTCTAACTGTTTTATAGTGCTACCCAACATGGATACACCTCTCAGACACAGTTCCCTGACCAGTCCTCGTTCCATCCCTAAATGCCGTACTAACTGTTTTATAGTGCTACCCAACATGGACACACCTCTCGGACACAGTTCCCTGACCAGTCCTCGTTCCATCACTAAATGTCGTACAGCAGACGTGGTAACAACAAATACACACTTCACGCGACTGGGAATTGAAGTGAAGTGAACTGGGACGTTCCTTACTCCGAACGGACGATCTATCCACGGCGGCCACAATGACATTGTAGGGAACCAAATTTATCTTCGGATTGACGAGCGAATGTCTAACGACTTGTCTACGTTACCGACCTGTATCTGTTTATTAATGACCATTAATGATTATGACAGCTACTGTCTCTCTGCCGTCAGCTGACAAAATAAGACCTTTTCACATTCGCAGAAAATCTTTGCCAAAAGTCGATAGTGAAGTTTTGACTATATAATGAGCAAGTGTCTATGAACCACTATCAAACACCATCGACACTCGGTGTTAGCGAACAAACAAACAAACAAACAAACAAACAAACACCTAGCGTCCATCCGTAGGTCCATCCATCCACCTACCATCCATCCATCCACCCACCATCCATCCATCAATCCATCCACCAACCCACCATCCACCCAACCACCCACCATCCATCGATCCACCCACCCATCAATCCATCTATCCACTCATCCATCCATCCATCCACCCATTATCATCCATCAATCCATCCATCCATCCAACCAACCAGCCAACCAAACATCCATCCATCCATGCATCCGTCCGTCCATCCATCCACCCACCATCCACCCATCCATCCAAACAACCAGCCAGCCAGCCATCCAACCAACCATCCAACGAACCAACCACCAGACCAACCTTCAAACCAACCAACCAAACGTCTATCCGTCCATGCGTCCGACCATCCATCCATCCATCCATCCAAACAAACAGTCAACCAAGAACCAACTAATCAACCAACCAACCATCTACATATTCAAGGAACTAAACATACCGTAATACAAAAGCATCCGTATAAAATGACGAGGGCTTTTTCCTGGGTAGATAGCAGGTGATTGTGACATCACCCGGACTATTTCTGATTGCTTTGCCCTGCAACGTGAGCTGTGTCTGCACCAAAACGTCGAAGTCAGGTGACGTCGCAGGGAATTGAATTGTGTTGCACAATGTATACAAAAGCGGGCTGTGGGTTACACTTGAACAACACCAAGTGAAATAAATCATAATGTAGGAAAACATTTCAACGCTACTCTTAGCGACATCCTTTGTGATCAGCGAAGACTAACACTGACGCTTTGTGCGCGGCAGCCATGCTGTGTATCTAAGTATGTATATAAAATATAAATAATGCGCTGTGTATTACAAACATAATTCGAAGGCTGTCACTTGAGACATGATATAATGGGCTGGAATTTCGACTGCAAGGTGGCTTTAGGTACCAATGTTTGCTCTCAACCCTGAAACTCTGCAGAACATTAAGACCCAGAACGATGAAATGTTGTGGGTCCTGATCAGAATGTGTAGGCCTTTTAGCTACAATATAAGTAATTCCCAGAAAAAAAAACATTGTCAACTAACAAACTGAGTTAAAGAGATATCTTAACTCTAGAGACTGACTAGTCTTCATTTACAACAAAATCAACATCCATGAGGAGCAGTACCTTTGTCAGCTGTAAGTAAACAGGCAGTAACTTTGTCAGCTGTAAGTAAACAGGCAGTAACTTTGTCAGCTGTAAGTAAACAGGCATTAAATTTGTCAGCTGTAAGTAAACAGGCAGTAACTTTGTCAGCTGTAAGTAAACAGGCAGTAACTTTGTCAGCTGTAAGTAAACAGGCAGTAACTTTGTCAGCTGTAAGTAAACAGGCAGTAACTTTGTCAGCTGTAAGTAAACAGGCAGTAACTTTGTCAGCTGTAAGTAAACAGGCAGTAACTGTGTCAGCTGTAAGTAAACAGACAGTAACTTTGTCAGCTGTAAGTAAATAGGCAGTAACTTTGTCAGCTGTAAGTAAACAGGCAGTAACTTTGTCAGCGGCAGGTAAACAGGCAGTAACTATGTCAGCGGCAAGTAAACAGGCAGTAACTTTGTCAGCTGTAAGTAAATAGGCTGTAACTTTGTCAGTTGTAAGTAAACAGGCAGTAACTTTGTCAACGGTAGGAAAACAGGCAGTAACTTTGTGAGCGGTAGGGAAATAGGTAGTAACATTGGCAGGTGTAAGTAAACAGCCAGTAACTTTGTCAGCGGTAGGAAAACAGGCAGTAACTTTGTCAGTGGTAAGTAAACAGGCACCAACTTTGTGAGGTTTAAGTAAACAGGCAGTAGCTTTGTCAGCGGTAGGAAAACAGGCAGTAACTTTGTCAGCTGTAAGTAAACAGGCAGTAACTTTGTGAGATGTAAGTAAACAGGGAGTAATTTTGTGAGATGTAAGTAAATAGGCAGTACCTTTGTCAGCTGTAAGTAAACAGGGAGTAACTTTGTGAGATGTAAGTAAATAGGCAGTACCTTTGTCAGCTGTAAGTAAACAGGCAGTAACTTTTTCAGCGGTAAGTAAACAGGCAGTAACTGTGTCAGTTGTAAGTAAACAGGCAGTAACTTTGTCAGCCGTAAGTAAACAGGCAGTAACTTTGTGAGATGTAAGTAAACAGGCAATAAATTTGGCATTGTTCCCAGAAATAACTGTGATACGGGTAGCAAAGAAAGTAAATCTATCACGTCTACAGATTTTTGTATAGGTAGGAGTCTGCGTCTACAATGCTCTCCAATGATTGGTCATGAAACATAACAATATTATTTATATTATAGGATGTTTATATAGCGCACATATCAATGCAACCATTGCTTGCTCAAGGCGCTGGTATTTGTTTCCCTCGATCATTGGATGTCAATCTCGACGTCACATCGTGTTATCAATCTCAAGTCCCTGGGGAGTATACAACTCTTGCTGCCACTAGGCGCACCGAGTTTATTGTGGCTCTCTCATCCTAACGAGGTACTCAGTTCACAGCTGGGTGGACTGGGACACATAGTCACAGTACTTTGTCCAAGTTTACTGCACGTTGCTGTACCCGCAACTAGGTGTTTGCACGTATTCATGTGGTCATATACCAATGGATTCGTAGGTTCTTTTAAGTGCACAGGGCTGGATCACCAACCTTGTGCTTTAGCCAGCTCACCCACCGCGCCCCCACAATAAACATTACCACTAGTAATTTCCATCAAATGCACATGAACGTTGCAGTCAATGTAGTTGACATATGTACGTCAACCCTCGCTAGTTGTTTTTTTCTATGTAATGAAAAGGCGTGCTTTACTTTAAAAAACCCCCCAAACTAATTAAATCGGGACTTTTTTCCCGAAATCTTGCAGCCATGCTTGTGATTTGACTCTGGAACCTGATCATGCACAGCTTACCAATCTTGTGTGTGTTGTGTATGTATCAACTTCGCGCCATTTAAAATCTATGTACGTCTCAAACTGTCTGCTCCATTTCACAAGCACACAAGCTTTGAATATTTCCGACGACAGTGTTATTAAAATAAAAATACAATATTGTTTTCTCCAAAATAGTTCACCAACCTTTTGTAAATAGGTCGGGAAACATGTTAAACTTTGTTGATTTTCACACCATTAACTTCAGTTTTGAACTGCTCCATTTGTGTTGCTGGGTTACGGGCTAATTAAGCCTCGGTGCGCCTACTGGCAGCAAGAGTTGTATACTCCTAAGGGAGTTGGGACTGATAATACGATGTGCCGTTGAGATTGACATCCAATGATGGAAGGGAAACATAACAGCGCCTTGAGCATGCACTAGTTGCGTGGATATGTGCGCTATATAAATATCCTATAATAAATAAATAAATAAGGTACATGTGATTTGAGTTTGATGATTATTTACTCTATCTGTGAAAAGAGAATCATATTAACAGGGTTACGGACAATAAAGACAACATACTTTTAGGGATGACAACCCGTTAAGCTGTAAAACCCCTGTCCCCCTCGTTTGACAACAGTATAATGTGGAATCCTGGAAGGGACATTGCCGCCAGTTTGGTTAATTTGGCCACATTTTGCTTGGTTTTTGTTATTGCGACAACGCGACAATGTAACAACACGAAAATGACCCTTCTAAGATTCCATAGTGTAAGGATCCCGATACATTACTCTTTTTAGAGATAATAGTGAGGAATATTGTAATAAGGACCTGGGCACTTATTCTCGAAACGTTCGTAGCCCTAAGAATTCTTAACTTTGATCGTAGCCAATGTGTTAAGAATGGGCTTAAGAAGTTCGTAGGGCTTAAGAAGTTTCGAGAATAGCTAGCCTGGAACATATCTGTAAGAATATTATACAGAAAGAAATTGCTATCCATACAAATATCTTGTCTCACTGCTACTCGACCATTCAACTTCTAAAGTTTAATCTGACAATTAAACATATCATATAAGACCTCCATGATGATCAATATGATTGATTTCTAATTCGGTCGAACATGTATTAGGCACAAAGTCCTTATCAGCAAGATCCTGGATAAAATAGTTCTCTGGTTTATTCAAGCACTAGAGGCTGAACACACTGACTACTGACTATCACTACTTTGTTGATGTATGTCTATATTACTTTCGCAGTTCACTGTTTGACAGACTCCTATACTTGCAAGTTGAAGTCTTCCGAAAGTGTCGGTTTCAGATGCAAGAAGTGAGTGAATGAGTAGGGTTGTACGCCGCTTTTAGGAATATTCCAGAAATATCACGGCGAGGGACAACGGATGTGGGCTTCAGAAATTGTGCGGAATAGAAGCCGGCTCTTCGGCGTGACGAGCGAACCCTTTAAAACCTGAGCCAAGCTACGTAGCAGATTTAACGAGGAATGTTGTCGTTTTCTCACGAAAATACAGTTCTACTTTTCACTTTACTTTATACGTACGTGCAATATCTTACGGTCTTTTATTTGTTTTTGTTGTTTTGTTTTAGCCAAATATCGTGAAATCAAATCGACTTTCTTTGATATTCTTAATCTTAACAAAATTGTAATTTTTCTTGACTTTCAAATTTTATGAATTTGAAGAATACTGACATAATTTCTGTTTCCGTGTTATTCATAGCAGGGCACCTCTGTGGATTACGAACACCGGGTGTCCATCTTCGGACACCTTTCGGATAAAAAACCTTTTAAATGGGCTTTTCAACTTTACCGTTTAGAATATGCTTTTCACTCACCGAACAATATTTTCAGACAACCGACCGTTTAGAATCTGCTTTCAATTAACGGTTATTTTGTCACAGATGACAAATCTTTTAGAATCGGCTTTTCTACCAACGGTCCTTTTTTTCACAGACAACAAACCTTTTAAAATCCGTTTCTCCGCCACCGGACACCTTTCCAAACAACAAACCTTCTTAAATCCGGTTATCCAGCAAGAACCATATTTTCAGCCACCAACTGTGTAGAATACAGGTATCCGACAGCAGGACGCTTCGTCAAGATGTTTTAATTTGGGTGTCTGTCAGAGGACACATGGACATGCTGCACGTTTAGAATCGACTTGGCGGATATCGGGATTTAGCGATCTACCAAGATATCTGCCACCTGATACATCAACGCAGTGAGTGTGTGAGTTAGTATGGTGTTACGCCGCTTTTAGCAATATTCCAGCAATATCACGGCGGGGGACACCAGAAATGAGCTACATGTACGCAGGAAAAGATATTTGACACGAGAAATTGAAAAGTGCAGTTTGATTTTCGGTATATATGTAAGAACACAGAGCTAAACTGAGATAGTTGGATTACCATACCTGTTAGTTACAACTCTATTTAAATCAGAACTTATTTGATAAATAAATGATAATACGTTCATTTCACCTCTTCAAAAGAAAATTAAACACGGTTGTGTGCGTAACATGTGAATGAGCCTCTACACATACCATCCACATAGAAGCAACACAAATTAATATATTAACCAACAAACAACAAATAAACAAACCAAGAAACTTCAAGGCTATCAACTTACGTGCCCAGACATACGTGGTCCGCATCCCTTTCAGTACTGGGATTGTAAATGATTTTCCAAAGCGCCGTATTTCTGCACGGCTCGAAGCGCATTAGATGTCAAAGGTTTGCCCAAAGCGACATCATATCTGCAGGAATCAATTACGCTAATATGCACGGAACCTGTCAACGCAGGGGACACACAGACCGCTTACTGCATATTTATGCTAGTTGCCCTAGGGATATTGCAATCATGCTAGAGTTACGCCCCTTTATCTGAAGCCCCGTGTCGTAAACCAAGATATTAAATCTCTGACATTTCGGACATAAAATAATAATGGCATAGCTATGGTAATGCTAATCGGTCCATGCACATACAACAGGAACTGTGAGGTTATATATGTATTTCTTCAAGTGTTGCTTTTCTGTCCATGGATTTTGTCATTTAGCTAAGTAGTAGGTGTGGTTGCCTGTGGAGGTTTCAGCATGTTCGTTTCTTTAAATGGTTCGAGTTTCAGCATGTTCGTTTCTTTAAATGGTTCGAGTTTCAGAAGCAATGCTGTATGTATACCTACCACAGAAGATTTTATATTTGTGACAACCACGCTTTATGTTAAAAAGGACTGTGTTTTCAAACGTTTTGAGCTTTGCGATGGAAATAAATTTCATGAGTGTGGACTCGAACCCGGTTCTTCAATGTGAAGACCTATTTGTTACTTGACTACTTCAACACCTTGAAACAGCGGAACGACTCCACTACATAGAGGATACTAAACGACCTTCCGTGTAATACCATTTTTATGAAACGAGTTTTCACGAGCTTTTTAAACTAGTGAGTTTAGTATTCTGTTTATTACTCGCCAACATAAATAGATAGAAACTGTGATGGCTCAGTGAGATAGCTGTAATTCACGACCACCTCCAAAAGTGTCAAGCGTTTATAGTATCGGCGATTGGATACCCTCCACGTCATGCCAAAATACGTATAAAGATGGAACTTTTTGTTTCCTTGCCTGGCGCTTGACTCACACAATAGCTCTTCGGCTCAGAAGTCAGTAAGATGTGTCTGAGTCTGGTTTGCATATTCAGGAACCTTTAGAAAACATTTTCATGCAAAAAAAACCCGAGAATAGTATAAAAGATTTCCCAACTTCTAAGGGAGCAACAGGGTGTTTCTGCCAAAAGGGGATGAGATCACCACATCAACATATTTGTTGTATTTGTTTCAGTATAAATAGGAACTTAAATATAATTTTTCATCAACTGAAAATAAATTACTCAATTCTCTTTTGACCGTTTGTTGCTTGTTTTGGTTTTGGTTTTCTTACAGGCATATTCAGTATTTTTTAATAAATCAGGGACGACCTTTGAAAAAATACCGTATAGCAATGAAGCTTGAGACTAAATAGTATATTTTGATGACCGGTGACATTTTACAATGGTGGAAAAACATTTTTGCATTTTTAAATGATATCTTCCTGGCAACGAAACACCGTGAGCTGTTGAAACCAATCTGGTCTAAAAATACAATTCATATTAGGTTGGTTTAGATTACAACTAAACGATTCTCTATTTCAAACGTTACAAGCTGTTTTTTAAAATTAATTTTAAAGGGGCATAAATTGATATTAACGTTGATAAGATACTCAGAACCTGGGGGTTAGAATTATTAAGCAACCGACGCTGGTGACGTGACCAACGTGAGAATAGACATACGAGCTCCGATGGACAAGCACGCTTAAGTCGTTGATACTAGTCTTTCAAAAGGATACATCGATGCTCATGATGTCAGTCACTGGTTTTACAGACCGCCATCATATAGACGTGGTGGGCAAGCTGCCTAAGGCGCCAGGCTAGTGATCAAGCGAGTTTAACGTGCCAGGATCGAGCCCACCTGTGACCGGGTGTAAAAACCTTGGAGTCAATTTTGTGTGCAGACTCTTTCAGTGTTGTCACAGCCCATGTACACATACACAACCCTGTGCACTTAAAAGAACCCACGAATCCGTTGGTACTTGACCAGATGGTAGCCACATGAATACCTGCACACACCTCGTTGCGGGTACAGCAAGGTGCAGTAAACTTGGACAAAGTACTGTGACTATGTATCTCAGTCCACCCAGCTGTGAATGGGTACCTCGTTAGGATGAGCAAGCCACACTAACTTGGTGTGCCTAATGGCTGTACGAGTTGTATGTCCCCAATGAAAATATGATGCGCTGTTGATATTGACATCCAGTGATCGATTGAAAAACATAGCGCACGTGAGCAGCTGAGCTAGATATTGGTGCAATAAATGTCTGTGTCCGTATGTCTCTATGAGACGGAATACTGCTGAATAAACATACACAAAAACACAAATGATTTAGCGTAGGCAATAATATACTTAAATCACTATCTGAACAGACAATAATGACACTCACTCACCCACCCACTCACTCACGAATACCAATCCACACAGAACCGACCCACTCACTCACCCACTCACTCACTCACCCACCCACCCACCCACTCACCCACTCACTAACCCATCCACCCACCCAGAACCCACCCACCCACACACACTCACTCACTCACTCACCAATACCCATCCACAGAACCCACGCACTCACTCACCCACCCACTCACCCACCCATTGACCCACTCACCCACCAACTCACTCACTCACCCACTCACTCACCAACACCCACCCACCCAGAACCCACCCATTCACCCTCCAACTCACTGGACTGACTCCACCCACTCACTCACTCAACACCCAGCCACCCAGAACCCACCCACTCACTCACCCACCCACTCAACCACCCACTCACTCACCCACCCACGCAACCACCCACTCACTCACCCACCCAATCACCCACTCACTCACCCACTCACTCACTCACTCACTCACTCATCCACTCACACTCAAAAACACTCACCCACACACTCACTCACCCACTCACTCACCTACCCACTCACTTACCAATACCCACCCACCCAGAACCCACCCACCCACCCACCAATCACCACCCACTCACTCACCCACCAACTCACCCACCAACTCACTCACTCACTCACCTATCTATTCACCCACCCAACCTACTCACTCACCCACCCACTCACTCACTCACTCACTCCCCACTCACTCACCAACACCAACCCACCCAGAACCCACCAACTCACTCACCCACCAACTCACCCACCAACTCACTCACTCACCCAACCACTCACTCACCCACCAACCTACTCACTCACCTACCCACTCATTCATCAAAACACCAACCCACCCAGAACCACCCACTCACTCACCCACTCACCCACCAACCAACTCACCCATCCACCCACTCACTCACCCACCAACTCACTCACTCACTCACTCACTCACCAATACCCAATGCCCACCACCCACCCACTCACCCATCAACTCACTCACCCACCAACTCACTCACTCACCAATACCCACCCACCCAGAACCCATCCACTCACTCACCCACCCACACAAAACCCACCCACTCACCCACCAACTCGCTCACTCACCATTACCCACCCACCCAAAATAAAATTTGAACAGCGAAATACTAATTTAATTTGTTGTTTTATGAAGTGTGTTCCGCACGTGGTTGGGTAGGGGACGCGGATTTCAATCTGTGATCGAACTACGAGATTTTACGTGCGCTTCAAATTGTCGACCAAGGAAAGGAAATTGAACTGTAATTCTTTGACCGTTGTGACATGTTTGTACAGTGAGTGAGTGAATTTAGTTTTACGCCTCATTCAGCCATATTTCAGCTATAAGCATCGATCTACGCAATTGGGATACGATGATATGTGTCAACCAAGTCTGCGAGTCTGCACCTCTTACGACAAGCATGGGTTGGTGAAGATCAATTCTACACCGGATCTACACGGATCGACTGTCACGGGGTTCGCAATCCCCTTTTTTTTTTTTTGTTCTTTTTTTCAGAATACCATTGTTTATTTGTGCGCATACTGTGATAGCACACAGCAGCAAACACTGATAGAAGACACATGCAATGGGGCTGAACAGCATCGTCACTGAGACAACCACGGTATACTGACAATACTCTGAGAAACTCGACTGTCTTATGAATATAACTTCATGAGATATCCTATCACTGACTTTTGTAGTGCTCTTGAAGAGGATGTTATTGCACTTACTGTCGCATCTTCCCTACCATTTATTCTTAAGATCCTTAACTTCCATAGTCATCTCACTGCCATATAAAACTAATCACTTACTTGGTTAGAATGTTTTTGAATGTTCCTGTGTGTTCTATATTTCAACTGATCACTTTCGTTATCTAAATAACAACACATTATCATCTAGATGTACTTTGCAGTAGTTTCAGCTTGTTACAGATAAGCAACAATCAGTATCTGACGTGTCTCATCAGAGCTAAATGTGATACTTTTTTTTCTTTTTCTTTTTTTAACACTTTCTTAGTAACTACGAACTCCCGAAAAAAAAACACTTCAGAAATCAGGACTAGGAGGAAACGAGTTTGTATATATAAATAATAACATGTTTATTCGAGTATGTTTAATCCTACGGAAACACTGAGGCATATAACCGCTGACTTGACGACTTGAATACACAACAAGTTTACACTAACGAGTTAACTAACAGAGCCCGTACTGAGCCAACAACCAACCACTCGACGGACCGTAGCAGGGACAACAGGTAATCACTGCTTGATTGACACAACTAGATGATGTTGGAAACCAAGACTGTGTCAAGTTTCAGAAATGTGCTATTGTGCACATATTTTACCCACGTTTCTATCACACAACTAATTTATATTCATACGGTTGAAAGGTATTGATTTCCAAAATTGGCATAGTTTTATATCATCTTCGCACTATTTAAGTAATTACATTATCATTAAGTCTTTGTAACAGCCAGAACAATATATTTAATGTGTCTCTCGGATAGGTTTATGAAAATTGAGAATATATCTTCATGATTTTAATATTAATCATCTACATAGACACAAAATGAACATCATTCTGTCTGCAATGTGATCTTACCGTCAAGGAAGGCGAGTTCTACGCCCTGTTTATTTGTAAAAGGTATCATGACCATAAGATTAAAGTATCTTTCAAGTCAATTCAATGTTAATCACTATTCAGTGAAACTCTTGTGTAATATATTAAACAAAGCAATGAGGATACTTGACGAACACTCGCCATTTTTCTTAAAAATGTGTTTCTACTGAGGTGTATATGGTAACCCAAGCTTGTCGTAAGAGGTGACTAACGGGATCGGGTGGTCAGGCTCGCTGACTTGGTTGACACATCCCAATTGCGCAGATCGATGCTCATGCTGTTGATCATTGGATTGTCTGGTCGAGACTCGATTATTTACAGACCGCCGCCATACAGCTGGAATATTGCTGAGTGTAGCGTAAAACTAAACTCACTCACTCACTCTTACTACAAGTTGTTTTCGTTCCAGCATTGTGTGGTGTTGTGCCATTGTACAGCATCTTGACATGTAAAGATACTTGCCACTTAACGAGAGGAATTTGACACTATTGATGTTCAGGTCAGGGCCGTGAACATTCGTGATTGTGAAGTGGGCACAATTATAATGATCATGATAGAAGAACACGTTATGATTACTGTACAATTCCTTCAGCATAAACTGCACATGTGTACATACACGTATTCATCAGGAATTCCTTCGTCATCATAAGCATCACACGTTGGTTGGTTGTTGTTTAAAGCAGCACTCAGCAATATTCCATCCATTTGACGGCGGTCTGTAAATAATCGAATGTGGACCAGACAATCCAGTGATCAACATCATGAGCATGAATTTACGCAACTGGGATACGATGGCATGTGGCAACCAAGTAAAAGTGAGTGAGTGAGTGAATTAATATTTAACGTCACATCCCGAATATTTCAGCATATTGTGACCACAAGCAACCAAGTAAGAGAGCCTGACCACCGGATCCCGTTAGTAGGCTCTTAGGAGAAGCATGTTTCTTTGAAGACCAATTCTAACCTGGATCTTCATGGGTCAAACGTCAAATGTTTGCATGTACATATTGATCAGTGAACCTCTCGTTCGTGTCATCGAAGGTAACAGCATTTATGGTCGTATGTTTGAAACCAATTTCCCCATGTGTCCGGGTTTGCCAGAAGTGTACCCAAAAACGTAAAACGCATCTAAAATTTGCATCTTAGCCTCAGTCAAGCATCCCCGCCGTTACTTAAGAAATGTTTCCCAATTCAATCACCCACGTACTCCCTTTTGGCAAACATATACATAGGAATTCTTGCTCCAGGAGTTCTACTGACATAAGAAATGGTTGCATTATCAAACTGAAATTCGACCTACTCTACACTCTATAGCTTCCAATCGCATCCCCTTTGGTTCGACTATCAAGACAGGCGGGGCCTGTTTCTCTGTGATGGTGTTGTGATATCACATACCGCTTATATCAAACAACACAACCATCCCCTTTGGTTCGACTATCAAGACAGGCGGGCCTGTTTCTCTGTGATGGTGTTGTGATGTCACATACTAGTTATATCACACAACACAACCATCCCCTTTGGTTCGACTATCAAGACAGGCGGGGCCTGTTTCTCTGTGATAGTGTTGTGATATCACACACTGCTTATATCAAACAACACAACCATCCACTTTGGTTCGGCTATCAAGACAGGCGGGGCCTGTTTCTCTGTGATGGTGTTGTGATATCACATACTGGTTATATCAAACAACACAACCATCCCCTTTGGTTCGACTATCAAGACAGGCGGGGCCTGTTTCTCTGTGATGGTGTTGTGATATCACATACCGGTTATATCAAACAACACAACCATCCCCTTTGGTTCGACTATCAAGACAGGCGGGGCCTGTTTCTCTGTGATAGTGTTGTGATATCACACACTGGTTATATCAAACAACACAACCATCCCCTTTGGTTCGACTATCAAGACAGGCGGGGCCTGTTTCTCTGTGATAGTGTTGTGATATCACACACCGGTTATATCACACAACACAACCATCCACGTTGGTTCGACTATCAAGACAGGCGGGGCCTGTTTCTCTGTGATAGTGTTGTGATATCACACACTGGTTATATCACACAACACAACCATCCCCTTTGGTTCGACTATCAAGACAGGCGGGACCTGTTTCTTCAGATAGTGTTGTGATATCACACACTGGTTATATCACACAACACAACCATCCCCTTTGGTTCGACTATCAAGACAGGCGGGGCCTGTTTCTCTGTGATGGTGTTGTGATATCACATACCGCTTATATCAAACAACACAACCATCCCCTTTGGTTCGACTATCAAGACAGGCGGGGCCTGTTTCTCTGTGATGGTGTTGTGATATCACACACTGCTTATATCACACAACACAACCATCCCCTTTGGTTCGACTATCAAGACAGGCGGGGCCTGTTTCTCTGTGATGGTGTTGTGATATCACTCACCGCTTATATCACACAACACAACCACCCCCTTTGATTCAACTATCAAGACAGGCGGGGCCTGTTTCTCTGTGATACTGTTGTGATATCACACACTGGTAATACCAAACAACACAACCATCCCCTTTGGTTCGACTATCAAGACAGGCGGGGCCTGTTTCTCTGTGATAGTGTTGTGGTATCACACACTGGTTATATCACACAACACAACCATCCGCGTTGGTTCGACTATCAAGACAGGCGGGGCCTGTTTCTCTGTGATGGTGTTGTGATATCACACACTGGTTATATCACACAACACAACCATCCCCTTTGGTTCGACTATCAAGACAGGCGGGGCCTGTTTCTCTGTGATGGTGTTGTGATATCACACACTAGTTATATCACACAACACAACCATCCCCTTTGGTTCGACTATCAAGACAGGCGGGGCCTGTTTCTCTGTGATGGTGTTGTGATATCACATACTGGTTATATCAAACAACACAACCATCCCCTTTGATTCGACTATCAAGACAGGCGGGGCCTGTTTCTCTGTGATGGTGTTGTGATATCACACACTGGTTATATCACACAACATAACCATCCCCTTTGATTCGACGATCAAGACAGGCGGGGCCTGTTTCTCTGTGATAGTGTTGTGATATCACATACTGGTTATATCAAACAACACAACCATCCCCTTTGGTTCGACTATCAAGACAGGCGGGGCCTGTTTCTCTGTGATGGTGTTGTGATATTACATACTGCTTATATCAAACAACACAACCATCCCCTTTGGTTCGACTATCAAGACAGGCGGGGCCTGTTTCTCTGTGATAGTTATGTGATATCACTCACTGGTTATATCAAACAACACAACCATCCCCTTTGGTTCGACTATCAAGACAGGCGGGGCCTGTTTCTCTGTGATAGTGTTGTGATATCACACACTGGTTATATCACACAACACAACCATCCCCTTTGGTTCGACTATCAAGACAGGCGGGGCCTGTTTCTCTGTGATGGTGTTGTGATATCACACACTAGTTATATCACACAACACAACCATCCCCTTTGGTTCGACTATCAAGACAGGCGGGGCCTGTTTCTCTGTGATAGTGTTGTGATATCACACACTGGTTATATCACACAACACAACCATCCCCTTTGGTTCGACTATCAAGACAGGCGGGGCCTGTTTCTCTGTGATGGTGTTGTGATATCACATACCGCTTATATCAAACAACACAACCATCCCCTTTGGTTCGACTATCAAGACAGGCGGGGCCTGTTTCTCTGTGATGGTGTTGTGATATCACACACTGCTTATATCAAACAACACAACCATCCCCTTTGGTTCGACTATCAAGACAGGCGGGGCCTGTTTCTCTGTGATGGTGTTGTGATATCACTCACCGCTTATATCACACAACACAACCACCCCCTTTGATTCAACTATCAAGACAGGCGGGGCCTGTTTCTCTGTGATAGTGTTGTGATATCACACACTGGTAATATCAAACAACACAACCATCCCTTTGGTTCGACTATCAAGACAGGCGGGGCCTGTTTCGTTGTGATGGTGTCGTGATATCACACACTGGTTATATCACACAACACAACCATCCCCTTTGGTTCGACTATCAAGACAGGCGGGGCCTGTTTCTCTGTGATGGCGTTGTGATATCACACACTGGTTATATCACACAACACAAACATCCCCTTTGGTTCGACTATCAAGACAGGCGGGGCCTGTTTCTCTGTGATGGTGTTGTGATATCACATACTAGTTATATCAAACAACACAACCATCCCCTTTGGTTCGACGATCAAGACAGGCGGGGCCTGTTTCTCTGTGATAGTGTTGTGATATCACATACTGGTTATATCAAACAACACAACCATCCCTTTTGGTTCGATTCATCAAGACAGGCGGGCCTGTTTCTTCAGGATGGTGTTGTGATATCACATACTGCTTATATCACACAACACAACCATCCCCTTTGATTCGACTATGAAGACAGGCGGGGCCTGTTTCTCTGTGATAGTGTTGTGATATCACACATTGGTTATATCACACAACACAACCACCCCCTTTGGTTCGACTATCAAGACAGGCGGGGCCTGTTTCTCTGTGATGGTGTTGTGATATCACACACTAGTTATATCACACAACACAACCATCCCCTTTGGTTCGACTTTTAAGACAGGCGGGCCTGTTTCTCTGTGATGGTGTTGTGATATCACATACCGCTTATATCAAACAACACAACCATCCCCTTTGGTTCGACTATCAAGACAGGCGGGGCCTGTTTCTCTGTGATGGTGTTGTGATATCACACACTAGTTATATCACACAATACAACCATCCCCTTTGGTTCGACTATCAAGACAGGCGGGGCCTGTTTCTCTGTGATGGTGTTGTGATATCACACACTAGTTATATCACACAACACAACCATCCCCTTTGGTTTTACTATCAAGACAGGCGGGGCCTGTTTCTCTGTGATGGTGTTGTGATATCACACACTGGTTATATCACACAACACAGCCATCCCCTTTGGTTCGACTATCAAGACAGGCGGGGCCTGTTTCTCTGTGATAGTGTTGTGATATCACACACTGGTTATATCAAACAACACAACCATCCCCTTTGGTTCGACTGTCAAGAGAGGCGGGGCCTGTTTCTCTGTGATAGTGTTGTGATATCACACACTGGTTATATCACACAACACAACCATCCACTTTGGTTCGACTATCAAGACAGGCGGGGCCTGTTTCTCTGTGATAGTGTTGTGATATCACACACTGGTTATATCAAACAACACAACCATCCCCTTTGGTTCCACTATCAAGACAGGCGGGGCCTGTTTCTCTGTGATGGTGTTGTGATATCACACACTGCTTATATCAAACAACACAACCATCCACTTTGGTTCGACTATCAAGACAGGCGGGGCCTGTTTCTCTGTGATGGTGTTGTGATATCACATACTGGTTATATCAAACAACACAACCATCCCCTTTGGTTCGACTATCAAGACAGGCGGGGCCTGTTTCTCTGTGATGGTGTTGTGATATCACATACTGGTTATATCACACAACACAACCATCCCCTTTGGTTCGACTATCAAGACAGGCGGGACCTGTTTCTCTGTGATAGTGTTGTGATATCACACACTGGTTATATCAAACAACACAACCATCCCCTTTGGTTCGACTATCAAGACAGGCGGGGCCTGTTTCTCTGTGATAGTGTTGTGATATCACACACTGGTTATATCACACAACACAACCATCCCCTTTGGTTCGACTATCAAGACAGGCGGGGCCTGTTTCTCTGTGATGGTGTTGTGATATCACATACTGGTTATATCAAACAACACAACCACCCCGTTTGGTTCGACTATCAAGACAGGCGGGGCCTGTTTCTCTGTGATGGTGTTGTGATATCACATACTGGTTATAACACACAACACAACCATCCGATTTGTCGACAGTCATGACGTTACTTCAGCTTCTTGACAACACCAAGCCCTGCTGTTCAGTTGTTCAATTCCAAACAAAACTTCAGAGTATATTGCGTCCGCAGTATTCCAGGTTCTTGCGTTAATGCAATAGGGCAGATAGTGATGAGAATGCTAAGAATAGATCAATGAAAATCAGTGATGACACTATTTGTTAACAACATTATGAGTAAACATGTTCTGCGACTGCAATTCACACAACTCTCATTAAGAATCTCGGTAGTGATTAGCAGCCATGACTGGGTGGTCGTTCTTGTATTTCATCAGTGACAGCCAGTACGATCAAATATGCCCGTGTGTTACGGACCTGTTGTAAGGTTAAAAATGCATCTGTTATACAGGAAACGTATCATAAACCCATTATTGAGAATTACGGTTATAGAAGCGATACTATTAATGCTTTGTAATAAACCAAGGAATATAGAACATAATAACTCCCAGTAACAGAACATAACAGTCAATTAAAGCATCAATTAACGGTGAATCATCGATGAGTAGTTGACAGTAATTTCCGATCATGAGGTACGACATGAGACCAAGGAATGATGTAACTTTGAACATTGTATCTGGACATGTGACAAGGGCGGAGCTGGTTCGAACACCTTAAAAAGATACTGTCGGGACTAGCAAGTGGTGAGGGTTACAAAGTCAGCAGAACGTTCACATCGCGATCATGTCTGGTAAAGGGCTTGCCCTGTCCTGTCCAGTCCAAGTCACCTTGTAATGAAGAGGGGGATCGAGTAAACCTATATGACTATAGAACCTGGTGTTGAAATATTCATTGTATGCCAGAGTACCAGCACATGAATGCAATGTTGTAGTCCCGGTCGTCCGACCTCTCACTCCGTCACGTAGCAGCCCTTGACGGACCAAGCGAGTGTAACCCCGAGTGTAACCCCTACGATGAAATGTTGATGATAATCTGACTCTACTTCAGTAGCTTTTACCCAATCAGTCTTATCATACTAACTCGAATATCAGACACTAATCATTTCAAAAAGCGCTTTTTTATACGACGCTGGCATCAAAACCATTCTCGTGTTGCCTACATTGTTTGTGCTTTACAGCCTTGCACGGACGCTAATCAGTCCTAATACGTGTCCATACATTTTACTATAAGTATATTGTGATTGACATGAAGCTAATCAATGTTACAGAGAATAAAATAAAGGCTACAAAGGGCTTTGGAATATATTCCCAGAAAGGTAATCATTCTGGTACGTGTAATGATGACTTAATGATGGTTAAGGTGAAAACTTGCAATGCAACGTTATTCATTCCGGGTTAAAGTTGACTAAAGTACATGAATAAAAAACAACTTCAAACATACAATACATAATTAGGAAAATAAAGAAGACAATACGTCAATTTAGAATATTTTTTGGACATGCTTGGTGGCCTGTTATAGCTACGGTTATAATTGATATATAATTCTGGCCATGGTAAGGTGACTGTGCTCTCCTATTGTGGTACACATTAACGAGGGATCCCTGTCTGCTCTTGTGTTCTCAGCCTGAAACACAAAACGACGTCCATGACGGCGAGTGAAAGGCGCCACGGGTGTGTCCAGGATGATGTCCAGTAGCACTGCCCCGTGACACGTCCTTGAATATAACGTAAAGGTGTTCTGTCAGCTGCACTGGCCTCATGGGCAATGTGACGGTCTGCCAATCGTGGGAGTGAGTGCGTGAGTTTAGTTTTACGCCATGACGCTTAGACCACCAGGCTACCCCGCCGCCCCGTCAATCGTGGGAAAGCAAGCGGACGTCGGATGCAGGGTCTACCTGGGATGCAAATTACGAATCTGTTAACACCTCCATTTCTGTCACGCTCATCTCCAACTTGAGACATGGTTTCGTTCTGAGGAAACGGTGTTGTGCGCCGCTTGCTGGTCGAACACATCGACGTCTCTCCTTAACGTCCGGATATCACTGTTCATCAAAAGAGTGAGTGAGTAAGTTAATTTTTTAAGTCACATCCGCAGTATTTCAGATAAATTATAGATTTATAGTAATTGAAAGTAAATATTAAAAACTTGTCAACGAAGGACAGTAAAACAACTAGAATATCACAGTTATAAATTTAAAACTAGTAATTAAAATCTAAAATATTTTAACTTTAAATGACAATAGAATATATAACAGACTACAGATTGCCAACAACTGAAGGTAGATCACCATACCAGGGACGTTCCTCAAAAGGAATTTATCATGTTAAGTAGTCTTGGATTGTATATCCATATATCTTGCTCACTGTATGATGTGTAAGAAGTATGCATTAGAGCTGTTCCAGTCAAGGGATCTCTTAAGAGTGTACTGTACATTTCGTTGAGCATCGCATGAATTACATATTATTATAACAATCCATCCCATGATAAACTTGTCTCAATAATGTCAACAACAAATTATGTTCTTATAAAGAAGATATGTACTATGACAAGTAGTCTTGCACTGTATATCAATATATCTATATAACATGGACAAAGTACTGTGACTATGTGTCCCAGTCCACCCAGCTGTGAATGGGTACCTCGTTAGGATGGGAATGCCACAATAACTCGGTGCGCCTAGTGGCTGCAAGAGTTGTATACTCCCCAGGGAGTTGAGATTGATAATGCGATGTGCCGTTGAGATTGACATCCAATGATCGAGGGAAAAAATACCAGCGCCTTAAGCATGCACTAGTGCGTGGATATTAGCGCTATATAAATATCCTATAATAAATATAAACATCCGATAATAAATATAAACATCCTATAATAAATAAAAAATCTTGCGCACTGTATGATTTTGGTATCTTAGCACTATGGGCCATGATGCCTCAAATTGAAACATAAACTTGTCATTTGTCTCTTTGTCTGTCAATATCGTAATTGTAACCTGATAATTACTAACTGTGAAACGTTGTGTTACAGTGCTCTGACTTGCCACTGACTAACATGGCAACTGCATGTAGACATTCCTGACCGAACAGACCTCAAGGTGAATATAAAACAATATCAGAACAATTTTCAGTCTGGATTTGTATCCCTGACATGTACAGCAACACACTGACACGTTGACAATTTCTGATTTAACCAACAACAGGTTTCCTTTCACATCGTGAGTGAATGAGTGAGTTAATATCTAACGTCACATCGGCAATATTTCAGGCATATCGTGACGAGAACAATTTATATATTAGTGTTAAAATCAATAAATTTATAACATAAAAAAACTGTCATCGAAGGACAGTGAGTGAGTTAATATTTAACGTCACATTGGCAATATTTCAGCCATATCGTGACGAGAACACTTGACATTGAAATAGAATATATATAGAGATTATAAAACCTGCCGACAAAGGACAATAAAGCAACTAGAATATCACAGATATGTATGTAAAACTAGTAATTAAATCTAAAACGTTTTAACTATAGGGGACAACACAATATAAAAATGGGCTATAGATCGCCACCAACTGAAGATAGATCACCATACTAGGAGCCATGGGGACTTACATTACTTTTGCTACCTGCATGGACCCTAGCTGGATTTACACCATCCCTTCAGCCGCTGGCGATTGTAGGAAATTTTAGCCAACAGTTAAAATAACAAAAATACTACGTTTAAAATGTGATAATTTATATTTTACTTTGAAAGTTTTCGGACTTACGTACCCTCTCAGGAGGACAATAATTTTACGGTACTTTAACCCCCTTTGAGGGTACAGCCACTAACAATCTAAGTTAACAATCTAAACTACCAATCATTAAAACACATCTATCTACAGAACATATATATCAAAATTCATTAATTAAATCAATTTCTTTTAAAACCAAGAATTAAATGAACATGAACAGTGTTAAAAAGATCCTTAACAGTTTTAACATTGAAATATTTATCCCTTATGATGGAGAACTCGACACAGTCAAGCAGGAGATGCTTGACTGTGACTCTCTCATCACAAGGGATACAAAACGGAGGATCTTCACCTTTTAACAAATATTTGTGAGTGTACCTTGTATGGCCAATACGACATCGTCGCATGATGACCTCTTCAAATCTGGACTGACAACCCAAGTAAGTGTAGCCAATACAGGGTTTTATTTCATGTAATTTATTAATACCTACTTGAGTGTCCCACTTCTTCTGCATCAGATCACGGATGTAAGTTCTAATGCTGGCTTTGTAATCAGAGTATGGAATAAGAAGTGGTGTCACAGATTTGTTGAGTGCTGCCTTAGCAGCAATCATCGAAGGACAGTAAAACTACTAGCACAATGTGAATGAAATAGTCGTTTTCGAGAAATATACAATTATCATACAACTTGGTTTCCAAATACCATCATCCAGAATATAATGACACACAAACCAGGTAGCATAAAACATCGGAGAAATAAAGATAGAACTAGAGAAATTTCAAGAAATAGAGGCATCTGATAAAAACGAAACGGACATTTATATATTGCTGATGGATACGGAGACGCCATTTATAATCAGTTGGGACTCATGATTGGGATGAACAGAATAGAGAAGAAACATGTTGAGAAAATGTCTTCTCTTGAAGAAACTAGGAATTATCTGATTGAGTAACTTGTTGAACATACACTGAGTAACCGACATTTATCATGAGTCTATTCTTTGAGTTGTATCAGTTAGATGTGAAAGTCAAGTTGGAAATTCAGTGTGAATGTTGCAGTGAACTAGATTCTCTGACTTTGACATCCGATGCGGCACTGAACATCTCTTTCATCCTAACGACATATCGGATTCTGTGTCTCTTCGTGGTTTGTAGAGAACATGGACTAAAAAAGACCAACTCTTCAAATCATGCAGTATTCATATGTCCTTTAGGCATGGATGATTTTCTTACGGTGCAGTCAGCGGTCTGTATCAAGTTAATTAATCTAGAGTGACTGTGGACAACGTTGCTACGTTGCCTAAACTACGTATGTAGTATAATTACAGAGTCGTGCAAAAAGTATTCGGACAAATTGGCGACGTCTTATCGCAAGACCCGGAAGTGGGTAGTTCAAAATCATAAGATATTTTCACTAAGAATGCGAGCAATGAACTGAAACGTACCTAATATTTAGTTAGGTGTCCTTCAGTCGGATAACATTCATAATCCGCCTTGGAATGGAGTTGTACAAGGATTGCACGTATTCGGCCGTGATAGAGGTCCACTTGTCTTGAATTTCGTGTCTTCACGAGAATGAATACGATGTGCTCTTCCCTGCCCTTCCCTATTTTAGAAATAACCACAAATTCTCAATGATATTGATGTCTGGACTTTGAGCAGGCCATGACATGTTATTTATGTGATTTCTGGCCATGTACTATTGCGTTGATCTCGCCCGGTGCACCGGGAATTGTCATCTTGAAAAATCTATCCTTCTTCAGGAAAATGCCCAGCGATAACTGGCTACAAGTTATCTTCTAGGGTGACTTGATACCTTGTGACATTGATATAACATCAATAGCCGTCAGGGTCCCACCTGAATACCGGGGGTGGTGATTTTGGTGTGACACAAGATCGGGTCTCCATCCTCCGTCTCGTTTTCTCCAGATGTAAACACGCTCATCGTGTCCAATCATTCTCTTACTCTCGTCAGAAACGATAACTTTCCTCCAGTAATTATCAACTGTTAATCGTCTTTGATCTTTACACCACGCAAGCCGCTTCTTTCGGTTAATCTCCCTCACAAAAAACCCTCTTCTTTGCAACACGTCTGTGATAATCGTTTTTGTGCCTATGAAATTGCAGAGTTCTTTTTGCCACTGGATCAGGTCTATTTTCATTGCATGTTGGGTAATATCTACCAAAGTGTCACGTCTATTCACTTTAACCAACTTTTCCAATTTCAAGTAATCCTGCTGAGTGACTCCCGCGACCATTTCTCGGCTTGTTTTAATAAAAGACCAGATGGTTGACCGAGGAACATCAAGTAAGTTACTTATGTATCTTGTAGGTTTTTTCTCCAAACGTGATTGTTTCACTACCTTTTTATGTAGGGGGCTCCTTACCCTTTCAACCCACTTCAGTTCATGCCCTCGCAACGTAATGTAAACAGAGCAGACGACAACACACCCACGTGACCTGCCGGATCACATGAATGACTGTTACCAAAATAATGTCAGTGCCATTTTTCATCTCGATAGCGATAATTCAAAGTTGCGAGGGAATTCCACTGTAAAACGAGGTCGCCATTTTGTCCGAATACTTTTTGCACGACTCTGTATTTATTAGTACTCCGATTTTGTCAAAACAAATCCAAAGATTACAGGTTCATAAAAGTACTGATTATATATAATATCAACATCTATATGTCTCAGAACTATGGGAGATAGTTCAAAGTTGACGATCAGCATTGTACGCGGAACGTAAAAGAGAGCATGACACAAAGAGTCTTCTACCTGGACGAGTGGACGTACGACAGGGTGGGAGTGATGGCCCAGTACCCGTGAATGCTACAAAATCGCCCCATACACGTTTCTCAACAGAACAAAAGAAAGCAAAACAACAGAAACAACAACAGTTACTACGGATTTAAGGCCCCTAAAACACGGGACTCTCATTGACACACGACTGTCCCATACACCCATAAACAACAACAGTTACTACGGAATTAAGGCCCATAAAACACGGGACTCTCAATGACACACGACCGTCCCATACACCCATAAACAACAACAGTTACTACGGAATTCAGGCCCATAAAACACGGGAGCCTCAATGACACACGATCGCCCCATACACCCATAAACAACAACAGTTACTACGGAATTAAGGCCCATAAAACACGGGACTCTCATTGACACACGACTGTCCCATACACCCATAAACAACAACAGTTACTACGGAATTAAGGCCCATAAAACACGGGACTCTCAATGACACACGACCGTCCCATACACCCATAAACAACAACAGTTACTACGGAATTCAGGCCCATAAAACACGGGAGTCTCAATGACACACGGCCGTCCCATACACCCATCATTGAAACACGACCGTCCCATACACCCATAAACAACAACAGTTACTACGGAATTCAGGCCCATAAAACACGGGAGTCTCAATGACACACGGCCGTCCCATACACCCATAAACAACAACAGTTACTACGGAATTCAGGCCCATAAAACACGGGACTCTCAGTGACACACGATCGTCCCATACACCCATAAACAACAACAGTTACTACGGAATTCAGGCCCATAAAACACGGGACTCTCAATGACACACGACCGTCCCATACACCCATAAACAACAACAGTTACTACGGAATTAAGGCCCATAAAACACGGGACTCTCATTGACACGCGACCGTCCCATACACCCATAAACAACAACAGTTACTACGGAATTAAGGCCCATAAAACACGGGACTCTCATTGACACGCGACCGTCCCATACACCCATAAACAACAACAGTTACTACGGAATTAAGGCCCATAAAACACGGGACTCTCATTGACACGCGACCGTCCCATACACCCATAAACAACAACAGTTACTACGGAATTAAGGCCCATAAAACACGGGAGTCTCATTGACACACGACCGCCCCATACTCCCATAAACAACAACAGTTACCACGGAATTAGGGCCCATAAAACATGGGACTCTCAATCGTAATGGAGTATTTAAAACCACCTGACCCTCTCAACGTCGTCACCTATCACTTCGGAGTTACTGCGATTCTGATTTACATTGGTAATATTATGTATAATGACACTGAATACTGAAAATATATTTAAAAACAACAAAACAAACAACTGCAATAAAATATTCATATTATATGAATGCATATACATCCCTAATATTAACATTAATGTCATCGTATCCACACTGACATGACATGTTATTTTTCTTATGATTTATATAAATATGCATATACTTAATATATATTTTCAATGGCATCATTTCCAAAATGCTAACATGACATAGACATAATGCTAATACTTCAAGTGCCATTCACTGTTTTATCCACAACAGTAAACACTTGCATTCGTGTTTACCAAATGACCCACTCTTACGTAGGTCATGTAGTACACTAGTTGTTGCTGCAGGTGTTCCTTTATACGTGTAATTAACACATTTAATTGAAACTAATTATTCACAACGTTTTCCCAATGGTGACCTCAATGCTGAAACAGAAACCTTTGTCCACTGTTGTTTTGTTACACATGAGCTCCGCCACTGACATCGACTCATACTTCAAGGCAAAGGAACTCACTCACGCTCTGTGACTTTGTGAAACAAACAGTGTTGTCATGTAAAGGACGCATTTAGATATCATTCAGGACCCATGACATACATGGATGGTCTTCGCCCATGTGCAGTGAAATATAGTATAGCTCAGCACTGAACAATGTAATTTGGGTATGAGGATGTAATAGGTCATAACGGAACCGCTAGCAAACATTGGCACTAAGGTGACATAATCCCCCGCCGCAAATTATCAAATCAAACTTAAAAAGCAATGAAAGTTTTAGATGAAGTTAAATGTCAACAAATACATGACCAGTCAACCTCTCTTGATATCTTGCTCTTTAGTTGTTCAAACACACAAATATTTTCAAGACTGACTTTGACCTTGACATGAATGTCATAGTGTATGAAGCATGAATAAATGGTACTAAAGAAATTGCTTATTGAAAAACATTCAAGGGAAGTCTTGAAAGTCTATGAAGAAAATCCAGTGAATTCAGGTTAACATGCTGAAATCTTCAAATTGTCGCAGTGACCTTGAAATTTATGTGAAGGTCACCAAAATTGACTGGGCTCTGCGCCTTCATTAGATGAAGCTTGGTGTCAAATATGAAAAAATCCAGTGAATGTTTTTTGCGATATCTTGCTGACTATCTTAACATGCAATTTAACATGCTGAAATTTTCAAAGTGTCTTAGTGACCTTGACAATTAAGTGAGGGTCACCATAATCGACTGGGCCCTGTGTCTTCCCTGGATGAAGCATGGCGTCAAATGTGAAGAAAGTCCAGTGAATGGTTCTTGACGTATCTCGCTGACAAGCATAACATGCAGGTTAATATGCTGAAATCTTCAAAGTGTCACCATGACCATGAAAATTAAGAGGTCACCAAAATCGACTGGGCCCTGTGCCTTCCTTAGATAAAGCTTAATGTTGAATATGAAGAACATCCAGTGAACGGTTCGCTGACAAGAGTAAAACATTAAACTCCCCTTGAACGGAGCCTAATACTATATCCCCGCTTCGCGTTAAACGCGCGGCGGGGGATAATTAAGCGGACGATACAACAAAATACAAATATGCTTGGTGTTTACGTGGAGTGTTTTGTTATTATATATGGAATTTCCGGATAGAAAACTGATAAAGACAGTGCCGCTAGTGTGAACAAGCACACCGCGAAACTGAAGCATAGATTCACCTCTATTATTACTGATGTTGTGTCTTTTTCAGTATGTTTGTTTTAATAGGGAAGAACAAGAATAAGTTAATAAGTTACTTACCACTCTGAATTTTGTGCTGAAACATTTGGCCAGTTTGGAATGTGTTCCACTTTCTCCAATGATTGGTTTTCTGGCGTGTGGTGCGTTCTTGATATATTTCCAGTCTTATGGTTCTCCTGGTCTTGGATGATTTTCAAGTAACCCTTACACCCTGTTGCCAACCACAGATGAAGGAGGAATAATCTCTAAAATCGAACTTAGAGTGGCAGGGTTTTGTTGGTTGAGCATCTGGTAAATACTGTTTTCTGACATTTTATTTGAACTGATATAGTGAGTGAGTGAGTTGCGAATTACAGTCACATCGGCAATATTTCAGTCATATCGTGACTAAAACAAATGTAAATTCGCCACAAACCCATATAAATTATAAAAATACCTATCAACAAAAGACAGTAAAACAACTAGATTATCACACTTATGAATATAAAACTAGAATGTAAATTAAAAATAGTTTAACTACAAAAGACATTACAATATAAACAATTTACAGTACATTTGCTTCCTGCATGGACCCTAGCTGGATTTACACAATCCCTTCATAGACAAGCTAGCCATAAATTAAAATAACACAAATTCTACGATTAAAACTCTGGCAATGATAAATCTATATTGAATACTGTGGTCCTACGTACCCTCTCGGGAGTACAATTGTTTTCCGCTAATTTAACCCTATTTGAGGGAACAGCCACTAAATCATAGGTATTTGTTCACTAAACCAGTTATAAAATTAGGTTTAATCAAAATTTGTGAATTAAGTCAATTTTCCTTAAAAAAACAAGAACTAAATAAGGACTTGAACTAAGGAACTGTTCATAAAATATGGCCAGGGGGGGTTATGATGATTTTTATGGAGAAGCATGTACAATGTGAATGCCCCCCCCCTGCCCTAAATTCATGTACAAAGTAAGTGACACCCCTGCATGTCATGTACACAATCAATGACCCTCCTTCCCCTTCGAAAATTTTTTAAGCATAATATGTAAATATTTTTATGTACAAAATTGCTGAACCCCCTAGAAACATGTGTACAAAATTGCTGACCCCCTACCTCCCAAGAACAAAATGGGTAATTATATTGATAAGTCTCCCTTAAAAGCATCATCACCCCCATAGCCATAAATTATGAACGGTCCCTAAAAAGATCCTTTAATGACGAAACTGAGAAATATCGATCCCTTGTAATGGGAACTACTAAGGTATTCTGCAAATATATTCTGTATTGCCAGTGTATTTTTAAGGAATTACAGTTACTCGTGGCTGACTAAAAAATCCAAATCAGTAGTTTAACCAATTTAATTTCGATACAGATTCTTGTACCGGTGTCAGTAAAATATCTGCATTGAAACATAGCACTCACGAAATATAACAAGTTGTTAGCCATAAAGGATGTCAATATTGCACTTCCCAGCTTCTAAAATGCCTCTCAAAGAACAGCCTCTGGAATCTTTCACATACAAAAGACCAAAACGTGGATACTAATCCATTCTTGATACAAGGAGGCATCGGCTGAAAACGTAAGGTCTCAAGATGCGAGTCCATATTATATTATCCAAAGATGGTGTCTAATTTGATTCAAGTTAATTCTGGTAGTGAAATAAAAAAGAAATATCTACCAGAAATTTCCACAGCAAAACTAAATTCCGCCAGAAATTTCTGCAGAAGTGCATTTTCAGAGCCAATTTGTGAACCTATGAACACGTAAGCACACTGGCACATGAATCATCTCTTGGGTTCATCTCCTCGAGATCTTTCCGATGATACATTATATGTCTTTGTAGATTGCTTCCTTATGTGTGTCAACTTAGGATTCGCTGGCCATTCCTAAGTTGCCCCACCCGACCTTTAATCAATTCTTGAAATGAAACCAATCAACTTTTCTCAAGGTGCAAGTAAACAACACACTTATATCAAAACGTTAGAACAATTCGCCAAGCATCAGAGATGTTGTTATAAACTAACCATGCTGTAACACGTACAGATGCACATTGCGAAACACACAGAGAAAGTCAAATGAACTACAATAACCTAAATCCTTTGCAGTTGACGATACGGATTGATTTACTTCCTCTATTTCATCACGATCATATCGGTGTCCACTAATTTTCATAATGAGACATCATCCATAAATAAATGTGCAATCACTACAGTGACTGTAAGCATTTTACGTCGTAGGCAAGAAATATGGTGTCTCCTAAGTGAGGGAAAAGCATGTGACGTTCACCCTGGGGAAACATTGGGGGTGGGGTAGCCTAGTGGTTAAATTGTTCTCTCGTGGGTCGATTCCCCACATGGGTACAATGTATAAAGCCCTTATATGGTGTCCCTGCCGTGATATTGCGTCGTAAAGCTAAACTCACCCACCAAGTCAAAAAAGAGGAAAAATAGCTGACCAGATATTTATGGATTTGTCAAGATCAACTTAAGCTGCGAAAGCAACTGAACACACAGGCATCACATGAGTATTTAGTATGCTTGTCTTCATGTATTATTCAGCCATACAAACTGTACATAAAAGAAACAATACAATCACTCTTTGATGATGCCTCATTTCAATAAATCGATGGTCAGATGGAAGGCTCTCGAGAATTAAATTATATATCAGTTAGAGAGGAGTCAAGTGGAGATCATTATTTGTCTGAATAGTTGTGCGCGATCAGAATCCAGGCACCCGTGAACGATGACAGGTCGTCTTCTACCATGGGCGGTACTGACAACGTTCTTCTCAACAGGTTAGAGTTTTAATCCTTGAAATCATGTTTGATATTGCAATTATGCTCCAATATAAACACAGCTTTTACCATTTCGATCAATTATACAACATTATTAATAACAAAATCCAGAAATTGAAAGAAGTAGGGAAAATATTTTAAATAAGTAGGCATATCCCAAAGAAAAATTAATTAGAAGAGTCAAAACGTTTATTAACGTGAAAGACCTAGCAGTAATTAATACCTTTTCCAAGGTATTGTGCGTTCGCAGGTTTAATAATATGACATTTTTATTTATCAGTGCAAGAAGCATTTTGAAATAAAATGCTGGAACTGCTGCAAACTGATTTCGTTGAATTAAACTCAGTAAAAGCATTTATGACGTTTTTTGTAATTCTATACTGAAAGGCATTGGTTCCTGTAAAAATGCGCGATTCATTTTCATTTACAATCAACGTTTGGAGGGTTGTTTGATCATTAAGTCGGGAATATTTTCTTGTCACTTTTTCTATTTCTTTAATGATTGACAAAAACGCATAATACCTGATGTGACTCTTGTCTGTTGCAAGAATTAATGTTAACGAAGATCGTGTAGCTCCATGCATTTTTGCCATGACACACCTGATATATATATATATATATATATATATATTCTCATAATGATCGCATTGACAGTGTGAAACCGGTTTGAATTGAAGAAATTATATCTGTACCAAGGATTTTCAGACGTTTGTCTTTGTGTGTTTGTGTGTGTGTGTTTGTGTGTGTGTATACATATATATAGTCTCGCAGCAAGAGCGAGGTAAAAAAGAAACATCGCGCTTTATGATATTTCGACATCCTCTTTAACAAATATACATGGGGTGGTACATTTTGCGGGAGAGGTAGCGACGAAGCTGGGTAAGAGACGAGGAAAGGGTGTTGGGGAAGCAACGTGAGGAACACTACGGCACCAGGGTCTCATTGGCTAACCTCTCCGAGTATAGCTTCGACTTAGTTGGCGTGGGACACACCTCCAAAGTCCATCATAAGATAATATAGTAAAAACCTGAACCAGCGTGTCGTCCACCGCTTCAACGATGACAGCGCTGCCCAGAGAGCAATGACCACGCTAAATTTGCCAAGCATGTACCAATCATGTCGAGTATTCCAATTTTTATAAGCATGTATTTCCAATCATGTCGAGTATTCCACATCATTATTATTTATATGAAGAAACATCTATTTCTCTTTCCCTTAATGCCTTTTCTGTGTGACATGACCACTGTTAAAGGACTTGCTTTCTCGGGTGAGGTTGAACATCATTATTATAGACATGTTTCATTATCCATGGCTCAATTTCACAACTACTTCACAGAAAACAAAACAAAAAACCCAATTTGTTTAAACTGCAGGATACATTTGCTGGAAATAGAGACAAAGTGATTGGTAGTTATACCTGACATACATACAAATGAGTAATAATTGAGCACTACATGATTTAAAGGAAATGTTTTGAATATTGTTTCCAATAGACGATCACACGCTAACATTCTGGAATGTACATGACAATCAGGTGCGTCAAACAACAGCACACTGGGGTATAAATTTCATAACTGCAGCATGTGCACCATAGTTTTTTGAACAGACATAAAAATATGTTTTTCTTGACATGGCCAGACGAGGGCCTTCAGAAAATCAGTTTTCGGCATTAATGAATCCCTCATATCCCGTCGCAACATCGACGTTTGGGGAAGTATGATAACGTCGGTGAAGTAAACGATCGTCCGAGACCTGGACGTCCGAGAAACACCAAAGACTATGATGACCGAGTCCTTATGATGTGGCAAGGTGCAATCTCATGACCCATGCCAAAGAACTATGCTGGAAATGGAAAGTGGACACAAAAACAGTACCATCAGACGTGGCCTTTGGCTGCTGGTCCAATCAGACGTCCCTTCCTGACAGGTAGGATCGTCTGGCGTGGACATCCGAGAAAACTGCAACTCGAGAACATAGCGTAGGGTACAGCGATCTATCTTCAACACTTTACCAACGGCCGTATCATAAGGAGATGATCCATGCAGGTGAACACTTTGATGGTGGAGTGACAGTATCAATTTTGCGTTATGTATTTTCAACTCATTACAGTACCTCGCACCACTCACTGTTCAACGTTATCAAAGATATGTACCGACATTTCATGCGACATTTCAGAAGCATCCATGGCCAGCCATAGAGCTGATCATAGAGCATACACAACGGGGTACATTTCTTACAGGTAATAAACAAAAAAACATATGTGCACATTTTCAATTTGTTTTAAATCAACAGATCCCACCATTTCACAACTATACAACAAGATTGGTTTCACCAATAAATCAAAGAAATATATTTGACATTGTATTGATAAGTTTAACATTCGACTTCTCCGTAAAACAAAATACATGGCTTTAGCAGCTTGTTGACAGAGATTTGATATAAATAGTTTGAAAGAATATTTCTATGGAAAATAACTCCCAAGATACTTATACACAACAGTTTTCCTTTGGTTCAACTACCTGGTTGAAATATCCAATTGGGACTTTCCCATTTATATATGGGTGTTGCCCTAACTAATCCGAAGTCCAGTGTCTCACAATTGGGATGTCTAACTGATGGCCTAGTTGGGAGTTTGTAATAAACAAATAAACACATAAATTTGATTTGTCGTTTGATTGCACACAAACAAGCCCCCCTCATCATTCACCCAGCGGGAAATATTGAAGACTCGTATCACCTTAGCTTTTGTCCACAGCAAGTATTCGGACTGTATAACTGGAATACTTTTGCAAAGCGAAGTACACCCAATTACTCCCTCGTTTTATTCCTAAAACAACAGCCCCAAAATGTTGAATTGATTAAGAGTGAGTGAGTAAATTTAGTTTTACGCCGCACTCAGCAATGTTCCAGCTATATGGCAGCGGTCTTTAAATAATCGAGTCTGGACCAGACAATCCAGTGATCAACAGCATGAGCATCGATTTGCACAATTGGGAACCGATGACATGTGCCAACCAAATAAGCGAGCCTGACCACCCGATCCCGTTAGTCATCTCTTACGACAAGTAGGGGTTACGGAAGGCCAATATTCTAACACGGACCTTCACGGGTCGAATGGATTGAGAAAAAAATAAGAAGTGAATTTTAAAATTCCGAGTTAAAGAAAGTACTCGCAGACCATCATGCATGATTGTAGCTAAATACATATTTAAAATAACCAACATTTTATGTCCAATGGATGAAAGCTTCGGCAGATAGAAAGCAATCAAAACAAATGGTGTTATCTCTGTGTGGACACACCTTCACAACAGACGAGAGCAGTTATCCTGCTCCGTGCGCTTCATTCAGCTAACATACCTCAACCATTTGATGTCTCTCCTACATTTATTGTAACCATTGCTTTTGACAGGTAAAACACTGTGGATATACTGTGATGTGCATAAAATCTGTATTTCGAAAAGTCATCTACATGATACAGTAGTGCATGACTGTATGATACAGTTCAGTATTGTATGATACTGGTCAAAGTAATGTACTTCTGCATACACGCTAAGCGTGTACTATGTGTTATTCAGAAAGAAATCATTACTGATTCTGTCATTTCTTTGCAACCCCAATGCATCCACCTCCACTTCTTGTTTTCCACTAATAGCCAATAATATTTAAATTGTACCGTTTAATAAACCTACACTTTCTTGAAAGTGAATTTTCAATCTGTAAAATCTGTATCATCTTTTATTGCAACACTTCAACTCTGAACGTTTTATATACAAAATAGTGTCGTCACTGTGGTAATGTCATTCACACTTCCATTAATTACTAGGACAGCTATTACCATTGATACACAGTTGTATTTTACACCAACCACATTATTATAATCATCATATCACCATGGTAACATAAATGTGTACTTGAAATGTTCTACTACCTATGTTAAACCAGTATTCAGTACTATTACAGGACATAAGCGCGTGTATCTAATTTTCCAATAAACACATTAATGAGAAAGAGAAATATCATAAAGCCCAACATATAACCCTGGCATAAGCCTTGTTGCTCAATTCTTACATGTGTAACATAAATACTTCGATTCACTTCCATAATTTCCACTTTTAAACACAGATCCAAAAAAATATTCCATACTGTTCCTTATCTACCATCTCAATTTCATTTTTTTAAATTGAATAAAAAAGCAACCTTATATAGCATGAATAATGATATGATTATAAAGTGCATTTTGCAGGTGTCGCCCTTGAAAATGTTGCTCTTCACAAGCAAGCGGTACAGCAAGTTCCTAACACGGCAGCCCATGCTGGACTATGCACCGACGGTTACAACGACGGGGTATATTACGACAACTCAGCTTGCTGTATGCTTAGTGGAAGTTGGTGGATAGTTGATCTCGCCAACGTCTACAGCATCTCCTACGTCATCATCTACAGACGGACGGATGGTGGTGAGTAGATGTAAAATACATTTGGCTAAAATCAGTGTTTTTTAGGCTGTATTCCTTTTGAGCTGGGTACAAATTTCAAGCATCCCGCAGAATCAATGGAAACAAACTATGGAGCACTAGGTCACTTTGCAAAACTATTGTTGAGTTTCTGAAATAGGCCCATGTCTGCCCAAAGTGAGTGGTAACAGTGAAGCAGGTCCGTTCATTCCTCTGCTGTGTTGCTACCTTCTGGAAGTGCGGGAATATTGCGTGCATATGTTATTTCGAACCGTGTGCACGAATGTTGGTAATACACATTCGTTGTGGTCCGATCCCTCAAGGCATATGCAGCAATGTACTCATTAAGTGTTGTTGCAAGATATCTTCAGCCATTTTATTTCATCTCCTGGAATCCAGTAATGTACATAACTTATGATGCTTCAGCCTATCCCAACAATGCCGTGGTGGAAGGGTTTCTGCAGTACCCTCCGATGTGCCCAGGAAGTGGCGTGGAGTGTGCCCGTGTTAACCGTGCGCTTCAACCAGCGGAGAATATCAGCTGTTCGACTCCTGTGGAGATGAGGTACCTGAGGGTATCAAGCTTTTCCTCAAGCCCTTCAATATGTGAGGTGGAAGCTTATGGATCCTTTGTTCGTGCAGCCAGCCCAGGTAAGTGCGACAATACGGGATGTACATTGAAGTGCTATCGTGCCTAAAGATGCCAATCGTCTTGAGAAACAATGGTTGTGTATTTGTTTGTTGCCCCATGTCGCATTAAACAGTGCAGTGGCAATCTGTGATTAATGAGTTTTGGCCAGACAATCCATTATTGAATGTCTTTCTAATCTCAAAGCATTACCAGCCTATCCACACAGGCGGTTTACGCTACATGTTATGGTAGCCTGCATTGCAATATAAAACACTGACTTCTTGGAACGTTAATGCATGAATATTGACTCTGGTAAGTAGAGGATTTTCAGACCAACTAATGCTGGCTTCATAGTAACGGCTGTATCGATGTGTTGTCACTTGTCAGACTGCTTCTCAGACAGATAATGAATAATCCCTTAGTCTGGAACTTTACGAATCAACGTTGCTTGTAACGTCTTCGTTGTGGAATGATTCATTAACCCAGTACCTGACTTGGTTGACACATGTCATCGGTCCCAATTGCGCACATCGATGCTCATGCTGTTAATAACTAGATTGTCTGGTCCAGACTCTATTACTGACAGACCGCCGCCTTATAGCTGGAATATTGCTGAGTGTGGCGTAAAAATAAACTCACTCGCTCACTCATTAATCCAACATATGATATTCTGATCTGACACCGAACCGTTTTGTCTGGAATAGCAGGATTTGACTGTATCATTCCAGGTGACTGTCCACGTGTTGAGATGACTCCACAGCTCAACAAGAAGCTGACTGGTGCGGTTTCCACATCAACCATAACAAGTACAAGCGCTGCCTGTGGGATTGAGTGTGTAAAGGGAGGTAACTGTACATCTTTCAGCTACAACAGTGCCAAAGGTGAATGCTTGTATTCCTCAAGATTGCTTATTCAAGCCAACATGGTATCTAATGCAAACTGGGTTCTGTACATACCCTGTTTCTAAGCAGAACAATCTGACTTCAGTTCTCAGATGGTCATTCATATCCTGTCGTTGCTGAAAACTATCTTATGTCTGTGAAAATACGAATCAATAATTTTCTTGCGGCAAAATCAGATGAAGAGTAATGCCTTTGTGATCCTCAGTAACAGTCAACAGATATCAAGGTGACTATAAATGGTTTTCCCCGAATCAGTTATGCCTTTGTGCACGAAAGGTGCAGATTAAGATAGCAGCAGTCCATCAAATTCCCATTTAATGACCTCTTGACGGAACAACTGGCAATTTGAACAAATGTTATGCTTCGTACACCATATAGAGATCGACGCACATAGCCATGCAACTTCTACCAAGTACGAACTGTTTTGATGGTTTGGAAAATTTGTATGCGTAACTTAGTGCAGTGCACATCGACGGACGTTTCCATGCACGTACATGTATACACAGATTCAAACGCACTTACAAATACACACATACGTGTATACATTAATGATTCATGTCTGATGAGAAGGCTGTGAATTGATATACAGCACTTGGTGCATTTACCTATTTTGTTGCACTATAACACCTTCAAAGTGTGTTTGTCTCTAAAACATGAGCATCAAAACCCCTTTCACCAAATATATAGAAGTTCCATCAAGATGAAGAATGAGGACAAGTTTTATGGATACACAACTTCTTTAGTCTGTGTAGGCGACGTTTCGACATAGATTTTCAACGACATTAGAATCTATGTCGAAAGGTCGCCTACACAGAATAAAGACGTTGTCCATCCATAAAAAAGTGTACTCATTCTTCGTCTCCTCAACTGCTAGAATGTCAGTCTAAGAAACCATGAAGATGGGGAAAAAATTCACAAACTTGAAAAAGTTGCTTCTAATTAGTATTGCAGCTGAGCTACATCATAAATAGTGTGTGTTTTGCGTTCACAGCTGATTCAGTGTGTAAAGATTATTTCTTTTCTTAGTCAGTAAATAAAACTGTTATTTTTTGATAATATCGCATTTCATGTGGAGAGAAAATCCTGGCTACCTTTCCTTGTATCTGTATGTGTACCCTTATCGTTATGATATTCTTCGGTGCATTGAGATCATATTTTATTGAATTCGTTACTTCTATCGAATTTCAAATGAAATCTTGTCAAGCATATGCTTTTTATGATTCATCGTATAGTGTGCGTGTGTCACATGAAGGCTTTTACACTTATTCAAAGTCAAATATTTAAATCTAATTTTGCACCATTTTCAATAACTCTTTACCATCTTTACAATCCATCAGTCTAATGGATTCTATCGTGTTTTGTATTTGACTCTAAAACCCCAACTGGGGCGGTGGGGTAGCCTAGTGGTTAAATCGTTGGCTCGTCACACCGAAGAACCGGGTTCGAATCCCAACATGGGTACAATATGTGAAGCCCATTTCTGGTGTCCCCCGCCGTGATGTTGCTGGAATATTGCTAAAAGCGGCGTAAAACCAAACTGAGTCAGTCAGTCAGTCAGTCAAACCCCAACTCCAAGTGAAACACTGGTGGTTTGCTGATAATCGTTTTAACACACATTTTTGTTTCAATATTTTGTACATTATGTGTTGGTAATGTGTGCATAATTATTTAGGATTCCATTGTATTGTTACTTCCATTTTGTAGACTCTCGGGGCGGTGGGGTAGCCTAGTGGTTAAAGCGTTGGCTCGTCACGCCGAAGAACCGGGTTCGAATCCCAACATGGGTACAATATGTGAAGCCCATTTCTGGTGTCCCCCGCCGTGATATTGCTGGAATGTAGCTAAAAGCGGCGTAAAACCAAACTCTCTCACTCTCTCTCTCAATATCACTAAGACACCGTATCTGTTTTTGTCTATATAAATGCACTGTCAATACTAATGGCGTAATTATCATTACAAAGTTTAAAGTGTAACACCGTTCGTTGTTGAAATGTGTCATTTATCTGGGGGCATATATTATCAGGATTTAGAAATGTTATTATTGTAAACTCAGGAGAAGAGCATTGTCTGTACGACCTGTCATAACAACACAATGTATTTGAATAAATGCATGACATAACAACATGTCACAACATAAAGACCATATGGAAACGTTCAGTATGCTCCACACATTGGTGTGACTCTCACCGCAAGCAGCATGAGGACGCCGACTGATTTATATCCCCTGATACCATATATTTTACTTCACGTTTGTACACTAATCTTGAGTTTAAATAAAATATCTCTTCAAACAGTTTGTTTCGGTGTGACATTGTACAGCTCCCTTCTTCACGGATATCGTTCACCCAATGCTACGATTTGGTTTGGTTGTGCTTGACGCCGTACCCAGCAATATCCCAGCTATATGGCGGGATTGTAGGAAAAATAGAATCTGGAAAAAAAGAATCAGGGAAAAAAGAAACGAAAAAAAGAAACAGGAAAAAATGAACCAGCTTATAAAAACACAACAGCAGAGTGGAAGAGATATTGTTAAGGGATTAACTGGCCTCCAATCATGTATAATTGGTATATGGTTACATTAGTTTTGACAGTGGTACCAATAGATCTATATAAGAGTAAAGCATGTCAGTTTGAGGTAAGACATTATGGAGGTGATAGAGAGCAACAAGGGTTGCAAGAAGCTTTGCTGGAAACTGTACCAGAAAGAACAAGGTCTGGTGGAAGTGCTCAAAGAAGTCTAGTCTTAACTGCTGTGCATCATTGTACACCACTCTGGACATGGACAATCCAACTCTCCAGAAAGATCACAACCATGCACCTGAAAATAATCGAGTCTGGACCAGACAACCCAGTGATCAACATCTAGTCTCTCGTACAGACCCTGAAGCAAATATATCCAAGAAAGCCCACGCAAGTCTAGAAAATGTGGCAAGTCTAGATTTCCTCAGCTTCTGAAAATGAAGAAAGTCTCAGGGCTCCTTTTCATTATATACTATGAACATTTTTCAGTAAAATATGTTCATTTCAGAGACTAGTTGTTAGTCTAATCAACATCATGAGCATCGATCTGTGCGACTGGGATAGGATAACATGTGTCAGCGATCCTGACCACCCGATCCCGTTAGTCGCCTCGTACGGCAAGCATGAAGACTTCACTGATCTCCATGGGTCCCTATACACAAATAAAAAACATTAAACCATATAATATATGATTAAAGAAACTAACGAAAGACATAAATGCCGATTATTTTGTTGGACATTGTCGGTGGCCTGTTGTAACAGCTGCTGTAAATAATGTAGATTTCAGGCCATTGTAAGTGGTTATGCTCTCCTTAACCAGGGATCCCTGTCTGCTCTTGTGTTCTCAGCCTGAAACACAATACGACGTCCATGACGGCGAGTGAAAGGCGCCACGTGTGTGTCCAGGATGTTGCCCAGTAGCACTGCCCTGTGACACGTCCTTGAATATAATGTAAAGGTGTTCTGTCTGTCGGAGTGATCCCACCCCACTGAGCTTGTGGTGTGAGTATAGTGACGTCCGTTTATCGTAGAATGACAAACACTCTGAGCTCCATCTATAACAACTTTCAGTCTGGTGTTTTGTACTTTTAACGTACATCAACACACTGAAACGTTTCACTGTAAATTTCGAATTTTACTCCCAACATGTTTCCGTGAATATCATGAAAAACGTTTTCATAACACATTGTGAATGAAACAAATAATTTTCCGGAAACATTATTATCATACAACTTGGTTCCAAAATAACATCATCCAAAATGCACATCATGTGAAACAAAGAAAGTTTAAATTTCAGAGAAAGTTCAAGACATAGAAACGAAATGAGATACCATACACGAGACTTCGTTTCTAATGGTTTGAGCCTCATACCCAGGATCAACACAGCAAAGAAAGAACTCGTGTACAATACATATTCACTGAAATACTTCCTACGGAACATCAGGAATTATCTGATACAATATCCTGTTCAATGTACTCTAAATACCGTACATTTAGAATGGGTCTTTTTTCAATGTACCTGTTACAATTAATAGTTAAGTTCTGGTGAACTGGATGTTTTTTGTTCAGTCCCCTGCTTTGCCATTTAACTTAAGTGGACTGCATATATTTAAATGCTATTATATTCTCCAGATAGGATGACCGATATTACAGTTTTACACATGTACAGAGATTGCAGTGAATACTTCCAAGATTGAAATTCAGTGAACGGTATGCTTGTTTGTTTGCAAATGTTTCAGTGCCGTTAAGTGTGACTTTAAGTCGGTGGGCGGTATGGCTTATAACGTTTTTAATACATTGTACAACAACTTAGTGCAACCTATCCTGTCCTACGGTGCAGCACTTTGTGGAACTAAGGATTTTAGTTGTATAAGCGCAGTACAGAACCGTGCTTTTAGATTTTTTATTGGCGTAAATACAAAAAACTCCTAATTTGGCAGTAAGGGGTGATATGGGATGGACCAGTACTTTGTCAAAAATAGAACAGAAGTATTACGATTTTGGGATAAGCTGCACCGTATAACACCCGATAGATTGCCTTCTGTTATTAGCTGCTGGTCACGGCATTTCACCAAATCACTGGATAACATAGTGTCATCTTTATTACAATCGTTGCATCTCCCGGTGCGAGATCTGCTACACATGTCTAGTAGTGAAATGACTTTGTCATTTCAACATATACAGTTGTTAGATCATAAGGAATGGTTCCAGGAACTGTGGAATGACCAGGGTAATCCTAACGGTAACAATTTACCCACATATAGACAGCTTAAGTACACTGTTACTCCAGAACCATACATAACTTCTATGCTGCCCAGATTGCACCGTAGCATTCTAAGTAAACCACACTGTACACTTCCATTAGAACTAGAACGTGGTAGATTCTTTCGTCCTAAGACGCCACTGGTAGACAGGCTTTGTCGTCACTGTAGTGATCAGGCTGTCGAAGACGAAGTCCATTTCTTAGTTGACTGTCCCTATTACTCTGATCTTGGGTATGATTTGTTTCAACAAGTTAGTATTCTACACCCAAACTTTGCTCAGTTATAAAACACTGAACAAGCTGCATTCCTCTTACAAACAGAAAATATTGTTAATCCACTCCCGCTACAGTTAGCCGTATGTATCGGCGTAAGATATCATCCCAATATTATTTTTTTAGGTCTTTCATATGTGTGATAATCCTTTTATGTTTTAAGCTTACATTTTATACATTTTATGCACATAATGTCTAGCGTGTCTCATTGGCCATCTGGCCTGGTGTTTGTATATTTTATGTTTTTACCTCTGCCTTTTTAACTGTAATCCATAGCATGTACATGTAGATTCATAAAAAAATGTTCATATAAAATATCCACATTCACATGTCTCAGAACTATGGGGATATCGTTTAATATTAACTGTCGGCTGAACTATAAAGGAGAGGGAACAGCATGAACGAAATACCTTTTGTTAGGACAACATACCATATCAAGATACGGTTAATGAGTGAGTGAGGTAATATTGATCATTTCTTTCAGCAGAATTTCTGCCTAATTGTGAATACGTGTTCGACACGAATGTGAAATACGCTGAGACTATATGTATATCTTTAAAAAAAGGACAGCAAATTACTCAACTATGACCGATGCAAAAACTATGACCGATGAAAAAAATGCAAAGTTATACTTGATCTTCCTCTTCATAACCTTTGTCAACCGCAACTGTATTTATTGGGTACTGCTTAAATTATCCCCAAACAGCGGCTACCCAGGCAATAACTCTGACACTATACGACGAGTGAGTGAGTGAGTTAATATTTATCGCCACATCGGCAATATTTCAGCCATATCGTGACGAGAACAGTTTATAATTATATTAAAGTTCAGTAAAGTTAGAAATTAAAAAACCTGTTGACGAAGAACAGTAAAACTACAAGTGTATCACAGATATCCTTTTAAAACTAGTAACTAAATCTAAAATATTGGAACTATATATGACAATACAAAATAGAAACAGGCTACAGATTGCCAACGACTGTCGGTACATCACCATACTAGGGACCATGTGGACTTACAGTACATTTGCTTCCTGCATGGACCCTAGCTTGATTTACACCATTTCCTCAGCCGTTAGCAACGTAGACAAATCTAGCCATACACTTAAAACACACAGATATTCTACGATTAAAAATAGCGGAGAGTTTCAATTTACTTTGAATGTTTGTGGACTTACGAACACTATACGACAAAGGCTATATGTCAATTCCTCACATGGAATCGATGGATGGCAATGGCTGAATACGGCGTTAAGCCATACTCAACCATTTACTTACCACTGAGTGAATAGTACACGACAGTCCCAGATCTTAAAGTGGTATTGGTTCGTTGAACATCTGATATGTATTGATTTCTTACATGTTAGTTGAACCAATGTAGACATTCAGACAATTATATTTAATAGAATGTTATAGATTCTTTCCTGCATTAGCATTTGTATCCTGTACTGAGTTAAGGAGTTGCGAAATAGCTACTCATGGCTGGATTTAATAAACATCAAAATCGGGATCATTATGCCACCACATTAAAAAAAGGGCAAAAACGTAGATCCTAATCCATTTCGCGATGCGGGGAGATATCGAGAGTTAATGTAACGGGTCAACTTGTCTCAAGCATATCTAGGTGCGAGCAAACTACATATTTATATCAAAGCCTCGACATACTTAGTACACATATAAGAGACACATTGTCAAACACACATACACACTGTCAAACACACAGATACAACCTGTCGAACACACAGAGACGCATTGTCAAACACACAGACACACTATCAAACAGACAGAGAAAACCTGTCAAACACACAGGGACAAACTGTCAAACGCACAGAGACAAACTGTCAAACAGACAGAGGCAAACTACTACACACAAGGAGAGACAAACTAGCAAACACCCAGAGACAAACTGTCAAGCATGCAGAGACAAACTGTCAAGTCAAGTCAAGTGTGTTTATTCACGTCTTTAGGCCTTTGGCCCATATACATGTACATTGCAATACATAATTCATACATAATATTTAGAATAGTTACACATTCAGTGATGTTTGCCTTCTGTTAAGGCTATGAAACATATATTTACATACTTTGAGCATTAGTGTATCATTGTCTGTCATCATGAGGAGCGTAAACTTGAAGATGTTCGGACTATAACACAAATGGAAAATATAATTTTCTTAAGTCATTATAATGTTCACACGCAAGCAGAAAATGACATTCATTTTCCACGTTTAAATCACAAAGTGGACATATTCTTAGACAATAATCAACATTCGACCATCTGCCCTCATTTACTTTTAACCTTAATAAACCACTTCTTAATCTTGTATACAGATTACGATATTTCTTTACAGTGATGGCAGTTAAATATTTTCTGGAGATAAAAGACTTTTGTACTCCTTAAATTATATATATCTTGTGCTATTTTTTAAAACATAATTCCAAGATTGATAAAACATATCTATAGCAATATATAGTCCAACACACAAAGACAAACTGTCAAACACACAAAGCAAGTTGCAACCTGTCAAACATACAGAGACAAACTGTCAAACACAGAGATAAACTATCAAACACACGAAAAGTGTGAAACGAAAACTGCTCTCATCAGAGAATAAAACCGGCCACCGGTTCCACTCTTGTCAACGACGTACCCTTGTGGCCAATGTTATGTTTTTTTACTTCGGTGATAGCTTGATACGACCAGCGTGTTATGTTGATCGATTTTCATGATTTTATTGGACTGACTGGTTCAGAAACAAACAAACAAACAACACAACACAACACAACACAACATTCATGCTCGCAATTTAACCGTGTGGTACATCTCAAAGACTTGGATCACCTCAGGCTTTTCCAGAACAAGTAATCGAAATCTGTTTAACTCGAAAACATTTTCATCAAACGCCCTCCTATGAATAAACCTATGAATATTGAATTTCAAATTAAATGAAAATTAAGAAGTTAATGAAAATACTCATAGATCATCCATGACTGATGGTGGCTAAATGCATGCAGAAAATGGACAATATTATATGTCCAAATTGATGGATACCTTCTGACCATAAAGAAAATTCAAAACAAATTGCGTTTTCTCCACGTGAACATACCTGGACAGGAACTGAGAGCAGTTATTCTTTTACGTGTGCTTCCTTCAGCTCGCATACGTCAAGTATTTTATGTCTCTCCCATACTTATTGTAGCAATGCATTTCGATAACAAAAAACACCGAGGATATACAAAACTGCGCTAAACATAGAGTCATAATTTCTAGAAGTCATCAACAGGATACAGTTTTGTATATTTCCCTATTTTCCATACTTCAAATACATTATAATACATCACTTATACATACACGCGTAGGTTCACCATCGGTGTACAAATTTATTGGCAATCCCAATGCATTCCCAATTGAATTAGGCCATCACATCTTAAGTGTACTATGATTTGCCGATAGCGTTAAAGACACTATTTCACACTACACTTCTCTAAAATAAATAATGCATATGTCTCAATAACACTATCAAGCGTCAGGGAAGCTACCACATAATATATTTTTACAAAAGTACTTATTTAGATTACAATATTGAATTAAAATGTTCGAATGAATTAATGCAACGTTCCATTAAATCAACTCTTGCTCCCTCTGCCGGCTGAACATTATTTCAGCGAACCATATAGAGTTATGTCCCTTGGTACGCTATTCACGAACATCCTACGTACAACTTTTGATTGTTGGCAACGTACTTCCCTCGCTTCGGTTCGAAAACATATTTTAATATCAAAATAAAATATCGCCACCATCAAAGGTAGACACCCATTTCCTCACAGGCTTGTGCTCTCAGATTTCCAACCTCATATTCAATAATTACTCAAGTACAATATTATAACTCAAGAATATGCTTTCAGTAAACACGTATATTTTCCCCCGCTTCATTTCAGTGATTTCAGTAATTAGACATAACCACTGAGTGAAACAGGCATTACACATTTACCGTTATACCGGTAATACCGTGCAGCCCTAATAATGAACCACGCCAACGATTAGTGACGATGCATAGTGAATGTTGTGTAAGTTGTGTTCACAGTTCAATCAATATGTATAGTGAATGTTGTGTAAGTTGTGTTCACAGTTCAATCAATATGTATAGAGAATGTTGTGTAAGTTGTGTTCACAGTTCAATCAATATGTATAGAGAATGTTGTGTAAGTTGTGTTCACAGTTCAATCAATATGTATAGTGAATGTTGTGTAAGTTGTGTTCACAGTTCAATCAATATGTATAGTGAATGTTGTGTAAGTTGTGTTCACAGTTCAATCAATATGTATAGAGAATGTTGTGTAAGTTGTGTTCACAGTTCAATCAATATGTATAGAGAATGTTGTTTGTGTTCACAGTTCAGTTGTGTTCACAGTTCAATCAATGTGTATAGTGAATGTTGTGTAAGTTGTGTTCACAGTTCAATCAATATGTATAGTGAATGTTGTGTAAGTTGTGTTCACAGTTCAATCAATATGTATAGTGAATGTTGTGTGTAAGTGAATGTTGTGTAAGTTGTGTTCAACAATCAATGTGTATAGTGAATGTTGTGTTCACAGTTCAATCAATATGTATATAGTGAATGTGTATAGTGAATGTTGTGTAAGTTGTGTTCACAGTTCAATCAGTGAATGTTATAGTGAATGTTGTGTACAGTTGTGTTCACAGTTCAATCAATATGTATAGAGAATATTGTGTAAGTTGTGTTCACAGTTCAACCAATGTGTATAGTGAATGTTGTGTACGTTGTGTTCACAGTTCAATCAATATGTATAGAGAATATTGTGTAAGTTGTGTTCACAGTTCAATCAATGTGTATAGTGAATGTTGTGTAAGTTGTGTTCACAGTTCAATCAATATATATAGTGAATGTTGTGTAAGTTGTGTTCACAGTTCAATCAATGTGTATAATGAATCTTGTGTTCACAGTTCAATCAATATGTATAGTGAATGTTGTGTAAGTTGTGTTCACAGTTCAATCAATGTGTATAGTGAATGTTGTGTAAGTTGTGTTCACAGTTCAATCAATATGTATAGAGAATGTTGTGTAAGTTGTGTTCACAGTTCAATCAATATGTATAGAGAATGTTGTGTAAGTTGTGTTTACAGTTCAATCAATATGTATAGAGAATGTTGTGTAAGTTGTGTTCACAGTTCAATCAATGTGTATAGTGAATGTTGTGTAAGTTGTGTTCACAGTTCAATCAATATGTATAGATAATTTATGTCATGTGTCAGACAATACAACTTGTATTTTATAAGATCATATTTCATATGGACAACGCATCTATACTAGTTCATCTTTTATCTCTATCTGTACCTTATCGTTTTGATGTTCATTGATTATATGCATTAATGTCACATTTAAATAAAGTTGTTACTTTTAGGGTAACTTCAAGAGAGATTTTGTCACGCCCATAATTTGACAAGCCGTTAAGGTTTTGTCTGCAGTAGTCTTTCCCGTGTATTTTACACTTATTCAATATCATATGGTTTTAGATCTAATGTTGCACCTTTTTGAAGAACAGTTTTCAATTGATTATAATGGAATCAATCCCGTTTGTATGTGACTCTCAAACACCAACTCAAAGTAAATCAGTGGCGGTTTGCTGCTACCATTTTGAACACACATCTGTTATGCCAAGGGAATGTATTTATAGTCATGTACGATTCCAATCTTTTGTTATCCACTCATCCTATCCACTTATCCCCCAAGTCTTTTATATATAAATGCACTGCCAATGCTTAAGGAGTAATTGGGACGGTGGGGTAGCCTAGTGGATAAAGCGTTCGCTCGTCGGGTTCGATTCCCCATATGGGTACGATGTGTGAAGCCCATTTCTGGTGTCCCCCGCCGTGATACTGCTGGAATATTGCTACAAGCGGCGTAAAACCATACTCACTCACTATACTTCGTAGCTCGTAAAGCAGCCTGGCTATTTAACATTACTACTTCCTTCCCTGTTTACTCAGATTAGTGAACCCAATGTGATTTCCTATCTGACTTACTGTTTAACATTACTACTTCCTTTCCTGTTTACTCACATTAGTGAACCCAATGTGATTTCCCCATCTGACTTACTGTTTAACATTACTACTTCCTTTCCTGTTTACTCACATTAGTGAACCCAATGTGATTTCCCCATCTGACTTACTGTTTAACATTACTACTTCCTTTCCTGTTTACTCGCATTAGTGAACCCAATGTGATTTCCCTATCTGACTTACTGTTTAACATTACTACTTCCTTTCCTGTTTACTCGCATTAGTGAACCCAATGTGATTTCCCTATCTGACTTACTGTTTAACATTACTACTTCCTTTCCTGTTTACTCACATTAGTGAACCCAATGTGATTTCCCCATCTGACTTACTGTTTAACATTACTACTTCCTTTCCTGTTTACTCGCATTAGTGAACCCAATGTGATTTCCCCATCTGACTTACTGTTTAACATTACTACTTCCTTTCCTGTTTACTCGCATTAGTGAACCCAATGTGATTTCCCTATCTGACTCACTGTTTAACATTACTACTCCCTTCCTGTTTACTCACATTAGTGAACCCAATGTGATTTCCCTATCTGACTTACTGTTTAAGGTTTCTGCTACTCGAGGGAACGTTAACAATCTCCATATTTATTTTGATGAGATATGTACCATGTGGGCTACCTTCAGGGACGTATACAGATTCCGTTTACTGACGTACTATTTCCGGACTCTGCCTTGTGGCGTATTGTTTAATGTGTCCATCTGATTTAAACAGTATTTTATTTCCATTAATGTTTACATTTTTCATAGTACACAACATAAGAAAATGGAAATAGGATCAGCAAACAGGCCATATGGCCTATGTCAATGCTTCTCCGCATATAATTCATTATTACCTTGACTTAATTCTATGGAGCAGACATTAGGACATTAATGAATGAATCAAAACAAAATAAAAATAAAGAAAAAGAAAATAAAGAACAAGATACCAAGTGCATTTTATGTTTATAGGTTGTTACTTGAATTCCGTAAAGCGGTTAGTTTCAGTTATATAATTCTGTACGGATTTTATTAGGTTTTCATTGTCTAAAGGAGATAAATCGTCATTGCCGTGAAGTATGGTATATATGCTGAGGTGGTTAAGGACAAAGTATTTGTCGGGTCTAAACTGGGCATAGCGGGGACATGACAGAAAAAAATGGATAGCATCTTCTCTGATGCTTCATCTGGCCACATGAACAAGTGGGATCATCAATCAGGAATCTGTCAAATAAGTGTGCTTTTAAATCACTACAACCTAGCCTAATTCTGGATAGGATCACTTGGTATTGTCGCTGGCCATAACTAGCAATGTATATAAAATTTGAAGAAATCTGAATATCTGTGGAAATCAATTGTTTAAACCTAGATAGGGAATCTACATTTCTGATATTGATATCAAGTGCATTCCATGCTTTAACAACAGAAGGCAGGAAAGATCGGTTATACTGGGATAAGCGCCCAGCATTTGTCTGGAAGTCGTTGGAGTTACGACGGTTATACCCTGTTATGCTGGAGATACTAGGTGGGACCCATAATGATAGGTATTTAGGAGTCAGCCCATTGACCATTTTGTAATATATACATAATTTATGATAATGTCGCCTGTCAGACAATGAGCAATAACCCGTTTCCCTGTAAAGCTTTTCGTGACTAGTTCCTCGGATCGTACTGCTCCACATATTGTTCGAAGAGCATCCAAGTGTAGGTTTTCTAGCATTTTTACTTGTTCTTTGTTACAATTATCCCAAATGTTATCGCAGTAGTCAAATATTGGTAAGATAAAAGATTTGTACATAATTTCAAGCGTTCTTCGATTTAACCTATATTTTAGACTACGCAAGCAATTAATTAGTGGGCTCACTTTACGGACAAGATAATCAATATGTTTGTGCCACTTTCCATCTTCCTGAAGAACCAGCCCTAGGTGTTTATGATCACCTACTTCAGGTATAAGAACATCATTCATTCGAAGAGGTAATTTAGGACTAGAATTAATTTTAGTCGAAAATAGCATGGCTTCAGTTTTGGTAGGACTAAATTTCACTTGCCATTTATCAGCCCAGTGGGCTGATAAATGTGTCCATCTTCTTACCTACTCACGATTGCTATAAGACGCGTTGCCATTCTGCAATGGCATAGACCGTTGGCATTGTATTCAAAGCTGGGTATCATTCCCAAAGCACATTATTATTTACCCTGTCAGTGGCTCTCGGACTCCTTTTCAGATCCACTGGGAGAGGGCAACCCGAGGTGTCTATGAAACACTGATACTAACACCTTCCCATCCCGCCGTTTGAATTCAATTTTCTAGAAACTGTATTCTTCACATGTCGAGCTGGTGGGTGGAACAGGAGATGTACCATAGCGTACCATGCCTTTCTTAGCGTTGAGCAGGACCAAAGCCCCGAGACGTCCCAGGAGAGCATCATGACCACGTTGTTTAGGTCCGCTGATTTGTGACTCCAACCGCAGATAATTACGCGCTATCATGCTTTTCTCTGGAGGAACATGTCAGGTAATGTTTGTCTACACAAACATCAGACTGACATTTAGTAAACTCAGTAGAATAGGTATACAAAACAGGGAGCAACTATGGATGTCAACGTCCTAAATTCAAAGTAAATTCTTTTATAAAATTCAGTCAGATAGAAATGTCAAAATATGTAACTTGAATACTGTCAAAGCATATTGTCATTCATTATTTTGTTCAAATGACCTCCCTCTGAGGGAGCTTTCTGGGTGTTTTGTTAAGCGAAGAGCCACCTGTCTACACACCAGCTATTACAGCAACATTATATCTGTTGTTCGTACACAAAATTGTAAAATAAATTGTGATGTCTGTTTTGTCAATAGATAAATGTTTTATAACTGGTAGTTTAGATTATCAACTGAGGTTGTTAGTGTCTGTATCCTCAAAGGGGGTTAATGTACTGTAACATCATTGTCAGCCATAGAGGGTACGTCAAGTCCCAAAAAATTCAAAGTAAACTGAAGCATGTCACTAATCGTTATCCGGTGAATGTGGTGTTTTTTAAAATTTATGGCTAGATTGTCTTAACGTGCTAACAGCTGAAGGGATGGTGTAAATCCAAGAAGGGTCCAAGCAGGAAGCAAATGTACTGTAAGTCCACAAGGTCCTTAGTATAATCTACTGTCAGCTGCTGATTTTATACTGTGTCATCTTCTATCGTTACATTTTTTAATATTATTTATAATGTGGAACTAGCGGTGGCTGAGCGAGTGACTCGACCCAACACGTACTAGAGTCTGTACTTTACTGAGAAAGCGTAATTCTAAATATAAGATATGTTACTTTTGACCACTTTCTAAATGTCATTGTGTAATCATAACTGAATCATTGATAACTAATTCGCCCTTTTGATTCCAGTAATTAAACAATCACAACACAAACATGAGATCAGGGACATGCGACAAAACGGGCCAGGCTCAAAAGCTTTGAAAACAACCTATTAACATTGTTGTGCTGGTGTGGGTCAGGGGGTGGATTCGAACCTCGTTCGTTCTCGTTCTCCGCTCTGTGACCGTTTGTCCATGTCGCCTTTCATTAAATGAGAGGTATTTACACATATTCAAGCTACATGAATATAAAACCTTGTGTTGCGTTGATCATTAATTAATATTGATATGCAGGGAGTCAGACCCCTCTCACCCCCTTCCCAACCTCCTGCCAATGCGATTGGAGGGGTAAAGTCTTAAACTAACCATACAGCCGCCACGAAACGCCAACGTCAGGGAACTTTTAGGGTGTCCCTTATCAGACCCAATCCAAGTCACGACAATGAGGGGTACAATGCATAAAACCACTGTTCTGAAATCGCCTTGAATTTACGGTTAATACTGAAACAGTCTTGTTGTGTGACCGTTCAAACCTAGAATTATTTCGGGGAATTGGCTCCGGGATCTCCATGCCTTCAAATACAAACAGAGAGAATCTCCGGCAAAACAGGAATCTTTATTAAGTATTGGTGAAAGCAGCATACATTCAATTAACATTCTGTAGCGAACATTCAAATTTACAATTAATTGTTAAGACAATTTAATATTATAATATAAGTTATGTAAAACACACACACACATATGTATACTATAAATATATTAAACGATCACTCTGAAATACTCTTCTTGTGCTTTTTTTGTTAAAAATCAGTCAATCGAAAAAGTCGAAAACTGTAACTTGTATACTGTCGAAGCATACTGTCTATTATTCAGTTGTTCAAGTGAACTCCCTTTGAGGACGCGGTGGTTTGACGATGGACGCCATCTGGTGGTTCACCAGCTATTCACGAAGCACGCAACACGTCAGTTAAATGAGACTGGGTAAATAACTGAAGCGGTTCCATATTATATCACATAATATAATTCTGAACTGAGTAGGGAAAAATGTTGAAATTTAATGACGGTCCATTCAGAGGTCTTGAATGTGTTGTAGGAGATACTTGAGTACGTTATGATTTCGCATGAACCTGACTGGCTTGTATTGGCTGCATGAAGCATTTGGGTTGAGACTTATGATGAGGCGTTTCACTTCTTGGAAAGTTCCCCTCTTCATCTGCAACACTGCGGGATGTGCAACACCTCCATAGTCGTGTACCTCCTTGTAGTCCTCGTTGCAGGCCAGAAGACATTCGCCCACCTGGAACAGCGACAGAGATGGAACTCAGCATTTGTGTTATTCTGTTTTGCTGGTTGCTGTTGTTTACGCAATTTCAGCAATATCACAGCCATACAACGGTGATCTATACGTAACCGGGCCTGGACCAAACAACGCTGAGTTGATATTTTGGGGCTGCTTTGAGGAGGTTGTTTCAGTTACATAGCAAAATCCACGCATTCAAGACGTCCAGAGTCAGGACGTTTCTGTTGTGATAGCCCAGTGACGAACCATGCTGCATTTGAGCACGACGGCCCAACAACACAGGGTATAGAGACCCCGAGTCAACATATCCATGTTGTATTTGAACACGATGGCCCAACAACACAGGGTATAGAGACCCCGAGTCAACATATCCATGTTGTATTTGAACACGATGGTCCAACAACACAGGGTATAGAGACCCCGAGTCAACATATCCATGTTGTATTTGATCACGATGGCCCAACAACACAGGGTATAGAGACCCCGAGTCAACCTATCCATGTTGTATTTGATACGATGGCCCAACAACACAGGGTAGTCAACATATCCATGTTGTATTTGAACACGATGGCCCAACAACACAGGGTATAGAGACCCCGAGTCAACATATCCATGTTGTATTTGAACACGATGGCCCAACAACACAGGGTATAGAGACCCCGAGTCAACATATCCATGTTGTATTTGATCACGATGGTCCAACAACACAGGGTATAGAGACCCCGAGTCAACATATCCATGTTGTATTTGAACACGATGGCCCAACAACACAGGGTATAGAGACCCCGAGTCAACATATCCATGTTGTATTTGAGCACGATGGCCCAACAAGACAGGGTATATAGACCCGAGTCAACATATCCATGTTGTATTTGAACACGATGGCCCAACAACACAGGGTATAGAGACTCCGAGTCAACAGAACCATGTTGCATTTGAGCACGATGACCCAATAAGACAGGGTATAAAAACCCCGAGTCAACATATCCATGTTGTATTTGAGCACGATGGCCTAATAAGACATGGCATAGAGACCCCGAGTCAACCTATCCATGTTGTATTTGAACACGATGGCCCAACAACACAGGGTATAGAGACCCCGAGTCAACATATCCATGTTGTTTTTGAGCACGATGGCCCAACAACACAGGGTATATAGACCCCGAGTCAACATATCCATGTTGTATTTGAACACGATGGCCCAACAACACAGGGTATAGAGACCCCGAGTCAACATATCCATGTTGTATTTGAGCACGATGGCCCAACAACACAGGGTATAGGGACCCCGAGTCAACATATCCATGTTGTATTTGAACACGATGGCCTAACAAGACAGGGTTTAGAAACCCGAGGCAACCTATCCATGTTGTATTTGAGCACGACGGCCCAACAAGACAGAGTATGGAGACCCCGAGTCAACCTATCCATGTTGTATTTGAGCACGACGTCCCAACAAGAAAGGGTATAGAGACCCCAAGTCAACATATCCATGTTGTATTAGAGCACGATGGCCCAACAACACAGGGTATAGAGACTTCGAGTCAACATATCCATGTTGTATTTGAGCGCGATGGCCCAACAAGACAGGGTATGGAGGCCCCAAGTCAACCTATCCATGTTGTATTTGAGCACGATGGCCCAACAACACAGGGTATAGAGACTTCGAGTCAACATATCCATGTTGTATTTGAGCGCGATGGCCCAACAAGACAGGGTATGGAGGCCCCAAGTCAACATATCCATGTTGTATTTGAGCACGATGGCCCAACAAGACAGGGTATAGAGACCCCGAGTCAACATATCCATGTTGTATTTGAGCACGATGGCCTAATAAGACAGGGTATAGAGAGCACGAGTCAACCTATCCATGTTGTATTTGAACACGGCTGAAAACCACTCGGACCCACAGCTGTTTTCTGAAGGTCCTTATGGCCGACAGCTTTTTCATCCCCAAAAACTAAGAGTAATATTTTAAGGAAAATATCATTCAGTAATTTCTTGTTTAAATTTCTAAATAAAGTTATTTAACTCACTGTGCTTTTTGTCACACTTGTTTTCATTGCTGTGAATATCATATCCAAAATATAGGGCTTACACATTCTGATCAGGACCCACAACATTTTATGGTTCTTGGGCCTTAGGGCCTGAAGCTTTTCAGGGTTAAGGGCAAACACTGCATATGAGTGGCCATATGTGGTCTGTTACTTACCATCTTCTTCTGTTCTTCAGTGATGATAATGTCTTCTTCCATCTCCAGGAACACGTAGTAGAAGCATTTCGTGGGAACTGTACCTGGAACCAGTTCAGATGTCTTTAGATACAACACTTTATCAAAGGTGCATTAATGGCGAAACATTAGTAAAGAAACAGTCTGTGCTTTCTTTGACACGACAATTGCTACGTGGGGGAATTAATATGTACGTAAAGGCATACCTATACTGGATATCTTGAACACAAAACGTATTTTGTTTTAGAAATTATCATTTAAACTGTTGTTTTTATTACCGTAGAGACTTATGCCATTCTAACCAAACACCTACATCCTCAGATAAGACCATTCGGATTATCACCAGTCTCAATATTTATTTCGTAAGAATTTTACACAAAATTTTAATAAATTGACGGAGAACACTATGGACCCATGTTTAATTGTGACTGAAAGAGGGGATAGTTATCGATGGTGATGTTTTTGATACAGGTTTTAACTTAACTTTGCAGTGTTAAGACGGCTGTTTTTAGCAATGTAAGTTTTGATAACGTTTGAACCTTTTTTGTTAAAATCATGTTTGCTATTGATTCAGTCCCTCTGTTACTGTCGCTGGTCAAGCACTCAGAAGTTATCTCGAAAGAAAGATTCTTTGAGAGGCATTTTAGAAGTTGTGAAGATGAAGGAAAACTAAGTTCTATGGATAGTCAACTTCTTTATTGCAATGAGTGCGACGTGATACAACAATTTGAAACAAGGAGAAAAAATACATCGCTGCATAATGAGTATATACAGTTAACAAGGTTGGTGTACATTGGATATTTGATAAGTGATCAATTACATCAAGGTTATTTCATCTCCTCGGCCTATCACCACCTAATCAAAGACCACCACCAGTAATCCTTCCATACCTCCTTTGTCCATCTGGCTTCCATGCTCCCCTTTGTGCTTGCAATCGCAACTAGTTTACTTCAACGTACTAACTTATCATCATGCCATTGTACGTCAAACTCATCAGTTGTATAAACTCAACTCTAATCACATTCAGCCACTCTGTACATCACCCGCCTCTGCTGAAATCACTTATCAAATATGCAATGTACATCAACCTTGTTAATTGTATATACTCACGATGCAGCAGTGTATATATTCTCCTTGTTTCAAATTGTTGTATCACTTGCGTGATAACGGAAACGTCACACTCATTGCAATAAACAAGTTGACTATCCATAGAACTTAGTTTTCCTTCGAAAGAAAGAATTACAAATGTGAGAAGAATTCACAATGTCCACTTACCATTCATTTTAGCAATTATTATGTTTTCAGTGGCCATATAATCCTCGATGTTACATTTCCATTTCAGCTGAGTCATGTTCATGGCTTCCTCAAACACCTGTACTGGATACTTGTCAACATTCGCGCTTAGACATTCTCCAGTTCTGAAATAGCAAGAACACAAAATAATCAATATACCCCGCAATGGCCAAATACTCTTAATGAATGAGTCAACTAAATATGACCATGGCAAATGTTTGGGCGTGTATGTAGCAAAGCGTAAAGAGAGGACTGAAAAGTTTTAAAGTTCTGCTCCAGAAAGGAGGACTATATCCAAATTCAGTAGAAGCCAAACTTGTTGCCATGGAAACGCAAAAAATATATTTATTTAGAAATCCGAAACTACCACAAGGCACCACCAGTACACACCATCAGACCCATATATGAGCAAAGTTTGGTGGAGAAATATTGTAAGGTTTCAAAGTTCTTCACCGGAAAAGAGAACCAACACCAATTTCAGTTGAAGTCAAACTTGTTGTCATGGAAACGCAAAACAATATCTTATTCAGAAATCCATAACTACCTAAAAGCACCTGTTCAACCCCAGACCATGTGCCAAGTTTGGTGAAGAAATATTGAACGTTTTTTCCTGTTCTGCTCCGCAAGAGACGAATGTGCGCGAACGGACTCACGAACGGAATCCAACTTGAATTAATACCCCCGCAAATGCGTTGAGGGGGATAATTATCGTTAGACATCAGTTAATTTCGATATTGCGTCACATTAATAAACAAATTAGAATACTACTGTAGAACAGGTGTTGACAGGCGATGAACCACAGGCTAAAGTTAACGCATGACATGGCGATGCATTAAAGGCGGTTGCTTGTGATCACCAGTACCACTAACAATTCTCAGATGAATTGTGGTCAGGCTCGCTGACTTGGTTGACACATGTCGTCGTTTCCCAAATGCGGAGACTAGCGCTCATGCTGTTGATCACTGGTTTGTCTGATCCAGACTCGATTATTCACAGACCGTCGCCACATAGCTGTAATATTTGCTGAGTGCGGCGTAAAACAACAAACCAAACCAAACATGAATTATGTTTTCATTCATTCGAACGCTGATAACCACGGCACTATTAATTAGAGTTTACGCATGGTAGACGCATGGTGGCCGAACTCGTCAGCTTGTTTGGTGGTTCAGTAATATTCCAGATGGACGGCGATGGTCTGTAAGTAATCGAGTCTGGTCCAGACAATCCACTGATCAATATGCGCCTCAATATTTGGGCTAAGATGATGCACATCAAACCAAGTCGGCGATCCTACCACAAGCTTGGATTGTTGAAGTCCTATGCTTGACCTGAACTGGATATTCGCCAGTTGTAATTGACGAGAGTTTCTGAAGACTCGTGCTTGATCACATATTAAAAATAGGAGATCTAAATTTGGGCCGACACTAAATGGAAACCTCGGACAATAAGATGAGATTACAGAGCTTTTAAAATGGCGTATAAAAATAACGTACACGTTGAAATACGCACGCACGCTTACCTACCTCCGACAAAACCTGTATTTCGGCGCTGTCTCGGTTGAAGCCTACGATCTCCACCAGGTCATGACTCCGGTACCTGTACAGGCCCAGTGTAGTGGTGACCACGATCTCGTACGTTTTCCCTGCTTCTACCTTGAATGTATGTAGGGCTTTCTTAAAATATGCATACTTCAATGCAACAAATCACACAGACGTACACAACTCTCTATCAACGCATGTATACGGAGTTATACGGAGTAATCTTAAAAAAATGCAAATGCTTTCTGTTGTTGATGCTCTTAAGGTAGGTCTTAAATGACATATGTATGAGAAAATATGAAAACATAACGACACAACAACACACACACCCCACCCACACCCCACCCACACACACACAAAATAAATAAATAAATAAAAAAGAACAAAGAAACAAACGAAAAAATATCTACAACCTAACCTCATATCCACCTGTCCAACCATCGCCAAGAAACCCATACTGAAAAGTGGGTTTTTTAAAGTTCAGTTACATACAGGTATATTAGATGTGATCTAAAACACATATAACTAAATTTCGTCACTTTAAAACATGTAGTTGCTAAGCATATGAAGTGTTTAATGAATGTTTGCCACATTCACGTGGAAGATCCGATTTAGAATTGCAACCCTTCAGCAACCCATGCTTGTCGAAAGATCCGACTAATTAATAAGATCGGATGGTCAGGCTCGTTGACTTGGTTGACACATCCTCGATTTCACTTTTAAGAAAACAAACAAGGAAACAAAGATAGGGCCTAACTTAAACACTGTCGACCAATCACCCTTTTAAAATGTCTCTACAAGATTATTAGCACATGTATCACTAAGAGAATTAAGACTGTTTTGGATCTTTTGATACACGAAAATCAAACAGGATTAATTCCAGGGAGATCTTTAGCAGATAACATAAGATTAATGTATGACATCATCCTGGAAACAAAATCTAAGAATAAGAGAGGTTTGCTATTTTCTATAGACTTTGAAAAAGCCTTTGTTTCTGTGTAAAAAATAGCTATACAGGTCCTCAGATGATAAAGTGGGTATATATTTTGATAAACAATGCAACCTCTTGTGTCATACAAAATGGCAATCTCTCTTAATTTTTTTATAATGGTAGAGGCTACAGACAGGGGGACCCAGTCTCCCCATATTTATTTATTTTTGCTGCAGAAGTACTCGCCACTATGATTACAGACAATGCTACGATTAAAGGCATTTATTTAAACAAACATAGAGCATAAAGATGAATTCAGATAAAACTAAGGTAACATGGCTCGCGTCAATTATTGGAAAGAATATTAAAGTGTGAGAAGATGTTAATTTAGACTGTGTTCATGGTGACTTTGAAGTCCTTGGCATTCAATTAAATGCAAATTTAGAAAGACTATGGGTTATCAACACCAGAAAAAGACTAGAAAATATTAAGTGATTTTTAGCAAATTGGCGTAAACGTAAATTGACATTAATTGGAAAAATAACCCTGATAAAAACTTTAGCATTATCTACTCTTGTTCACATATTATCCGCATTGCCTCAGCCACCCAAAGAATTTGTTGATGAACTAAATTCAAGTTTATTTGGAACTCCAAACCTGACAAAATTAAACGGGCGAATCTGACAAGAAGCTATGAGAATTGTGGATTGAGAATGGTAGATATAAATGTGTTTATGTCATCGCTAAAGCTCAGTATCCTAAAACAAAACATGTTTAAGAACCGCTACAATAGCTACTTTCTTTTACAACTCCTTTTTCAATTCAGTGCTCATGTACCGTCTTACAGACTTTGCAAAACTGATAACCCCTACTGGCAGGATTTGATATACATTTGGAGTAAATACGATAGGTCTCACTTGACAGGTGCAAGATATATTCGGGTTATTCTAGCTGAACCGATATGGTTTAACCACCAGTGTACAGACTCAAATTCTATTATAGAATACTCTGTGAAGTAGTGCATTACATAAGAGACTTATGTGACGAGAACGGGCTCTTATCCTTTATAGACTTGAAGAAAATACTATCAATCTTAGGAGTACATATTTAGACCATTATCGAGATGTTAGTAACCTCCCTAAAGAATGGAAACGGGTGACAGACAATTCTAAACCTATATGTATCTACGATCTTAGGATTATTAACTTTCTTATGAAATGGATTAAACCAAGGGATTGAAAAGGGATTTCGGAAGATATACGATATACTTGTGCAAAACGAATATCTATCTAATATCTGTAGTAAATGGCAACAAATGTTCTTAACTGACTTAAACTGGAAGGAAATATTTAGACTTCCTAAACTGTGCTGTAGACATATTAAGCTACAAGATTTCCAATATAGATGTTTGCATCGCATTATATGCATTAAAAAGGAATTATTTAAGTTAATCTACAATAGTATTTGTCAAAGATGTAGTAATGAAAACGAATCGATTGTGCATATTTATTTTGAATGTCAAGAGGTTGCTCATTTTTGGTACAATCCGGAACACTTTTTGAGACAACATATATGAGATTCAGCTAAATCTTTAACCATCCTATCTGGTATCCAGGGGACCGCAAACTTCAAACTGGTGAACCTAATTATTTTGGCTGGAAACGGATATATATATATATATATATACACACAAAATGTCCAAAGTAGTACAGGTGTTCAGTCATAAATATTGCACAGATAAATAGAAAAGGCATTCTGTTTTCATTTATCTATGCAACATATATATATATATATATATATATATATATATATATATAAGAAGAAGTTTCTGAAATAATTACACAACACGGATCTTCTCCAACATGTTTCACTTTTATCTTCAGGGAGAAGTGATTACAGTTAAACGGATTATGTTATGACGTCAATTTGTCATGACGTCACAATGCAACTGTATACAAATGTTGTGACGCGGCGTTGCCCTACAGAATTCAGTGTCTCAAAATGTAAACGGGGAAATTGTGGAACTTGTGAATATATACTTGAAACTTCATGTATAAAGTTCAAAAACAGGAAACAATTATTTCATGTACGCTCTAACATGGACTGCTCCGCAAAACATATTATTTATGTTATTATATGCCAAGGGTGTCATGAAGAATACATTGGACAAACGGAGTGCTTGAGGGACAGAATGCGCGTCCATAAACAACAGATTAAGGACCCCAAAACAAGGTGCATCCCCTTAAGCGCTCACATTGACAATTGCGCAGCAGGAAAGGAAATAAAATTTAAAATATTCCCTTTCTATAAAATGAATACTGCTGACGCCATGCAGCGTAAAGCTAAAGAAAACTTTTTCATCAAAGAATTGTGTCCATCGTTAAATAGGTAACGCAATGTGTCTGAATTATACTTGTTTTCATTGTGCTACTAGTACTGTCAATATAAAGCCGCCAATGTGACGTCACGGCAACGCCGCGTCACAACATTTGTATACAGTTGCATTGTGACGTCATGACAAATTGACGTCATAACATAATCCGTTTAACTGTAATCACTTCTCCCTGAAGATAAAAGTGAAACATGTTGGAGAAGATCCGTGTTGTGTAATTATTTCAGAAACTTCTTCTTATATATGTACTACTGTACGCTCGGTATTCTCATCACTTTCTTTATATATATATATATATATATATATATATATATATATATATATATATATATATATATATATATATATGTATGTATTATGTATATGTGTTAGAAATCAATCTCTGTCTTTCAAATCCTGTATTGCTACCTTGAAAGATATTTTTCAAGTCGAGTGATATGTTGCCAGAATGAAAAAGCAGACACATGAATGTATGAGCAAATGGCTACCACTACTTACAATATGGACCGATGTGTCATGACTCTTCAACATGCTTAAAGTGGAACTTTCAGGTAGTCAGTTACAACAGACGTACATATTTATATACATAAGCTGTATAAGAAATTAAACTTTGTCCTTAATATCCTTCATCGCTTCTGGAAGGCAGAATGAAAACCAATCAGACGAATGTGGAGCAAACGGGCACCCATTACTCACAACATGGTCTGATAAGTCATGAATCGTCAATGTGTACAATCTTTGTGCAATAATATTTGAATGCACCTACTCATGGTTGAAGACTGATGTGGTGTGAATTGTCAACATGTACAGGCCTGTATTAGGCATGACATCTGTATAATAATGTTTGAATTTTTCTACTTATTGGCTACCCAGAATGATATGTTGCTATTATGAAAACAAACCACATGAACCTATGAGCAAACAGGTAATATTACTCTCAGCACCGACTTACCTAATTCCTCAAGCTGTACAACATTGTATGACTTTTGTATAAAATGAATGTACCTACTGGTGTGAATAAAAAAGTGAAAAAAACCGAGACTTGGTTGACACATGTAATCGTACATCCTGGTTGCGTAGGTCGATGTCCATGATATGGATCGCTGGATTGTCTTGTCCAGACTCGATTGTTTACAGACGACCGCCATATAACTGCAATATTGCTGAATGCAGTATAAAAATACCCAAACGAAAAACAATAATTTGCTTACTTCAGTCGCCAGCACAGTATCTGGTTGTTTCTCCTCCACGTGTTCTTCTGGAATAAACTCGTAGAAGTTTGACTGCGGGAGAATCGTGTACTCCACGTGTAAACTGTCATCTGGCACGTCCACACACACACCGAACACAGCCTCAGAAGAAATGTGCATGGAGGAACTCACTGGAAGACTCCCTATGTACTTTTGTCTCAATATCTCCGCCTGGAAGTAGAACACTTTGATGCTGTAAACACTGAGGTTTCATCATCATCATCATGCTAATAATAATACTTGTTATACACCTCACATCAAAGTGGTCATATTAGATAACTGCAATTTGTTTTCCAGGCAATGTATCAAAGTGACATTCTTTATCCAGTCCATGTTAGTGTCACTCTTGTATAGCGACAATATCCAGGTCAGCTGCTGAAAGGCGTGTTGTTTCTCTCGATCATTGGATGTCAGTCTCAACGCACATCGTAGTTTCAATCTCAACTCCCTAGGGATAATACAACTTATGCAGCCACTAGGGGCACCAAGTTAATGAGGCTCTCCCATCCTTATGAGCTACCCATTCACAGCTGGGTGGACTGGGACACACAGTCAAAGTATCTTTTGTCCAAGTTTACCCGCAACTAGGTGTTTGCACGTATTCATGTGGCCACCATCTGGTCATTTGCCAAAGGATTCGTGGGATCTTTTAAGTGCACAGGGCTGTGTACTGTACACTAGGGGTTGTGACAACACTGAAAGAGTCTGCACACAAAGTTGACTCCAAGGTTTTTACACCCGTTTACGTGTGGGCTCGATCCCTACACCTGAAGCTCGCTGAATCTCTAGCCTGGTGCCTTAGCAAGCTCGCTCACTCACTCACCCGATGCATTCAGTGTAATAATAATATTCTTAATTCCTCCATAGAAAGTACAATAACACGGACAGCCATAAAATATACATTGAGCGAGAGAAGTAGAATACATAAAAGTAATTGGAACAGCACTGGTTTAGAGGAGTTTGGATTTAAGTAACTTTACGATAAGGTACATTTGGTGTATCTACATAGTCTGTACAATCCTTGACGACCAGAGAAGAGGAGATCCCCTTGTGTCATCTAAGGGAGTGCATGATAGAAGACAGCATACCACATACTCGTCAGGTTGGTTGAGCAGGATAACAAAAGACACATTGTGTAACAGAGTAGACACCACACTAGAAGAGCTAACAGACCAGACAGTGCAGCCTTATTAGTTCGTATTTACGACATAAATGCATTTACACATTTACATTTTTTTCTTTCACCCTTCCCCTCTGAGAATCCTGTCCCGTGACCCTTCCATAAACAACATTAAAAGGCGTTCAGTTACCTGTGTCCAACACAGCGGGTATCTGGACCCTTGAAGGTCCGGGCAAGAATTGATCTTCAGTAACCCATGCTTGTGAGATTCGACTAACGGGATCGGATGGACAGGCTCGCTGGCTTGGTTGACACATGTCATTGTATCCCAACATGCTCATGCTGTTGATCACTGGATTGTCTGGTCCAGACTGGATTATTTACAGACCGCAGATATATAGCTGAAATATTGCTGAGTGCGGCGTAAAACTAAACTCAAACACTCACTCACGGATCTAATGATGTAATAAGACATATATGTAACAAAGTAAAGTACTGGTCACACAATCCTGCCATGTTACAATGCAGTTATCTTCGCTGACGCATATTCCCCACATATTATTTTACTTTATTACAGCTAATGCAATAGGCTTTAGGTCATCAGATCCGACATAACTGAAGACCTGAATATTTCCGTGAATGCTACAGAAGCAACAAACTGCTGACAGATAGTATCCAGTAATATATTAGAGATGTTTATAAAACTAGGCACATAACTCCTTTGTATTTAAACACGCAGTCGCAATATTTCTTGTGATGAGCCTACAAATAATATAACTGACTAATCCTACACTACGGCAGTTAGCAATAAATATCCCTGGCTTGTGTACAGAACATCTTGTGTCAAGGTCAGTGAGCTCTGAGCTCTGGAGATACCAAGCGTCTGAAGAGATGGAACTAGTTGTATTCCCTCATATTTCAAATAGGTCTGATTTCAATATTTCACAATTTCACATCGTCTTATTGACCATTACTGACTCTATATGATCTTAAAAGGAAATAAAACACACAACTCATCGATTTGGTGGCTCTCTAATTGTTCCTAACGTTTCCTTACGTATCTGATATATTCTATATGAGCAAAACGTGCAATTGTACACTTTCCAAATTATTTCTGAATCTAATGATTTCATGAGTGTATGTCTAACCATTGAAATAAAATTTGAAGAAGTATACGTCCTAATTATTCCAAATGGCATGTGCATACATGCAAATGTCATTCATTTGGTTTAGCGTTGCTACTCTGCCATATATGACACCAAACATCTGCAGGTATAATGGACGGGTATGGACTACGAGTGACTTCTAAGGCATTTCCAAACACTCCAAGACAATTTGCAAAACGATATAGGTGTGTACCATATTGTGTCAGTTTTAGTCTCACATATTCGTACAAATTATTGTTTTTAATGACAGCTTACGTATATCCTGTGATGTATTTTTCTTAAGGATAGTCGTATCCCAGCGGGCACACAACGTTGAATCAACGTTGAATTTTGGTTGTTTGGTTGATCAACCTTTCATAAACGTTGATTCAACGTTTATCATGCGACCAAAGAAAGTTAGTCGAGATTCGTTTAGTTGTCAACGTTGTTTCAACGTAAGGAACCAACAAAATGTCAACTAATTGTTTCCTTGGCAAATTTGATACATAATTCATATTGGTAATAGGTATCCAACTTAGCAACTATCATTTCGGAACATTATTTTCATAAAAGATCAAGATCGAGCTAGTGACAGATATAATCTTATATATTATTTGATTGTGCATCGATCAACGGACGGAAATTTTACGTAAATCGTAGTTTTAGGTATAAAGTCATCAGTTATCCAAATTGCATTACATTTGATATTTTCCCACAAAACTGTGAAAATTGTATAATTCCCGACAGTTTGCTTTCAAACACAAGCCAGATGTTGACCTTTCGTACCCATCACCTGATTTGAATTTTGCAAATATACATTTTCAAATAATCAATGAAGTACATCAATATAAGGAACCGTTCATAATTAAATATATGGCTGCGGGTGGGGGTGTTGATTGTAAGGGTTGGAGGGTGGGTGGGGTGGGGTGGTGGGGTGTCACCCATTTTGTTCAGGGGAGCTAAGGGGTCAGCATTTTTGTACACACGCACTATGTTTAGAAATTATGGGAAGGGGAGAGGGCGTCATAGATAATGTACATGACATGCAGGGTGGGCCGTCTCTTATTCTGTACATACTCATACACTTTTAGGGGAGTGTAATTCACATTGTACATAAAAATCAACATCACCCCAAAGCCATACATTATGAACGGTCCCTAAGGGCAGCTATACAAAATCGGATAGGATTAATCAACATTTTATATTGCATCCCATTATTATGAACATTTGTTCGTTTGAATAGATCTATCAGTAAATGATGCATTGAGCGCGCCCTGAACCCTGTCAACATATGTATATTATTGGGGGGAGGGGGTGGTGGAGAATGGCGTAAGGAAATGCAACGAAAATTTTCACTTTAAAATGTCTTGTGAAAGTCTTTGTTAAGGATGAAATTGTATATAATTTATTTGAACTTTTATTTATTTACAAAAGTGTAACTTCACTAATGATTCTTTGATGGGACAATTAACAAAACTGCACCCACAGACTTTCATTCTTACACTTGTTTGGAAGGGATATGATAATTCATGTCTCTTAAAGGTTAAAATCTTACATACAAAAGAAGTAATTTTAATGTAAGGAACATTTAATTATGAAATAAGATTATTTTAATGGAATTTGCAGAAATCTCATCTTCGAAGACTGGGTGGCAGCAATTTTGTGGATCACATAAAAGGAGCAAGGCTAAGGTAACACGTTTTTAACATTTCACTTGTTTCCAGTATATCCACCACAAAGTTTAAGAGAAAGATGATAATGCTCTTTCATTACCACCTGTTTTGAATATTTGTGATAATGTTTGGTCTTTATTTTCATTTATATATTAAGGTTGATCATTTAAGAGAAAGAAATTGACAATGATTTCTCCCGGAGATGTTTAGTTTAATGAGCACTCCCTTGCTTGGCACCATATTGTTTTTCGCCGTAAACAGCTGGATGCAAGATAGCACGCGAGAGGACAGAAGTCATACATTTATAGATATATAGAGATATTTATTGCTGGGAAACACACTCTTCAGGTATTTGGTCAGCTGTAGAATTTGAATATGATGTTTTTTATTATTGTCAAAGGGTAGGTTTTTCATTATTTGCAATCTAATATGTGTGCAGTGAAACATACTGAGATTTGGAAGAGTCCATTATTTAAAGTACAGGTGTTGTTAGATATCAGCATTTTATGTACATGTTCCCTTGTTAAGATCATATATCGAGTATATTAGAGAGAAGGTGTATATTTGTAGTGTTTTAAATCAGATTTTTTTTCAGTGTATGACCTACATTTCAATATGTTTTAGCCACCTGTCACCCCTTTGGTCAAATAGAGTAGGACTTCCATTTCTTGGAATTGAGAGTCAGAGATGCACTGTTTCCAAGAATTTGCGTTAGCCAGCGATGTTTGTTTACGAGTACATTTAAGTCTTTTTGAGTGTAGATTGGAGTTGTAAGAGATGTTATTCAATGTCTTATTATTCATGGTATGATAGATTATTTCTGGCAATGTAGAGTTTAATCTCATTATTTTATTGTTCATGATTCAGAGAAGCATAGTTATGACGTCGCAGATAATACGCACACATAATTCATTATATGAGAGATTTTCTAAGCGTTCCTATAAGAGATTAAGTGTAAACATTTATGAATTATAAAAAAGTTATTTATCTGAGTTTTATGAGTGTACAAATGACAAAGAGAGAGGGAGAGTAGATAATAGAGAATATATTTTATACTTATGAGAGCTCATTATTGTTTTCAGAACTCCATGATCCATACTTCCTTGTGTTTGGGAACAAATGGTGTTGGGAGACCTCCCACAATAGACTTGTTCTTTGACCTGTGAACCACCACCCATTTTATTTTCTTATCATTTAATGTAAAATGGCTTTTGTTACAATTTATGACTCCTGGTAGCAAAATTGCTACATCACTTCAACTCCTATTAATTTGAAATAATCATTTCCGAGAATCTCTAAAGAAAACTAAATCTGACAGAATAACAACAATCTTCCATTGTTTTGCAGGACAATGTCAAACAATTTAATGTCAAGAATAAATGTTGATGGGCAAAACGGGAAGTTTTCTTTTAAGAATACAAGGTTGTATTCAATCATCTCTGGTAAGTTAATTACCAAGTGCAGCATTTTCATCATGACCATAGCAAATAATATATGACAGTAAAGCATCGTCTAATTCATCCGACCGGTAATTCATAGTCTAATTAAATAATCAACTTGCAATTGAGGATTTTCTTTGAAAATATTTAAGAAACCTTCCATTCCTTCGGTTGAAAATATAAATTGTTTACAGTTTTCGTCATATTTTGTATTGATGCTGTTCATATGTTCACATGCCAAGTTACAGCAGTGAAATGAACCTTTCAAGTGATTGATTAAACAAATACTTGAATCATTTAAGACAATATATCTTCCATATAACTTATTCATGTATTTAAATATAAAATTTCAGAATGTGTCCTATCCCAAGGGAATGAGATGGGAATGCATCCGAAGCAAATTTCAAGAAAGAGTTAGGAACATTTCTGAAGTATCCACCTGACCGCCAGGCAGGGAGTGGCAGAAAGAAGAGGAGCTGATAATTGTGTTTTTGGAGTTGGAATTGTGTTGAAAAATCTGAATTGTGGTATTGAAATTGGTGGCGTAAATGTCACTTTGATGCTATATGCAGATGATATTGTGTTATTAGCACAACAGAGATCACCTACAGACTATGTCATGTGTGATGTTTTACATTATGTATTAAACCACGTTTTCTGTGTGCGTGTGTGTTCATAAAGATTTCATGAAAAGTGACTTGTTTTATGTGCTGTCTTCAGGTATAGTTCCTGGTCATCTTGGATCCCTTTCATGGTGAAAGTAATTGCATTGTGTTTATTCAGGGGTCTGTCTAAGAGCTGAAATTCAGACAAAATGTCTTCTTGGGACAATTTTCACCTTTTCAAGGTAACAATACAACAGTAAATAGTTTTTCTTAATTTGGAATACTCTTTTCTTCTTACTGGAATTATACGTCCAACTGACATAAAACTTAAATGAACAATATATTGAATGTGGAATTTTAACCCAGTATTTTATCAGGTAAATATTTTTACTGCAATTTTCTGTTTGAGCACTGTTTATTGCAGGTAGCTTTTTGGGTATTTTATCTGGATGCAGGAGTTTGGTGCTACTTTATTGTAGTTTAAAGATGAAGTGCGAGTCTATTTACAGGAAAGCGTAATACCTCCTAGACACAACCACGGAACAACCCATTTTCAACGTTAATAATATGTCAGACTTCAACATTGATTCCACGTCGGATATCTCCGTCAAAAAAACTTTCATATTCAACCTATTTTCAATCTATTTTCAACGTTGAGGATCAACCTATTCTCAACGTTGATAATCGGTCAAACTTCAACGTTGATTCCACGTCGGATATCTACGTCCAAAAAACTTTCATATACAACCTATTTTCAATCTATTTTCAACGTTAAGGATCAACCTATTCTCAACGTTGAAACAACGTTGATGTGCCTGCTGGGATGGTACTTACTGCATGTTGATATGATCCTGTTGCTGTATACTTCAGTAGGCCACATGATGGCCACATTCTCTGCACAATGTTCTCACATCCATCCACCAACACCTCCCTCACAATGGCTGCTTGTTCAGGATCCGGAGTGATATGTGTCTGAAGCTCCTCACGTATGTCATCACTGATGTTGAGATCAGTGGACAAAGTCCCATGCTCAATTTCTTCACATAACCGTTCTGCATTTTCTTCAATGATACGGAAGAAGTTAAGGGCAATGGTTGACGTCATAAACTGCATATAGTTTACGTCTAAGTCTTTTAGACCAAAGAATGCATGAACGTAGAGACAATCTTCCTCCTTCTCGATCCTATAAACAGCAGATGGACTGACGGCGATTGGACTGATGGGGAAACTGGAGGAGGAGGCGGGACCCATGAACACACCTGGTCGTATTGTCCTGGGTGCATCTATCATTCTCACATCAAGCCATCGTTTCAGTGTATGTTGACCCGGGATATCGAACATTGCTGCTCTCGTTGCTTGTCCTGGGACGGTAATTGTGTTGACAAACAGTCGCGTGTTTCTGGGAATAATCTTGCTCTTGCCCGTCGTGGTACCGGAGGTGACAATGAAGAAGTCTGCAGCACCGAGGAAGAGAACGTCAAGTGTTCCTTCAAGAGCCATTTTGACGTATCCGTTGTAATGTTCATACTCTGTTAACTGGTGCTGACTCCGGAACTCTGACATTGTCTTCATATTTGAAAAGTTGTGATGTTTACCATAAATTGTATTTGAACAGCTCTTAAGTATATCTCTCAAAGTTGATTCTTGCCATGATTGTGTATTTTTCAGAATGAGGTGGAATGTTTGTCTTGCTTTTGTTACGGCCTTCACACGATTGGTTTGAAAGATGTACTGCTTGTACAGTGACTTGATAGAATGATGTCTAGATGGGTAGAGACTTGCAACATGGAGGAGGGTATATGAAGTCACCAGCATCAGCAGCCCAACAGGGATCTCTGAGGACAAAAAAACAATCTATTTGTGGACAATACAATGTAAATATGGGCTATTGGTCGCCAACAACTGAAGGTAGACCACCATACTAGGGACCATGGGAATTACAATGCCTTTGCTACCTGCATGGACCCTATCTAGATTTACATCATCCCCTCAGCCACTGGTGATTGTAGTCAAATCTAGCCATAATTTAAAATTACAAAAATACTACGTTTTAAAACATCTGGTAAGTATAAATTTACGTATCCCCACAGGAGGACAATAATTTTACAATGCTTTAAAATGTGCCACTTTGATTTAATATTTGCCATGTTCTTAATGTTTATCAAATTTATACTGGCGTGAAACACGAACCGTACATGTGTTACTGAGCCCAACTAACTTCTAATAATTCTATTTATTTTACAAATTCAATAATTAAATGAAAATTAACAGTACTAAAAAGATCCTTAACTGACTGACTGAGTTAAGTTTTACGCCGCTTTTATCAATATTCCAGCAACATCACGGCGGGGAACACCAGAAATGGGCTTCACACATTGTACCCATGTGGGGATTCGAACCCGGGTCTTCGGCGTGACGAGCTAACGCTTTAACCACTAGGCTACCCCACCGCCCCTCTACACATACACCACTTGACATTACGAACATACATTAGTGATGAACATGCAAAGCAATCTGGGTACAATGGCGATGATATCGAACATCAGTTTTTGACATCTTCAACGCATCCCTGCTCTAGCAGCGGTGGGGACATACGTCAGCTATCTGGTTTCAGTGGGTTTTGAATTTTGAATTTCTCAAGAACGGAATATATTGATTTTGAGTTTTGCAACTTATGGTTATAAGAAGTTTTAAGTGCCGAATGTTCGAAGCCAGTGCAAAATTAAAAGAAACACTCAGCATGCAGCTTCCTTGCATAAATTGTTGTTTTCGATCAGGTGAGCTAAACATTCATCTATCAAACCGAGCTGACGTTTTGTACTACATTTGGAATGAGATCATGAAGCATATACTAGTACTGTGAAAACCTCAACCCAAAATGACACCACACATCGAAATCCGAAGTCAGCCCCCGTGTGGTGAGGCTAAACAATATGATCGGTTTTCCTGGTATTCTGGTTTGACTTGACTTGACGTTTGCCATGTTCTTAAAATGAAAATAGGGTGGAACACTGAACGCATGTGTGGCATGTAGTCCATCTACATACTATACACACACCACTTGATATTTCGAACATAAATGAGGGGAGAACATTAACAGGTGCTTTCAATGTGGATGCAGTAGCTAAGATATCGAACATCATTGTTTGACATTCATGCTCTAACGATGTGGGAACAAGCGTCATTTATCTGGTTTCACTGTTTAGAGGTAATGTTCAATGAACCAGTTTCAAAGTGCATTTTTTAAAAAAAGGTTTCAAAAATGGAATCTATTGATGTAAAATTTTGCTACTTATGGCTGTCAGAGGTTTTAAGTGCTGAATGTGCGAAGCTTAACTCAGTGCAAACATTAACAGAAACACGCAGCTTGCAGCTTTATGGCATACATTTGTGTTGTTTTTCGATCGGGTAAGCTTAACAGTCATGGCTGGAATATTGTTGTGTGCGGCGTAAAACTAAACTCACTCACTCACCCACTTAACATTCATGTTTTGATTATTTCCTGAGGATGTGATATGTATCGTGCAATTGATTTCATTTTGAGGAAATGTTAAATGGACCAGGTTCCAAATGCGTTTTTTTGCTACTGATGGCTGTAAAAGGTTTTAAGTGCGAATGAGTGCAGCGTTACATAACAAACATGCGTCCGTGCTTGAAATGACGATTCGTGACTACATCTTGCCCTTCCTCAGGTGGATAATGTGTACACATGCAGTGGCGGATTCAGAGAGGGTGGGGTGGGGTGGTAAGGGGGTTCGACCCCCCTTTTAAAAATGACTTAAGATCACATTGAAGATTTTCATTTTGGAGTTGGCGGAGCCAATGGGGGTTTTTGAACCCCCTGAACCCCCTGAACCCCCTCCTTTCAAAATCCCTGGATCCGGCCATGAAACATGTGTTATTGTGTTAATACAATGATATATGTACCATCTCAGTACGCGTTTGTCCCTGAAGTACGAATCTGCAGCCCTGAAACGCCTTTACAAATTGCACATGAAAGAAGTAGTTATCTGTGCTGACCTAAATAATTCACAATACTTACCGACTGCCAGGAGTAAAATGTAAGTTCCTGTGTATTCACTTCCCCCCAGTGTGAGTGTAGAGAAGCCTTCCGAGTCCATGGTAAAGCAAACAGCCCCCGACGAGGATCAGACAACCGCCGGACATACACAGTACGACCACCCAGTTCATCCCGTCAGTGATAATGTAGCATCTGGTCACACACGAACCTGACACAGCCTGTTTTTCATGTCGTCCTACGCACTACTTCACACTGACACAGTTTTTGTAATTGTGTCATGTTAACATTCCAAAGCCCACTCCGCCAGCAGCATATCCAACTGTTCTGCTTCAGTTCACTTGCCCTTTCGCCATAAGCAGATAAAACATTATATACTAAGCAGCAAAATAAACGTCAGTTTGGAATTTTCCTTCGCAGAAACGGATAACTGTAAACTCGTTTAATGTTTTGATGGTATATTTTTGACAACATCTCCAACTTTACCCGAGCAAAGAAATTCCTTCCCAAACTCAGAATGGAACACAGGACATGGTCTCAAAAACGCAACCTCATCTCGGAGATGGTACGGTGTTCTCCATGCTTTTAATGCAAATCATGGTGCACGTGCTGTTCACAAGACCAGCCCTATAAAATGCATCCCCAAACCTGGTTGAAACATTCACGTTATAACGTCAGCAGGATACCGCGACTCACGACAGCTGAGAGGAACCAGGGGCAAGGAAGACTTGAAGATGGCCACACTACACAAGCCGTTGCCAGTCACTTCCAGGTCAATGTTCGGGCCATCTACAGGCTGCAGCAACGTTTCCGGGCCACCAACACCACAAATGATCGCCCCCGTACTGGCAGACCAAGGTTGACCACTAGATGGCAAGACCGCCATGTTGTGCGACAGCATGTACAGAATCCCTTCATGCAGGCATCCGAAACAGCACGCTTGACAGTGGGAACACACGGAAGACCAATCAGTACTGATACAGTACGCCGACGTCTTAACAGCAGGAACCTCCATTGCCGTAGACCTTACCGTGGACCTATCCTCACCCCTCGTCATCGGCGTGAACGTCTACAGTTTGCCCTACAACACCATAACTGGCGATACAGGCAATGGAGAACTGTTCTGTTCACAGATGAGAGTCGGTACTGCGTATCAACTGCAGATGTCAGAACAAGAATATGGCGACGTGGCCAGCGTTACCCAGACCAATGTGTTATGGAAAGAGACTCACGGGGAGGTACAAGCATCATGGGGGAGTCCGGATTATAAAGCACGCTTTAATAATAAATAAAGAACAATTTGGAGAAAACCGGATTACACAGAGTCCGGATTTGACAGATTCCACTCTACCTAATTGTTCTACCTTTACCTGAGTGATGCATTAGATCTACCAGGTATGTCAGAGGGCCGTGGGTAGTTCTTGTCTCCTTCATTCTGAGTACGGGAGGTCAAGGCCAACAAACCTATTTGAATCTATGCCCGTTTCTGGATATCTGTACAGCAAACTATGCTTTGGGGCAGAGAGAACTCATTGTCATCCTTCTTTTGTCAACAATACCTTATCTAATCACATCATTAATAAAAACATCTGACACGATGGTTAGGAGACAGCTGAGTTATAGTACTGCCGGGGGGATATTAATGCTTGCACGCGCGCGCACACACACACACACTCACTGATCTCATACGAACCTAGCATGTCAACAATCATGATACACACTTTAAGGTGGGGTACTTTAAGGTGCACTCCAACTTTGGACTTGAACTTGTTTACGACACGTTGTCTGTCATTAATGAAGTAGGGACGATTAGCATAGTGTCGTGAAGCTAGTTCGTGACGGTGCATATCTGTTAATCAAGTCTGCCATGAGTCTGCTTATTGAGTTAATCTGGAATACTCAGCAGAGTCGTCCCAGTCTCGACGTCCACTTGTGAACACCCTGTAATTGGAACATCAGTAATAACTCACGATGGTACCGACGTGCTCTACATGTGAGAGTTCTCTTTACATGAATTCACTCAGACAAAACTCTGTGGATAATGAAAAGTCTTTGAGTTAGTGAATGGGTTTAGTTTTACGCCACACTCAGCAATATTCCAGCTATATGTCCTTGATAATGGTGGTGTAGCCGAATGTTAAATCGTTCATTTATCATGACCCGGGTTCGAGTCCCCACATGAGTACAACGTGTGAAAACCATTTCTGGTGTCCCCCGACGTGATATTGCTGGAATATTGCTAAAAGCGACCTGAAGCTAAAACTCATCCTCTTGGTAATGATCGTCCGATTGTTGTTGCGGGGGTTTAGTTTTGCTTTTTCATACATTTACCCTATAGTAACTTCGGCAAAAGGACGTGTGAAACCTCTCTTCTATTACAGATCAAGGAATACCAGTTTGAAATTGTTCGCGCCATCCTTTTGTCACAAACATCCAACTCAATTTCTACGATTGTGAGAAGCGTTTCTTTCACAACCCCCAGCTGGTTTGTCAGTGTGAACGGATTCTTGTTCTGTGACAAAGCGTGGCAATTGAACATTTGCTTTTGTGTTAAATGTTTGAAAACTTTTAAGAGAACTCAGAGAAAAAAGGTGGATAATACCTTACTCACGACCAAGCTCGCAACCGCAGCCGTATAGCATGGAGCATTGTCTGTCATCTGTAGGACTATCATACGTTGTTTCCATGCCAGCATTTTGTTATAATAATCAGAAATTAAAAGTTAAGTTGGTTTATATATAGCACATATTTTAAGATCATCAAACCAAAATGATTGGCGACCAGTTTTACCACTTATGTACAAATTATACTCAGATTTAGCAATGGTTGACCACAAGGGTGTTTAAGATATCAGAAACTGCTTACCATAAACTAAGGTACTTAATGGATGAAAACGAAAATGCGTGAAATAGAAAGTTCCACATCAGCCTCTGACACACACAACAAAGTATATACAGTATACTCTCGCCTCACTTGATGGTGTCAGCCTTGTGGTCACAGTGTTCGCTCTTCACGCCGAAGATCCGGATTCAAACCCCCTCATGGGAAAATGTAGGAAGCCCATTTCTTGTGTCCCCGCCGTGATATTACTGGATAACGCGGCGTAACATAATACTCACTCACCCTACATGTGGTCATCATCAGGTATTCTCTTCCTCCAATACATCATCAAACTTTGGGTTTGCACAATTTTCAACAGGGGCAAATCCGCGTTATGTTTGGCCTGTAGCTCCAGATTTTACTGGATGTATGTACTCCGGACTTTTAAACCCAAAACTAAAAGGATCTCTTTCCATTACAGTGAGTGAAATCCTTTATTTGTGATTACAGACGTGAGATTGTCACAGCGGCATTAATCTCCCGGAGGCGAACAGAAATGTCGACAGACTTACGGACAGGATAATATTGGAACTAATATTATCTACATTGCTCTTTGTCTATTTAAACAGTACATTACCAGATCAACCCAAGGTTGTCCATCAAAAAGAGAAAGGTCGATCCCGCCGCACATTACTTCCTTTTACCTGAACGGAAATTGATAAAGCATTCCGAGATTAAGGTTGTGAGCAAAAACATAATAGAACAATGACGGTTAATCTACACAGAATGGGTCCAGCATGATGAGAACGTCTTGGTAACAATTACAATTGGAAAACCACATGCTGTTCATTTTCTAATAAGCATGTCGACATTGCAAAGAAATCTGTAAGGAGATTGAGCATCAAAAGATTTCATCCGCAGAGAAACTGCCCACATCAATGGAATAGTTTCTTGTAAATGATCCCCTCAACAAGAAGGTTGGCCTTCTAGAATTCAGCGTTCTTACGCTGTTTTCCTGAATCTGATGATAGAGCATCCTCGTGTTGCCATTCTCCTTGAATCTGTTGGTTACAATAAGCGTCTCATAATTAAAGTACAAAATGTATCTTGGAATTTGGGCTGTGACCAAACAAGTGTACACGTACTTGTCATCTTGTAAGGTGTACAGGAAATGTATAATAGAGAACCAAATAAAGGAACACTGGAAAATGCAAATATTCCTTTATTATTTTTCAGGTTTCATCACAACAGCGTTATTCAAAGCTAGTGATGAAAACTAGAAAATATTAAAGGAACACTTGTTGTTTCCTGTGTTCCTTTATTTGTTTCTCTACGTATATTTTAGATACTTTACAATTAGCCAAAGGAAAAATAAACTTCTGAATGTTGCAACATTACTTTTTGATGCAATGCACACCAGCTGAACGATGGGAAATGAATGCTCTCATTGTCAACCGACGAGTATAGGTCTTTCTCTGTGTACCAAGTATCGATGTCGAATCTGGAGCTGCACACATATTTTGCATAGAGAATGTACATGACATTCAGCTCAACGAGATTAGCATCCTTGACATGCTTAATAAGTACTACATGTTATGAATAACCAATGTGTAAACGTGAATTGTTTATTTGCATTCTCAGCACGGTGAGATTGCAAATAAGTGTGCGTGTCTGTGCACGTCAGCATCTCCTCTGGAGCAAGTCCATGTGCAACTGAGATTTTTTCTGAGCGGAACCCTAGTGCCCAACCGATGTAATGCGAGGAGACCAGCAATGTACATGGTCACCTATCCCGTCTGCCACTGATCCGTCCGGACCTATGGGCTATGATTAGGCATCCGTGAAAATGTTAACTGTGGAGGAACGAGAAGGTTGCTCTCCACGAGTGCTGGGCTATAATGAGACCGCCAAGAAAATGCTACAAACATTCACTCTCTCACTCCGTTAGTATTACGAGCCAGGTCCAAAGGAATCCTCGAAACACTGTGCGAATTTCAATGAGGTAACTGAATTGATGGACACTTACAATACATCCCCAGGGATGCTGTTTGGTAAGGCTCGTGTTCACAGAGGTCCACAGCATAACTATCAAATCTTCACCGTTATGAAATAGAGATCAAATGCCAAACACGACAGTCAGCCCCGGCACCACGTTAATACCGGCTCCAATCATTTATCAAACACTAGTCGGAAGGAGATCAATGGATTGTGGACATTCAATTTCAAACGATTGTCATCCCGATTCCAAACAATCAACGATTAAAGAATAATGATGTGATCCACTTTATTTGATGCTGTTACTTAAAATCTAATGCACTGTACAGCTGTTTCTAAAGGCAGTTGAAAATGAATTTCTAGGATTTTATGGTGCTCTAAGGGAAATGAATATGTGTTCAGTGGAAGAAAATGTACAACCTTCAAGAAACACAATCCTACATCAAAGTTACTGCATTTCATCTATCAGCGTAAAAATACGCAATCGTTATCTGAAGTTCATGACATGAAACTTGAGGATGTTTTGTCTTAAGAAAGAAAAATAGATTTTTTACTATGCAGTTCTGGACGTGTTAAGTTAACAGTACTTTTGTTTGAAATTTACAAACTAAAAATACGCGGTCAATTGGCAGCCATACTTTTTTCCATTAATGGTTTATATTCAGGTTAAACCTCTAAGTGATACGGGAAAGAAACGGGGTCGACCCATCGGAAACATAATGCATTCATTACTTCTTACAGTACATTTACTTCCTGCATAGACCCTAACTGGATTGACACCATCCCTTCAGCCGTTAGCAATTTAGATAATCTAGTGATCTGTATAAGTGAAGGAGGGTTGACTGGTTCCCTCCCCATACATTAAAAAGACACATATTATACGATTAAAAAAATGGAAAGTTGAAATTTACTTTGAATGCTTTGGGAGTTACGTACCCTCTCAGGAGGACAATAATTTTACAGTACTTGAACCCCCTTGAGGATACAACCACTAACAATCTGAGTTACTGATTTACACTGTAAATTATAAAATATGCATCTATTTACAAATCATTTAACAAATATATTTCTTTTTAAAATGCAATAACTTAATGAGAACTGATATTATTAAAAAGATCCTTCATAGTTCGTGATTTGAAATAGTTATCCCTTGTGATGGAATATTCAACACACTCAAGCAAGACATACTTGATCGTGATTCGGTCATCACAAGGGATGCAAAACGGAGTATCCTCACTTTTCAATAGGTATTCATCAGTATATCATGTGTGACCAATACGACATCGTCGCATGATGACCTCTTCAAATCTGGACTGACAATTCAAGTTGGTGTGACCGATAGTTGGTGTTATTTGATGTAATTTATTGATACCTTCTTGGGCGTCCCACTTCTTCTGCATCAGATCACGGATGTAAGCTCTAATCACGGATTTGTAATCAGAAAATGGTAGTAGAAGTGGTGTCACAGTTTTGTTGAGTGCTGCCCTAGCAGCAAAATCAGCCATTGTGTTACCAGGAATTCTAACATAGCTGCACAGCAAAAATAACTTAGTTTCCGTTCTTGCGGAAACCTAATTAATACTGGGTAATGTAGGTTTCCGCTAGGTTTCAGTATCCGGAAACAGACAATGCGAGTTTCCGCATAGTTTACAAAACTGAAACTAACAAATCTAGGTTTCCGTCAAGTTTCTACAACTGAAACTATCATTATGCGTTTCCATTTAGTTTCAGTTCGCTGAAACATTCATAGCAAAATGACTTAGTTTCCGCTATTGCGGAAACCTTTTGAATACTGGGTAATGTAGGTTTCCGCTAGGTTTCTGTTGGTTTCAGCTTAGATGAAATGGCAAACTTAACTTTGTGCTGTTCCATTGGGGGACAATATTTACTTACTGTTACATTTGCAAGATAATTTCTATATACAGAATCCAGCTAGGGTCCATGCAGGAAGCAAAAGTACTGTACGTTCCCGTAGTCCCTAGTATGTTGATCAACCTTCAGGTGTTGGCAATCTATAGCCCATTTTTATACTGTACCGTTAAAGTGTTTATGGTTACATGCCAGTTTTTAGTGTACATTTGTGATAGACTAGTTATTTTACTGTCCTTAGAAGACAGGTAGGTATATAAGTTTGTTTTTATTTCATGTACACATTTACAAATTTAGATTTACGACTTTCACGATATGGCTGCCGATGTGACTTTGTAACTCACTGCCATTCTGCATAACTTGTGAATGTACCATTTATTACATTGTACACGAAAAACAACAAACACAGTAACACAGTCACTGATATGATTCATCTGTTTCATTATTTTGAATAGCTCACATTTCAACAGAACCCAAAAATGTATGTATGTATGTATGTATGTATGTATGTATGTATGTATGTATGTATGTATGTATGTATGTATGTATGTATGTATGTATGTATGTATGTATGTATGTATGTATGTATGTATGTATGAGAGAAGCCACATCAAGAGGGAATCTTAAGCATTGGAGAACACAACTTGTATGAATATGCAAATACAAATATGTCAAAACCCTACAACATTTTATGCATATGATGAAATGATGTCTACTAGTGCAGGCATAACATACTTGCTGTGGTATTTATTAAACAGATTTTAAATTCAAATTCAAATATTTATTGTATGAAAGGTCATGGGCCCATATACATGAAGTGTACATTTGAAGCTGCCTCAATGTATCTTAACATATACACACTAACAATCTCACATAGTAAAGACTTGGCAACTTGCTGACAATCATGAAGCTTCTGTTGCACTCATACTGAGCTGACAGCAATCCTCTGATCTGGTACATATGAAGCAGAGCCTGAGTTGAGACATTTGTTTTGCCACACAGAGAAAGGGGAAATATAACCAAGTTGATTACAACAAGGCTTGAACCAGTCCACAACCGCAAACAGATGGTGTATGCTCTACTTAAGATCTGTGGGTGAATATGAAGAGTCCTGGTTGATGTCTGGCACAACATCGTTGCCATGCTCATCGTCCCACACAGACTCTGCATCATCCTGCAAATACAATACATACAATGCTTAGTAAAACTACAAAAACAGCCAAAGTAACACATGTATACATATTCAAAAACATGCATAGTGGTATATCTGATCACAATGAAATTATCAAATTAGAACGACTAATTTGTAGATGTACCCAAAAGATTTTTTTCACAATCACAAAGGAAAGATCTGTAGTATACATGTATATTGTATCTTCCATTGGACATGTCACTTATTTGATTGATTGGTACCAGAAAATAGTAGCCAACCCAGTATTCTGAAGCAAATTGTGGTAATATTTATTACTGTTACTGTACTCATATTCAAGGTAACATCTACTACCAAATCGCCAACTGAAATCTAAGAATAGGTAAAACGGTACATACATATTTTAAATAGATACGAATCATGTTTAAACACTGAATGTAACACCTTATTATATATGTGATCTTATTCATTTCAAATTGAAATGACCAACTCAACTGAGAAAAGCATACAAAACCTAACATTTCCCATGAATGAAAAATCGTGGGTATTTCTTAGTTTTATCAACCCTCTAAAGAAATATTCACAGCAATATAATAACAAAAAAAAATTATTTTTTTTAATGTGACCTTTACTTTAATTTAAAAAACTGTAAAATGTGTAACACAACTTATTCACTTACACTTACAGTTACATATTTGATATACAATAATTAAATATATTCATTATTGATATATGATGGATAACAAAGGGACAGATCAAACTGAAGTCGTTAAGTGAAACCTATGAAGTGAAGTATCTTTGACGACTAACCTGATGAGAAACTGCCGTCCATTCCAGACGGATTCCTTGTTTCCTTGAAACAAGCGACTGGCAGTGCGGACAGAAAACTGGTCTTCTTCTTGGAACTGAAAAACATATCAACTTATAATTACACTGGAATCCACGCACTGTTACATTTTGAGTGATTATATTTTTCACAAAGATAAAGAAATTTATTCTATGTATCTATTTAGTGTTTACTTGTTTTTGACTAAATGCTGATGAATAAAAAATATTGTTTTAAGATTTCCTTTAATGAAATTAGGAGCATGGTAGGGTGTAACTATAAATGATTACCAAGCCAAGCCTCTTGTCAATCTCCAACAAGTCCCTAGATCCACAAAACGTATCTGTAAATTGAAACAATGATTCTTTTAGAAATGTTATACGTGACTTGTGTCAATGCATTGTAAGGCTAAGAGGTTTAATAATTGATTACACAAATTATTACACAAAGCTATGAGTGTAAAGTATATGTAATAATTGTTTTAATGGTATGAAAATGATAAAATAGATGAACTGGTTTAATTGGATAAATACCGCCATATAGCTGGAATATTGCTGAGTGCGGCGAAATACTAAACTCACTCACTCGGATATATTGAGCTGACATTACATATAAGCTAGCAATATATACTGCAAAATTAGATAATTTAACTTATAATACATGGGAATAGTATATCTAGGTGTAGAGCTGAAAAAGAATGAACATGATATAAGCATGTCTAATACACTTGCATGTTTGGATCTCAATGGGTAAATTACTTACATGATGAAGTTTTACGTCCAGCAAAAATATTTTCGTATATTGCCTACTCCTGACAGGGTTTTGAAAAATCACCTATTTGTCACTAACACACGTTCTCACGAGTAGGACTCATGAAGCTCGATCAGGGTGCCGTTTCACTAACCGATCTTCGCCCTACGCCAATCGTAAACCCCTAAAATCCCAATCTTAGCGTGACGTTACGATCGGCATACCGTTCACTAACCAATCTTACCCAAGTCAATCGTAAAGTTAAGATCCAAAGTCTAAGTTGCTCATGACCAACTTAGGATAGCTAAAATCAATCGTACAGAAACCAAAATGGTGGCTTTCCTATTCTATGTGAAAAATAAGAGCGAGCATTTCACCGTGAGCGTCCCCTAAAATCCCCCATGAAATGAATTTGTATATTTCTGTGATGTAAACAAACACCGCACTGAAGCCTTACAAATGTCAGGCCAGTCTGACCACTGTCGTCATGGGAACACAACCGAGCTTAGTCGGTGTAGCCGTGAAGTGAACAATGTTCTGAAGCAAAAAGATACGAATATGGTTCATTTCACTGCGCATATTAGGTGGGGGATTCTAAAGGCAGGCCGCGTGTTATTCAGGCACATATTAAAAGCTCTGACACAATTGACATTTTTAAAGTCCAGACTTAAAACCTGTTCTCAGTTTATTACTTATAATCTCGGCTGTAAATACTCTCGTGTAAATTATCTGTACATGGCGCTTTGAGCATGCCCCAGGATGTGGAATAGGCGCACTATAAATATGCATTTATTATTATTATATTATGCCTGATACCCAGCGTTCACACGCACTTGCACTTGAAACCAAGGTGCTGACTACCCTAATATTTTGCTCCAGCTTTTTTTCTCCACGTTTACACATGGTTGGAAAAATACCAATGAAGGCCCGGGTTAGAATATTGAACTTCAATAACCCATGCTTGTCGTAAGAGGCCAGTAACGGGATCGGGTGGTCAGGCTCGCTGATTTGGTTTACACATGTAATCGGTTCCCAACTGCGCAGATCGATGCTCATGCTGTTGATCACTGGATTGTCTGGTCCAGACTCGATTATTTATAGCTAAGATACATAGCGTTCACTAACATGAACGCTCATGTTAGTGAACGCTATGCATCTTAGTTAGATTTTTTACAGACCGCCGCCATATAGCTGGACTATTGCTGAGTGCGGCGTAAATCTAAACTCACTCACTCATTCAGTTGGTTCGTAAACTACTTCCATCATTTGCTAGACTATGCAAAGGGAGATAACTCGTGCCTCGGATTCCTCTATCTATCGCACGAAAGAGTCTCGATCTAAGCTTGGTTCGGATCGTAAGATCGGGACCGGCTACAATCGGCCTAAAATCGGTTAGTGGAACGGCACCCAGGACTATTAAAGTAACGTGAATATGTTTTCAAATTTATTCACTGTTAATTATCTCTAGGCCTACATGTTGATGCTTGACACTGAGGAGGAGCAATTAGTGCCCATAATCCGATGAAAAGACCCTTAAGCCCATAACAGCCCACTGTTGTCACTTTGGGTACTCACATTCAATCTGCTCATTTCGACCTTTCACGGTCCCCTTTGATGTCGGCAATGTAAACGAATAAAACAATGGCGACCGGATCACGTCCACGCGAGACTACCTAAATTATTATAAAAACACACAGCTGACATTTTAGGTGTATAGTGTATGTTTATTTTGTTGTATAACGCGGAAAGATATTGTCAAACTGTAATGCTAGATTTAGATTAAAAAAACAACAACAAAGTGTTTTTCCCGTGAGTCTTTGCGAGACGCCATTTTCATAGCCGCCTCAGTTTCCCTCAAAGCACTGGAAGAGAGAATTCGCTACCTGGAAAAGAAAGATGGAAATGGCTGCGAAAAACTCGCAGTACCACGACCCTGTCAGGTAAGACCAATTTATTTGGTTGTCAAATAACGTTTAATGAATTATTTACTTTACGTACAGAAATCTGGATTGGTAAACAAGCTAATCTATCGAATTACAGCCACTGGCCATAGGTATTCGTCACTATGCATTATTCGACTTACATGTTAATTTGGTGCAGCTAGAAATATGTCTTGCATTTATTTAATATCCGTTTGATATTGTTCATATTTTGCACATGGGTCATGAATCATCTCAACTACAAAGACGTAATTTCCGTTTTATTTTCAATTCAGTGCGTGTCATGGTTATGGCAATTTTTTAACATGGCGGTCTATGGGGAAAGAATACGCAATGTTGTATATATATGTTGCTCATGTAACTACAATGTGGAAAATTATGTATCTGTGGCCAAGATCATTTCCTAACAACCTGCAAAAATAGCATGCAAGTCTATGAGAATTTTGCCGACGGACGTATATTTAAGTCCCATGACTGTATAAACTGTTTTGCTCGAACTAAGGTTGGTGAAGTAAAATAAGTCTATCTAAAAATATACTACAATTTTGAAAAATATAGCAAATAGATTATAAATTAATGGATTTGTTTTATTCATTTAGGCTGTTGTGAGGAAACATGTGTCACGACTACTCCTGGAGGAAAAGATCACCCTCTCTTACTGACGGTATGTGTTTATGGTACTACGAAACATAGACATAATTTCACTTTGAATATTTTATTATTATGCTTCCCTAGATACATTTTCACAAAATGAACCATGAACCATACTAAAGTTACATTTGCAAATGGATTTGAATAACCGGTAACTTAATCATGATTTCAAATTGGACCAAATAAATCTTAACTTCACACCTGTGTGAAATTGCAGTCAAACTGACCCCTTGATTTTACAATACCGTAATTACTCCAAGGTTATGTAACATGAGATAACTAAACTTCATTCATCAGGATGTTTATGTCAGGCCGTTCACTTACTGATTGCATAACCTAAAGTGATAAATCTGTAGTTTGCTTGTTGGTATAAATGTCGCTGCAGGTTTAAGTTGTTTTTTTTAAAACTCGAATGAATGAATGGGGAAATGCAAAGAAAAGTAACGTGTTATTGTTTATTTTTTTCAGCAAAGCTGATGATGAGTCTGGAGACTGTATAACAAATGATCAAGGATGGTCAGCAGTAACATGTGAAGGTAATTTTGACCTATCTGTAGTGACTTTCATTATAAATAGTAAATAATTTCCAATTAATAGTGTAGAGACAAGGTTTATGGATGTCAACTCCTTTATTATGTGAAAACATGTTTCAGAGTGAATGCTTACCCCTTCGTCAGGTGTAAGCATTCACTCCGAAACATTGTGTTTTTACCTAATAAAGACGTTGACATCCGTAAACATTCATGTCTTGCATTATTCACTTCTAAATACACCTCAAAGACTTAATGGTGTAAACATACAGTCACTACTGGGTGAATATACTTGTGCCTTCAACAATACGACTGACTGACTGAATTTGGTTTTACGCCGCTTTCAGCAATATTCCAGCAACATCACGGCGGGGGACACCAGAAATGGGCTCAATACGAACTGTAAGAGATTGAATATAGCAATTTGATGGAAATCTATTACTAGTATCATTATTACTATATAGAAAATGCAATAAATGTTCATATATATATATATATACGTATTACTACCTCTGGACTGGGAAGCATGTAACTTCAGAGCAAATTTTGTATAGATTGTGTGTCCTCTTTAGAAAATAAGATATTTCATTCGGTCAATGAAGTGTGATGAATTGCATAATTTGAGTTTTGAGAAAACTAGTGCAAAGTGTGATTGTTCAATTTAGTTCTCTTTTATTCAAACTTCCTTTTGGATTACTTATTTTAAATCATCCTTGGCATTGTCAGTTTCTTGTTGATTGATGTTTGTGTAATTTATCAAAATAACCTAGTAATTCGTTATTACCTGCCATTTTCAGAAACTTGCACAACGCCTAAACAGACTTGCATCTATCGATTGGCCAGATAGACGAAAGAAAAGGTAGCGACAACACTCACCATAGACATGACATCACCAGTCGTGAGTGACGAAGATGACGTCAATTAGTTGCATTCCGTCCCCTTTGTCTGGGAGTCCAGCAAGCTTAGGGCATACACGACGACACTGGACTTGGAAAGAATCTACACCTCCACTGCTCTCGTCATGGCCAACGTGAGGACGAGGATGAGGCATCCAATCAACCGGAGGGATCTCCACCCAGGGATGCCCCTTATTGGGCTAACTGACCAACTCTTGCAATATAATTGAATTTATTTTCAATTTCATAATGTAATTTTTATTTTATTTTTGTATTGTAAGCTGTATGTTGTGTTATTGTATGGTGTATATCATAGTGGATGTTTGGCGATAGTTGTGACATAGAGTGTGTGGCTGAATGCCAAGGCGTGCAAATAAATGTCCGATACAGCTATGTTTTATTACTGTGTTAAGTTGTATGTTAATGTTATTTTTCACCATTAGCATGATTTTAGAAATAAATTTCATATCTAACATGCTATTTCAAGATAATAAGTGAATGAAAGTTTAACTGATGAAAAATTACCATTTGTTATAAATGATATATGATTTCTTAAACTGGATTGAGTTATGCCAAAATGTTTTGCCCTGTTTTTTTAGTGCTATATTACTAGTTATATGTATGATCTTTATTTGCCTTAAATGCTAATTCATATTCATGTTGAGAAAATAAAACAATGAATCTTATTATATATTCTGTTTTTCTTTTAAGTAAATGTCATGATAACAAATTGCTTACCGGTATATTGTTTTTAACAAGAGTTTATGATATGAGTAAAGAAGAATGTTTAAATTTGGTTCTTTGAAACGCATATGAAAACCTGTCAACCTGAACATGAAACCGGTAACTGAAATTATGCGGAAACTATGTCGAATAGTTGGTAACTGAAACTCTGCGGAAACCTGTTGGAGTCTTATTAATAACTGAAACCTTGCGGAAACCTGATGGATTCAAAGTTAAATGAAACTCAACGGAAACTTGTCGGAGTGTGGGTAACGGATACCTTGCGGAAACCTGTTGGAGTGTGGGTAACGGAAACCTTGCGGAAACCCTTAGAAAGTGGGTAATTGTAATTTTCCGTTATTGCGGAAACTCAATGTAAAAAAAACGGAAACTCACTGGATTCTAGGTGGAAACTTAAGTTTCAGTCCACTTTCCACCAGGTTTCCGCATTGCGGAAACCAAGTTATTTTTGCTGTGCTGGGTAACCAACAGAGGACGATGTCGTTTTGGCCAGTAGCAAGATCGTTATATAATTCCATTATTTCAATTAAAAGTGGATGTTGAAAAGCTTGAAGGCAAGAAAAAGAGTCTGAATATATTAGTTATTGTTTATATTTATGGTGTTTATGAATATATCTCAGAGGTGTTGATATGGCGCTAGCGTCTGCTGTGAAAACATAACTGTCGTCTGATAATCTGGAAGATGTTGTTCTGGATCCACTGCGCCACCATCCTTGGATACATCTGTAAATAAGGATTTGTATGCATTGTATTTACTTTTTAATTGATTAAATTCATGTTTATATTGTAATTCATTGCTTTCAGGTTTTTAAAAGGTTGTCAGTGATAGGTCAACTTGTGGTCTCACTAACTGCCAAGGTGGGGAGGAAGGTAAGCGGAAAGGAGAAATATTATCCAACTCAATTTCAGCAGGGGAAATGACAGGTTTAATTCTTATTTCTAGTGGCGACTTCTTGTTGTACAGATCCTCATAAAAAAGGATTAAAACACAGTTATATGCAGGTATAGACACATTAGAATATATTTTTGTGATATATTGTAAGGATAATTTTATGCAGCGTTGTTGTAGTGATTACTCATCGACCTCTACACAAAGACTTTCCAAAGGAGAAATTCGGAAAGATCCAACACAAAGTCGGAGACCTTGGTGGTGAACAGAATCTAATAATTTAAGATTACTTTTGCAAGCTCCACTATAAATGATGGAACCATGGTCGAGTTTAGAACGGACGAGTGACCTGTATAAGTGAAGGAGGGTTGACTGGTTCCTTCCCCACTTCGAGTTTGAAACAACCTTCAATAAATCAAGTGACTTCAGACATTTAGCCCTTAGAGATTTAATATGTGGTAAGAAAGTACGATGTTGGTCAAATATTAACTCCAGAAATATAGCTTCCTTTACAATTTTAATTGGAGTGCCTGCTTGACGCAATGCTGGGTCTCTGTACGGCTTATGTTTCCGACAGAAATGAATGCAAGTAGTTTTAGTTTTGGAAAACGTAAAACCATTTCGTTCTGACCAATCATTAATTTTATTTAGACACAGCTGCAATTGTCTCTCAATTGTGTGCATATTTTTACCTCGATATGACACATTAAAATCATCTACAAATAATGATCCATGGATTCATTTAAAACTTTAGATCATCTGTTTATTTTTATATTGAATAACGTTACAGATAATATGCTACCTTGTGGTACACCTTGGTCTTGATCAAATATGGATACAACATGATGTTTCTTGATGATAGCATCGTTTACGAACGTTTCCAATCTAACTAAATGGTCTATGGTATTTCTATCTTTTCTAAAACCACATTGAATATTTGATGTAAGATTATTTGTTTCTAGATACCGTATCAGTCGGTTATTGACCATTCACTCCATGGTCTTACATAAACAGCTGGTACTGACTGACTGAGTATGGTTTTACGCCGCTTTTAGCAATATTCCTGCAATATCATGGCGGGGGACACCAGAAATGGGCTTAACATATTGTGCCCATGTGGGGAATCGAACCCGGGTCTTCGGAGTGACGAGCCAACGCGTTAAACACTAGGCTGGTAAGACATACTGGCCTATAACTAGTAGGATCTGTATTATCCCGGCCAGGTTTAGGCATAGGAATGACGACAACATTCCGCCATGAAGAAGGGAAATTCCCAGTAGTCCATGCTGACCTGAAGATGAGCCTTACCAGCCTGACTGCCAGGATCACCTGAACCCCCTTTGCTGCATTGTACCGGGCATATATCCATGCTTAAGTATGCTCAAAGCTCACAAAATATAATGCAATTAAGGCAAAGAGCTACAGTTGTAAGGCTTTCTTGAACATGTGTGTTTTAGATTGGATCTGAATGTTTCAAAAGTCACAACAGTCTATGAGGCTCTGCGGGAGGCTGTTCCAGGCCATTGATCATGAATGACTTCTACAGGTATCACTATAGGCGTCGTATTAGGCGATAATCTCTTTGAAATTCTACGATTAAAACGTTTTCTTTGTGTCATTTCAGTGAACGAGTGAGTGAGTTAAGATTTATAGTAGGGGTGTCACGATACACCAATCTGACGATACGATATGTATCACGATTTTAAGGTCACGATACTATACGTATCGCGACACATAATTTACGCGCTTTTTAGCGGAAGGCTGCTTAAAGGAGAGATGTAAATCTGAGATACTTTACTGACAAATTCTTATCACAATCATGTTAGTTTTGCTAATAACTCAATAAGTATGCATATGTTCTCAGAAAACTTGTATTCAAGTTAAATTAAAACCAAAGTGACAAGGTTCCCTCTTATATGTCCAACTTGACAGGTATTCTTGTCATCATTATTATCATGATGAAATAAAATGCATCAGTCTTATCAGGGTAAATTTGGTAACTGTGGAAATAACACTTCCAATTATCTCCAGTTTCAAAGTAAAAATAAATAAATGATCTGTACCAGCAACTGGTAGAAAGTCTGTCAAGTATAAACTTTGAATAAGTCACAAGTAATATTACAGATCTTATACTGTGTCACAACAACACATAAAATGAAAAATAATACTTAAGCAATCAGCAGTCAGCTTAGTGCCAATTGACTCAATGGAAAATAGTTGCTAAATGATAAATATGCTTTATGTTCATGACAATTTACATGAACCGATTTAACTTTGAAAAATTAAAAAGTAGTATAACCACCATCTCCAAATGTTTCTGTTTTGGTATTCCTCATTATTCTCCTATGTCACATCACATCATGTATAGAATTAATGCACATAAATTTAGAACTGAATATATTGCCCCAGCAAGTCTGTCAAGTCACAATTGTCACAAGTGACAAATGATAAACTGTTATCACAGAAGATAAATTGAAATCAGTCTCGACAGTCGGGTGATGTCTAGTGAGGTGGACTAGCATATTTGTCGTATTCCCACTGTATCCAATCTTATGACACATCGTCTTTTCACGACTCACTTTTCGTTGGCCATCCTCATAGTAGACTGGGAAACAGAAATGTTTCCACACATTAGACTAGGATTTACACCCAGTGGGAGTGTCGAAATCTGTAGTTGAGAAATCCATGCACAACACTTCGATTCTCTTACGTTTTGTGACTTCATAACATTACCTTACCGGCAAAGTACGCGCTCGCTGATTGGTCCATCAAAATAGTTTAGCCAATCACAAAAGCTGTTAGTTTCCAACCTATTTTTTAAGTAAAGCGTGCTACACCTATTTATCGGAGCGTTCTCGTATAATTTTACTATCAAGACTTTGAAGGAGATGGATATCGCATAAAAAATTGAATCGATAAAGTTTTAAAATAGGAATTGATACACGCAAGCATGTATCGAGTATCGTATCCTCAGTAAAAATGTATCGATGCATCGATACATTCGCGTATCGCGACACCCCTAATTTATAGTCACATCGGCAATATTGCAGCCATATCGTGACTAAAAGAAGTTTTGAATTCACCATAAATCCATATATAAAAGTTATAAAAAACCTGTCAACGAAGGACAGTAAAACCAACTAAAATATCACAGTATCAATAAATAACTCTAGCATCTCTCTCTAAAAATGGATTTAAAAAAAGGACAATACAATTTAAAAATGAGCTATAGATCGTCAACAACTGAAGATAGATCACCATACTAGGGACCATGGGGAATTACAGTGCCTTTGCTACCTGCATAGACTATTTGTCATTGCAGTGTGTTCCTCAACATTAACAAGTGAGTGAGTGAGAGGCAGATGTTGTCATAACAGTAGGACTGTCAGAAGCAGTGTGTACGAAAACTAGTCCAGATTTTGTCCAGGTTAAAACAGCTTGGCACGAAACAGAAACGGTTTCTGGTCGTTTTGAGACAGCAGCAGAGTAGGTGACAGTGGAATAGGGTTTACATTGAGTATGGCTCAGAATTTGATTTTTAGTTTTCGGGAAATAAATATTTGTTTCATATTTCAGTTTTCATATTTTGGATCGTATTTGCTATTCAGGACAGGATTTTGAGGATGACAGATTACTGACTCTGCCACTGGCACATTTAGAATCATCGGTGCAGTCGTTCTTAATGATCTTCACTGTAACGGTGGCAGCGATGAACGTTTCGACAGGATTTGGAACCGTGTCCAAACTTCTGACATGAATAACATCGGCGTGGAGTGGGGACATACACCCCTACTCCGAAATTGAAATAACCTCGTATAATACATTTCCGCATGGTGCACAATGAAAATGTATGTGGGTATGGCTAGGTACAATTCTACCATCCTTCTCTTTAATTGTAATGGGTTTCACGGAAGTTACGTTTTGATCATTCACTTCAGCAATTAGTTCGTCCTCAGACATGTCCGCCAAACCACGGGTTCTATCTCAAACAATGCCTTGCCTGGAACTGAGTGTTCAGTGAAACAGCAATACTGACATTTGCAAACTGATGTTGCAGTAGATTGATTGATTGCTGTCTCCTCGCACACTCAATAAGTAACGTCTCCCCAAATATATTGCGTTGCCTTTGATATTAAGAAGGGATTAATCTTATGGGGTTCACCATTGGCAGATTCCAAAACTATAAATCTTGCCTTTCTCGTCACGGTATGGCTGAACTATTGCCGATGTGACGATAAATATTAACTCACTCTATAAATCTTGCCTAAGTGTCTTGTTGCTTTGCAACTACAACATCTTCGTCGCAGACAAGGTGATCAGCCTCCAGTCGCCCTTTTTGTCATTCCATGAACCAGCATTTGCATGAGACATGATGTTGATAATAGTTTCAGCACCCCGCTCCCTACCCGTCACCGAGTGTCAACAAGGATGGTGTTTGATTGCAGCGGATATCCAGCCTGCAAACACTTGCGATACAGGGGTGTCGTACTCCAGTAAATACGACATAAATAGCTATATTTGTCTTCCAGATAAAAAGACAAGAAATTGGAAATATAAATATAAACATCACCAGATTGGCCCATGAGCCACCGCCTTCTGACAAAGGACTCTAGGCAAATAGATTCATATAAATCAGTAAGTAATCATTTGTAATGACGTTTTAGCGCAACAACTTCACACGCCAGGGGAAATTGCTAACTGATGTAATACGTATATCATTGTAATAACGCATTATCCGCCTGTGGAAGGGCAAGACGTACGCACGAATCGCCATTTCAGGCACAAAAGTGTGTTTGTTTGTTTGTGCGTTTGTAACGCTGCGTTTGCCAATATTCCAGCTATTTGGCGGCAATAAATTATTGTGCTTGAACCACATAATCTAGTGATCAACATCCTGAGCATCAATCTGTGCAACTGGGATACGACGACGTGTATCAAACAAGTCAGCGAGTCTGACCGCTCAATCCCTATAGCCGCCTAGTAAGGCAAGCATGGGTTGCTGAAGACCTATCCTAAACCGGATCTTATCGGGTTCAAGCACGAAAGAAGCTGTTATTTATTAACGTTTGATCATGTTCATCTAACTTTGAAAAACTGGGGCAGTAGGGTAGCCTAGTGGTTAAAGCGTTCACTTGTCACGCCGAAAAGCCGGGTTCGATTCCTCACATAATTACAATGTGTGAAGCCCATTTCTGGTGTTCCCGGCCATGATATTGCTGGAATATAGCTGAAGGCGGCGTAAAACTAAAACTCACTCACTAACGTCCAAATGACTATAAACTGAATCTGCAGTAATATCATTTATAAACAATAAATCAACACAGATGTACATCTACGTCACATGAGATATTTTGTTTGTACAAGATAGTGACAATATCATTTAATTTCAAACTTAATTAAACAATCAAAACATGAATGTTAAGCTCACCTATCGAAAAAGGAAAAGTGAGTGAGTTAAACTTTTACATCGCATCGGCAATATTACAGCCATATAGCGATGAAAACAAGGTAATCAATTTGAAATATCTGTCAACAAAGGACAGTAAAACCAACTAGACTATTACAGATATATATTTAAAACTAGTAATGAAAAAGGAAGAACAAAGTTATGCAAGGAAGCTGCATGCTGCGTGTTTCATTCATGTTTGCACTGGGTTTAGCTACGCACATATGTCACTCGAAATTCTTATAACCATACGTAGCAATACTTAACATGAATAGATTCCGTTCTTGAGGTGAGGTGAGGTGAAATTGGGTTTAACGTCGTGCTTGAGAATATTTCGTTCATATGACGACGTGCATGCGTGTGTATGTGTATGTGCGGCTGCTTGTACTAGCCCAGACTTCAGCTGGTTTTATAGTGCTAGCCCACTGAGATACCATGCCGCAGTGAAGCATGAATACCCCACTCAGACACATTGTACCGACTCCGAGCCGACCAGTCCTTGTTGTACCCATTAATGCCGAGCGCCAGGCAGGGACCAACAAGTACCATATTTTAACGTCTTTTGGTATGAGGCGGTCGGGGATCGAACCCGCGACCTTCCGCTCTCCGCGCGGACGCTCTAACCACTACAGCACGGAGGCGGTCCCGTTCTTGAGACATTCATTGGTCCAAACACTGAAACCAGATAGATGACGCTTGTTCCCATCATCGTTAGAGCAGGAATACGTTGAAAATGTCAAAAACTGATGTTCGATATTTCAGCCATTGCACCCATATTGAAAACAGGATCACGCATTTATGTTCGTAATATCAAGTGATGTATGTTTAGTATGTAGTTGGGCTCAATAATACATGTACGTTCTGTGTTTGATGCTTATTTAATTTTGATACACATGAAGAACATGACAAATGTCAAATCAAGTCAAAGCAGAATACCAGAAAACCGAACGCGTTGTTTAGCCTCACGGTCTATGCTTCATGATCTCATTCCAAATGTAGTAGAAAAAGTCAGCTAGATTTGATCCGTGACATATTTTTTTGTCCTCAGTGATCATTCCAGGGCTGCGGATGTTGGTGACTTCATATACTCTCCTCCATGTGGCAAATCTCTCCCCATCTAGACATGATTCTGTCAAGTCACTGTACAAGCACTACATCTGTCAAACCAATTGTGTGAAACCTGCAACAAAAGCAAGACAAACATTCCACCTCATTCTGAAAAGTACACAATCATGGCAAGAATCAACTTTGAGAGATATACTTAAGAACTGTTCAACTACAATTTATGGCCAAGATCACAACTTTTCAAATATGAAGACAATGTCAGAATTCCGGAGTCAGCACCAGTTAACAGAGTATGAACATTACGACGGATACGTCAACATGGCTCTTGATAGAACACTTGACGTTCTCTTCCCCGGTGCTGCTGACTTCTTCATTGTCACCTCCGGTACCACGACGGGCAAGAGCAAGATTATTCCCAGAAACACGCGAATGTTTGTCAACACAATTACCACACAGTTGAAGCGGCGCGAGCAGCTATGTTGGACATCTCTGGTCAACATACACTGAAACGATGGCTTGATGTGAGAATGATAGATGCACCCAGGACAATACGACCAGGTGTGTTCATGGGTCCCGCGTCCTCCATCTCTTCCAATCGCCGTCAGTCCATCTGCTGTTTATAGGATCGAGAAGGAGGAAGATTATCTCTACGTTCATGCATTCTTTGGTCTAAAAGACTTAGACGTAAACTGTCTGCAGTTTATGACGTCAACCATTGCCCTTAACTTCTTCCGTATCATTGAAGAAAATGCAGAACGGTTATATGAAGAAATTGAGCATGGGACTTTGTCCACTGATCTCAACATCAGTGATGACATACGTGAGGAGCTTCAGGCGCATATCACTCCGGATCCTGAACAAGCAGCCATTGTGAGGGAGGTGTCGATGGATGGATGTGAGAACATTGTGCAGAGAATATGGCCATCATGTGGCCTACTGAAGTATACAGCAACAGGATCATATCAACATGCAGTAAGTAACATACGAATGTCCTTTTGAAAAAAATACATCACAGGATATACGTAAGCTGTCATTAAAAACAATAATTTGTACGAATATGTGAGACTAAAACTGACACAAAATGGAACACACCTATATCGTTTTGCAAATTGTCTACCTATGTGTCTTGTCTTGGAGTGCTTGGAAATGCCTTAGAAGTCACTCGTAGTCCATACCCGTTCATTATACCTGCAGATGTTTGGTGTCATATATGGCAGAGTAGCAACGCTAAACCAAATGAATGACATTTGCATGTATGCACATACCATTTGGAATAATTCGGACAGTATACTTCTTCAAATTTTATTTCAATGGTTAGACATACACTCATGAAATTACTAGATTCAGAGATAATTTGGAAAGTGTACAATTGCACGTTTTGCTCATTTAGAATATATGAGATACGTAAGGAAACGTTAGGAACAATTAGAGAGCCACCAAATTGATGAGTTGTGTGTTTTATTTCCTTTCAGATCATATAGAGGCAGTAATAGTAAATGAGACGATGTGAAATCGTGAAATATTGAAATCAGGCCCATTGGAAATATGAGGGAATGCAACTAGTTCCATCTCTTCAGACGCTTGGTATCTCCAGAGCTCAGAGCTCACTGACCTTGACACAAGATGTTCTGTACACAAGCCAGGGATATTTAAATTCATAATAAACGCTATTAAATTTTAAATTCCTGTCGACAAAGGACAGTAAAATAACTAGATTATCACAGAAAAAGAATTAAAACTGGCATGTAACTGTACAAATACATGCATTTTATGGACACTATAATGTAAAAACGGGCTGGAGATCACCAGCACTGAAGCACTATACTAGGGACCATCAGGACCATTATAGCCAGAAATTAAAATCATTCTCTACATATTAGTGAGTGAGTGAGTTAATATTTAACGTCACATCGGCAATATTTCAGCCATATCGTGACGAGAACATTTGATAATGGAATGAAATATAGGTATATTATAAAACACCTGCCGATGAAGGACAGTAAAAATACTAGATGATCACAGATATGAATATAAAACTAGCGAGCAAAGCTAAAAATATTCCAATTAAAGAAGACAATACGATGTAAAAATGGGCTATAGATCGCCAACAACTGAAGGTAGATCACCATAGTAAGGCCCATGGGGACTTACATTACTTTTGCTACCTGCATGGACCCTAGCTGGATTTACACCATCCCTTCAGCCATTGGCGTTTATACTGAGATTTAGCCAGACATTAAAATGACAAAAATACTACGATTAAAAACCTGGTAGACTGAAATTTACTTGAAATGTTTTGGGACTTACGTACCCTCTCACAGGAGGACAATAATTTTACGATACTTTAACCCCCTTTGAGGGCACAGCCACTAACAATCTAAGTTAACAATCTATACTACCAATCATTAAAATACATCTACTTACAGAGCATATTAATCACAAATCCGTAATCAAATCAATTTCTTTTAAAAAACCAAGAATTAAATGAACATGAACAGTGTTAAAAAGATCCTTAACAGTTTTAACATTAAAATATTTATCCCTTATGATGGAGAATTCGGCTTGACTGTGACTCTCTCATCACAAGGGATACAAAACGGAGGATCTTCACCTTTCAACAAGTAGTTGTGAGTATACCTTGTATGGCCAATGAGACATCGTCGCATAATGACCTCTTCAAACTTGGACTGACAACCCAAGTGAGTGTAACCAATATAAGGCTTTATTTCATGTAGTTTATTAATACCTACTTGGGTGTCCCACTTCTTCTGCATCAGATCACGGATGTAAGTTCCAATGCAAGCTTTGTAATCAGAGTAAGGAATAAGAAGTGGTGTCACAGATTTGTTGAGGGCTGACTTAGCAGCAATATCAGCCATTGTGTTCCCAGAAATGCCAACGTGGCTGGGTAACCAACAAAAGACGATGTCGCATTGGCCAGTAGCAAGCTCATTATACAATTCAATAATTTCTAATAAAAGTGGATGTTTACAAGAAAGATTTTTAATAGCCTGAAGACAAGAAAGAGAGTCAGAAAATATTATATATTGTTTATGTTTGGGATGTCGTTGAATATATTTAAGAGCCGTTAATATGGCGTTTGCTTCTGCTGTAAAAATGGAGCTGTTATCTGGTATTCTAGAAGAGATTGTTCTGGATCCAATGACAGTGGCACATGACACCGCGCCAACGTCCTTGGACCCTTCTGTAAATAAGGATTTGTGTGTATTATATTTAGTTTTTAGTTGATTATATTCTTGTTTATATTGTAATTCATTAGTTTCCGATTTCTTAAACTTTGTCAAAGTTAGGTCGACTTCAGGCCAAACCAGTTGCCAAGGAGGAGAAGAAAGAAGACGGGAAGGAGCTATATTTCCCAGCTCAATGCCGGCAGCGGACAGGAATGGCTTAATTCTGTGCCCAAGGGGCGGAACAAGAGAAGGTTTTATGTTGTATAAATCCTCACAGAGGGGATGAAAGACACAGTTATAGGCAGGGTTAAACTCATTAGAATATAGTTTAGTAATATATTGTAAAGATAATTTTATACGGCGTTGTGCGAGAGATGGCTCATCTGCCTCAACGTAGAGACTGTCAACAGGAGAAGTTCGAAAGGACCCAAGACAAAGTCTCAGGCCTTGGTGGTGGACAGAATCTAAAAGTTGTAGGTTGCTTTTGCAGGCTCCACCATATACGATGGAGCCATAATCAAGTTTCGAGCGGACCAATGATCGATATAGGTGTAGGAGAGTGGCTTGATCCCCTCCCCCACTTAGAATTTGAAACAACTTTCAACAAGTCAAGTGCCTTCAGGCATTTAGTTTTAAGGGATTTAATATGCGGCAGAAACGTTAAATGAGAGTCAAATATTAAACCCAAGAACTTGGCCTCCTTTACAACTTTGATGGGAGTGCCATTGAGAAAAATTTCCGGGTCTTTATGCGGTTTATATTTTCTACAAAAATGTATACAATTAGTTTTGGATTTAGAAAATTTAAAACCGTTTTCAATTGTCCATTTATGAATTTTATTGAGACATAGTTGTAGTTGCCTCTCTATTGTATGCATATTTTTACCACGACAAGAAACGTTAAAATCATCCACGAAAAGTGATCCATCAATTGAATCATTTAAAACCCTTGACAGGCTGTTTATTTTAAAACTAAATAACGTTACAGAAAAAAATACTGCCTTGTGGGACACCCTGATCCTGATGGTAATGGTCAGACAGGGTTGAACCCACTCGGACTTGAAATTGCCTGTTTGTTAAAAAGTGTGAGATAAAACGAGGTAAACGACCTCTCAAACCGAAATCATGTAAATCCTTCAAAATGCCGTACTTCCAAGTAGTATCATAAGCTTTCTCCAGATCAAAGAAAATTGATACTACGTGTTGCTTATTAACAATGGCATTCTTAACATAGGATTCTAATCGTACTAAATGGTCAATAGTACTTCGGTTTTTCCTGAAACCACATTGAATATCTGTAATTAGATTGTTGGTTTCCAAATACCAAACTAATCTATTGTTCACAATGTTACAAACGCAACTGGTTAACGATATAGGGCGATAATTTGAGGAGTCTGTGTGATCCCGACCAGGCTTTGGTATGGGGATAACAATGGCATTGTGCCAGGAAGGAGGAAAATTCCCTGAAGTCCAAATATGGTCAAATATTTCTAAAAGTGTCAAAAGACATGATTGAGGCAGATGCTTTAGTAACTGGTAATGAATGTTGTCATCACCAGCAGCAGTATCATGAGCTTGCTCGAGAGCGGTATGTAGTTCATGTAATGAAAATACTTCATTATAATCTTCACCGTTATTAGAATCAAAATTAATTTTTTGTTTTTCTTGGCGATTTTTATATTTCTGAAAGTCAGGGATATCATTTGATGATGAAGAATTTCTGGAAAGAGTTGCACCAATTTTATTAGCAATATCAGACTTACCAGTTATCAATTTATCACCTTCTTTAAGATGTTTAACAGAAGACTTGGAACCTTTGCCTTTTATTCTCTGGACCATATTCCATACCTTGGACATGGGTGTGCGCGAATTAATGTTGGAGACATATTTCCTCCAAGACTGGCGCTTGTTTTGTTTATAAGCACGTCGTGCCTTGGCATTTGTAATTTTAACATTATTGAAGTTATGAACTGTAGGATGTCTGCGGAAATACTTTTCTGCTTTCTTCCTACACTTCCTTGCTTGTTTACAGTCATTGTTAAACCATGGCTTACGAATATGAGCAGTTGCAGAGGACTTAGGAATTGACTGGTCAGCAATTTCATTCAACAGAGCTGAAAACAACTCTATAGGATCTGGTACATTTTTAAAATTGTCCGATATTAATTTATCCATACACAATGTTTCATACAAAGACCAATTTGCCTTCGTAAAATTCCATCGTGATAAAGATGGTTCATCATCCGGTTTTATAGTTTGTAGGACAGTTGGGAAGTGATCACTTCCACAAAGGTCATCATGAACGGACCATTCAAATTCGTTGTAGATATTTGAATCAGCGAGGGACAAATCAAGAGTGGAATAAGTTCCTGTAGCAGGATGTAAATAGGTGCTTGAATCATCATTACAAATACACAAACTATTATCAGAAAGAAAATCTTCAATAACTTTGCCTTTATTATTTATATTTGTACCTCCCCATAGAGGGTTATGCCCGTTTAAATCACCCATGATGACACAAGGTTTGGGCAGCTGATCATATAAAGCTTGTAGATCTGTCTGCTGTAAAGTCGAGGAGGGTGGGATATACAAAGAGCAGAGTGGTAAGGCAATGTGAAATGTTAGCCGAACTGCAACAGCCTGAAGGTTGGTAGTAAGCGGAACAACACTATGTAGAACATCCTGTCTTACCAAGATGGAGGAACCTCCAGTGGCTTTTGCACCTGGAGGAGAAAAGTGATTATACAAATTGTATTTTCTGATATCACATTTGTCTGTGTCTCGAAGATATGTTTCTTGTAGACACATCGCTGATGGTGTAAAATCCTGTATTAAAATCTGTAAATCGTTAAAGTTATTCCTAAATCCTCTACAATTCCATTGGATTATGTTGGACGATTGATTCATGGTGGCTCAATCGGTGAACGGTCTCGTCGTGAGGGCAGATTCCTACCGCTCTGTGACGGAGGGGTTATGTCCATATCAAGAGCTTCAAAGGAGTTATGGACGACTATCTCTGAAGATGAAGGTTTTTTTATTTGCCTGTTTTCTATTTTTTTTCTTTTCATTTCTGGTCAAAGGTTGTACAACTGGTTCAGCTGTGACTGATATACTGGGGGCATCAGGTACATCGTCGTCAATTTGAGAATGATTCACAGTTTGAGTTGACGACGTGTCGGAATCACTGACATAAGTTAACCTGATAGGCTGATTTGAATTGATCCATGACAGATCAGTCTGAACAGAAACAGATGTGCAAGGAGAAGCGGTATGGGCTACAACTGCAGAATATGATCTATTTAGAGGCAGTATTTGAATCTGATTTTCTACAAGTTTCTTTGCTTCCTGAAACGAAATGTTTGTCTCGTGTTTTAACTTTAGTATTTTTGACTGGTTTTGCCACACAGGACATAACCTTGAGGAAGCTACATGTTGACCTTTACAGTTTGCACACTGTATTTCAGCTGAGCAGTCAGTGTTCTCGTGTCCGTCTCCACAGCGGTGACACACAGCAGATCTATTGCAAGATTTGGAGCCATGTCCAAATCTCTGACATAAAACATCGGAGTGGATTGGGGACATACACCTCCACTCCGATGTTCACATAACCAGCTTTTATTGATTTCGGCAGAACCGACAATGAAAATGTGAATAGATACGTACTAGACGGAACTATGTCACCGTCTCGTGTTTTCATAGTAAAACGTTTGACTGTGGTCACACCTTGGTTTTTCAGTTCAGTCGCGATTTCCTCCTCAGACATATCGGACAGGCAACGTGCTCTGTCGCGAACAATGCCACGGCAAGAATTCAAGGTTTTGTGCATATACACAGCAACCTCAATGTTCGCAAATGTTTTAAGTGATAACAAGTTCACAGATTGTTGTCTCCTTGAACACTCAATAAGCAGTGATCCACTTCGAAGACGTGTCACGTTCTTCACTTCGCCACAAATTCCTGAAACAGCTTTTGAAATCGCGAATGGATTAAGTTTAATTGGTTGTTTATCTGCTGCCTCGATAACAACAAATCGAGCCCATGAATCAAGTACAGGACAGACATTTACATTGTGACCAGTTTCATCAGTTTCTACATGTCTACGTTTAGATCTATTTGAACCAGGGTTTTGTTGAGCCATAGTGGAAGTAATGTGATTCAGCATCCCTGCTCCCCACCCACCATGGAGTGCCAAAATGAGCGGTGTTTAATAGCATCGGATCTCCAACATGCAAACACCGGGGATACAGGGATGGTATACTTCAGCAAATATGACGCGAAAAGCTGCGTTAGTTTACCAAAGTAAATGTTTGGTTGGTTCGCCCAAAACAAGAAATTGGAAACATGCAGATTTCGGAGGACAACATCACCAAATTGGCCCATGAGCCACCGCCTTCTGGCATGAGACTCTAGGCAGATTTCATTTTGACAACGTAAATACGTTGGCCAAGACCAATCAAAACATATTATAGAATCAAATAATGATATGCATACAATTCATGCACAGGGCTTGGCATGACCAGCCGATTGGTAGAACCGGGCCCATACTACCACCCGTCTAGGTGAAGTAAGGGTCGAAGTGGTGTGTTGGGCAAAGGAACACTGTTCCTGGCTCCCGTGCCCTCAACCACCAGAATCCCGTCCTCCACCGACACAGGGGCGCAACCCACGGCAAACGGGTTGGTGGACCTAATATCCCCCCCCGGGTCCACAACGGGGGGGTTAAAGGGCGCTTAGCGTGACCCAGCACCCACCACGAGGAGGTGGCCCTTCATGGGTGCCTCTCTACATATTAAAATTGCTTTAACTGGAAATGTACCTTGAATGTTTCGAGATTTACAATATTTTAACCCCCTTTGAGGATACAGCCACCAACACTCTCAGTTACTAATTTACTCTACCAATTTTCAAAAAGTCATTCATCTATCTATAAAAATATATCAGCATTTTCCCACAAGCTCTATTTCTTATTAAACATCTGTAATTAAATTAAATTAACAGGCTTAAAGAGACCCTTCACAGTCTCGTGATGCTGCAAAATCAACACAGTCAAGTAGGACATGTGTCACCGGCAAAGAATATATTCGATGTTTCCAATTCATCCACCAGTAATATTTTTTTAGCTATTTCTCAGCATAATAACAGGGATGTCTACACACAGTAAGAAAACGTATAGTGATAATGGGCCGCATTGACTACAGCAGCGTGACGTCAGAAAGAAAGAAGTAGCAAATCCATTCACAAGGATACCATAGTTTATGTTCATCCATTTCTTAATCACTGCGCCAAAATTGAAAAAAAACCCCATCAACTTTGTACTTTATCAATATATATTTCCAATCAACTGTATCAGAGGCTTTTTCAAAGTCTACACGAAGAAGCAAGTCTTTAACTTGATAGTTTTCTGTACAATGCATGATGTCACAAATAGGTTGGGTAGCTATGCAGTACAGCAACCCATTTTCCCATAACTCCTTCTTGATTTTCATTGATAAAGTGTGGCAGGACAGATTTATTCTTTCAGCAATAACAGACTCATAGGAAACGTTAAGGAGTGAGACTGGTCTCCAATTTCTAATAGACTGTTTAGGTATATTAGCCTTTGGGATACAAGTAATACGTCCTTGTTTTGAGTGATGGATGATTCACCTGTCTCAAAAGAATAATTGATAGCATTTAAAATATGTTTTGTAAGATCTTTCCAGAAAGAAAATGTAAAATTCAGAAATGAAGCCATCAGGACCAGGACTTTTCTCATTTTCAGTTCCTTCTAAGGCTTCTAGCAATTTTGCCGTAGAGATTTAACCATCAAGTAATGATGCATCATCATCATCATCATTATCATAATCATCTAGGATTGGAAAAGTGATATCTTTTAAAACTTGGTTTAAGTCAGTATCTGAAATTTCCTACTGTGTATAATAGAGCATGCTAACTTCTTCTTCAATTACCTTTTTTGTCTCTTATCATGTTTCAGAAGTATATTGTATTTCTTTGAAGTTTTTTTTTCAGGAAATGTCTTGTTCCAACTCAAACAAATATGTTGCAGGTTTTTCCCCCTTATCAACCAATATTTCTTTAACTCTTCTGAGAATACCTTGAGTTTTTTCTTTACTTATATCATCAAGCTGTTGGTTAATTGTTAAAATATATGTAGCCTCATCCATTGTTTCGTGAACGAATTCTATTTCTGATAGCAAGTCCTATAGTGTTTCTCTCATCTCCTTTTCCTTGATGGGTATTGTATGGTTTCACCACTTATTTCCAAAGGAGAGTTTCTCAAAGGCTGTCATTAACTGTATATTCATTTTGATTATTGGAATTTGTTAATCTATATTGTTCTAATGTTCATGACATATTGTTTGTCACTTAAAAAACTGTTATTTAATTCCCCCTTGTTAGTTCTGTTAACTTTAATTTTATTTTTACAAGTGATTGATCTGACCTAAATGCTGAGGTGATGTTACATGATTGTACTGATGCAAATTGATTATGGGAAATTAGACAAAAAGTCGAGTCTGGGTTGTTTAATTTGAGTTTTCTGTCTTCAAATCTTGTTTTATAACGATTAGCCTCACGCTAAAGATCTTTAAAGTCAAGAGTTTCCATAATGTTTAATACTGTTTTATGGCCCTGGGTTATTGATGTCTTTGTAATTTTATGTATTTATTTTTTGAAATTGTACTAAATTCCAGTGACCGTTTAGGATTGTGTAAGGGTTATCAAACCTACTCTGACACATTATACTGACTCCGAGCCGATCACCCATTAATGCCGAACGCCTGGCAGGGTCCAATCAGTACCATATAGGTGCACATGCCATTATCATTTTCCATTGGTGATGTCGATCATGGGCATAGAATCGAGCGATTCCAAACCTTGTTGCAAGTATGAGATCCCACATGGAAATTTACTACATGTACTTTATGCAGAGATGGACGGATTTTACAAGAGGACAACGAAACATAAAATATGTCCTACATCTCGAGTTCCTCACTTTCCCTCAAATATTTATAATCGACAGGAGTATTATTGAACTTTTAGGGGAAACCGAAACCTTCAACCATTTTCATACAAAATCATAAATCAGAAACAGATAACAATGAAGTATCCAGTCGTGTGGCTTTCATAAAAAGGTTATAATGAAGTGTCCGTGTTTATTGCACGCTGTGTTAAGGATTCACAGAGTGGTGGGGTAAAAGAAAAATGTAAATGTGTAAGTGTATTTATGTCGCAAATACATACTAATAGGTCTGCAGGTACCTTGGTCTGCTAGCTCTTCTAGTGTGGTGTCCACATTATTAAGGGTCAGTTGGCGATATATTGATGACGCAGGTTTTGAACGAAGCCTCGGTGTTTACAGCATCAAAGTCTTCTACTTCCAGGCGGAGATGCTGCGTCAAAAGTACATAGGGAGTCTGCCAGTGTGTTCTTTCTTGCACATTTTTTCCGAGGCTGTCTTCGGCGTGTGTTTGGACGTGCCAGATGACAAATTACACGTGGAGTACACGATTCTCCCGCAGACAAACTTCCGGTTTATTCCGGAAGAACACGTGGAGGAGAAACATCCAGATACTGTGCTGGCGACTGAGATAAGCAAATTAATTTTGTTTGTTTGTTGTTTAACGCTGCATTCAAGACTATTCTAGATAATTCTGTTAATTATCGGGTCTGGACCAGACAATCCAGTGATCAACTTCAGGGGCATCGGCCTATGTACCGGGATAGGATTACATGTGTCAACCAAATCAGTGAGGCTCATCACCCGATCCTATTAGCCGGGTCTTACGACAAGCATGGGTTGCTGAGGACAAATTCTAACCCGGATCGTCTCAGGAAATGTGGCAAACATTTATCACATACTTTGCATATTTTCCACCTACATCTATTAAAGTGACGAAATAGTTTTCTATGTGTTTTAATTGACACCTTAATTACCGTTATGCAACTGTACTTTATTTTTTTATTCTAAAAAGGAAACATTTCAGTATGGGTTTCTGGACGATGGTTGGAGAGGTCGATATGAGGTCAGGTTGTGGCCGAGTCTCTTTTTTATTATTTATTTTTGTTTTTTGGTTCGTGCATTTATTCATAATTAATCTACCAACTGTTTTTAACACCTTCCCAAGGAACACCAAGAAGAGACAGCTTTTTCATTTGTTCACGATTCATTAAACTCCGTACTTAGTATACATTCCTTGATAGAGTGTTGGATACGTACGTGTCTTTTGTAACATTGAGGTATGCATATTTTAAGAGAGTTTAATTTACATTCAAGGTAGAAGCAGGGAAAAAGTATGAAATCGTGGTCACCACCAAACTGGGGTTGTCGAGGTACCGGAGTCGTGGGCTTTAAGGAGACAGCGCCGAAATACAGGTTTTGTCAGAGGTATGTATGTAGGTATGTATGTAGGTATGTATGTAGGTAGTTCAAGACTCTACAAGCCAAGTTCCGATGAGATCAGTTGGTGAGTGAACTAAAATTTAAAGAAGTTTGTAACTTCATCATAAATACATGTAATTCACTAGAACCTGTCAACGAAGAACGGTAAAACCAACTAGAATATCACAGACACACAAACAATGCAAATAGTATCTATATCTATAACTGGATTTCAAATTTGGACAGTACAATATGAAAAAAACGGGCTATAGATCGCCAGCAAACGAAGGTAGATCACCATACTAGGGACCGATGAGATCAGTGTCTCTGTGTGTGTTTTTGAATATGCGTGCGTGCGTGATATTTCAAAATGTACATTACTCTTTTACATAAACGTAAAGGCTGTACAGTCATTTGCCCATCTCATTTTCCAAGGTTCCCTTTCGGTGTTGGGCAAACAATATATGTCGAGGCAATGAGGGGCATTCGTATAAGGAGGCCCACAATTTTGATAATCTGTTTTCAGTATGTGAACAAGCACAGTCAATAGAAACCCTCGTGAAATAAAACTGGCGAACACCCGTGAAGATTAGGTTAAGAGTGAGCCTTCAATATTCCAAACTTTGTGGTGGGGCTCGCTGAATTACTTGATATATCAAACCGTACAGTGAGTACGATGTTTTGCGTGAGTATGATTTTACAAGAATGATTTTATCCACGAGGCTATCCGACTGCCTCCCTGGTGTAGTGGTTAGAGCGTCCGCCCGGAGAGCGGAAGGTCGCGACCTCGATCCCCGACCGCGTCATACCAAAAGACGTTAAAATATGGTACTTGTTGGTCCCTGCCTGGCGCTCGGCATTAATGGGTACAACGAGGACTGGTCGGCTCGGAGTCAGTATAATGTGTCTGAGTGGGGTATCCATGCTTCACTGCGGCATGGTATCTCAGTGGGCTAGCACTATAAAACCAGCTGAAGTCTGGGCTAGTACAATCAGCCTCACATACACATACACACGCATGCACGTCGTCATATTAGCGAAATATTCTCAAGCACGACGTTAAACTCAATTTTAAATCAAAATTACGAGGCTATTCCCACAGTCCCACTCATAAGGTGAACTCTATAGACAGATGTCATTACCACGTCACACCACAACACGTTAGAAGATGGTACTTCTGTTACTTAGCATGAGACCCGTGAAGGTCCGGGTTAGAATGAGCCATCAGTAACCCATGCTCGTCGTAAGAGGCGACTAAAGGGATCGGGTGGTCAGGCTCGCTGACTTGGTTGACACATGTCATCGGTTTCCAATTGCGCAGATCGATGCTTATGCTGTTCATCACTGTATTGTCTGGTCTAGACTCGATTATTTACAGACCGCCGCCATACAGTTGGAATAATGCTGACTGCGGCGTAAAACTATACTCACTCACTCACTACTTAGCATGCATAACGCCATTGTAAAAATCGAACATGGATATGTTTAGTGTGTCTCTCAGTCCCTGAACCACATTTGTGTTCCCTCCCTGCAATGCTAAATCCCTAAATGAAGCAAGTCTAGATTTCCTCAGGTTCAAGATTTCTGGTTTCCCTGGGGCTCCTCCTTTAAATGGGTTTGTTTGTTACTATCAAAATTATATATATTTAGAGACTAAGCGTAAGTCTAGGATATGTTGACTCGGAGTCTCTACACTCTTTCTTATTGGAACATCGTGTTCAGGAACCTTTATGAATCTGGAATGTCCAAACACCATCCACATATGCATGGATGGTGCTATATAACTGAAATAACACCCCCCCAAAGCAGCTCCTAAATATCAACTCAGAGTTGTCTGGTCCAGGCTCGGTTACGTATAGATCACCGTTGTATGGCTGTGATATTGCTGAGATGGCGTAAGACAACAAAACAACCAGCAAAACAAAATCTGTGTGGCTGTTCCAGGGGGTGAATGTCTTCTGGCCTGCAACGAGGACTACAAGGGGGTACACGACTACTGGGGTGTTGCAGACCCCGCAGTGTTGCAGATGAAGAGGGGAACTTTCCAAGAAGTGGAACGCCAGCCAGCGTGTATCGTCACGCTTCCGTGGCCTCAAAGGATGTGCACTTGAACAACTGAATAATAGACAGTGTGCTGCAGCAGTACACAAGTTACGGTTTTCGACATTTCCAGTTGGCTGAGCTTTAACAAACACAAGCACGGACATCAACCTTAAATTCAGGACGTTTTCAGAAGACTGTTTTCTTTGTATTGTACCCGTCATTGTTCTGAATGGGATTTTGGCTGATAAGGGACACTTTGAAAGTTCCCAGACGTTGGCGTTTCGTGGCTATATGGTTAGGTTAAGACTTTGACCTTCCACTCGCATGTCCTGCTTGACTGTGTTGAATATTCCATCACAAGGGATAACTATTTCAAATCACGAACTGTGAAGAATATTTTTACTGATGTCAGTTCTCATTTAGTTCTAGCATTTTAAAAAGAAATAGATTTGTTGAATGATTTGTAAATAGATAAATATTTTATGAGTGGAAGTTTAAATTTGTAACTCTGATTGTTAGTGGCTGAATCCTCACAGGGGGTTAAAGTACTGTAAAATTATTGTCCTCCTGGGAGGGTACGCAAGTCCCAAAACATTCAAATCAAGTTAAAACTCTCCACTTTTTTAATCGTAGAATATAAGTGATTTTAATATAAGGCTAGATTTGTCTCAATTGCTAACGTCTGAAGGGATGATGTAAATCCAGCTAGGGCCCAAATAGGAAGCAAATGGTCCCTAGTATGGTGATCTACCTTCAGTTGTTAGCAATCTATAGCCTGTTTATATGTTGTATTGTCATCCATAGTTAAACTGTTTTAGATTTAATTACTAGTCCTAAATTCATATCTGTGATAATCTAGTTATTTTACTGTCCTTCGTTGACAGGTGTTTATAATCTATAATAAATTACTATGTATAACAATTGATTGTTCTCTTCACGAAATGGCTGAAATATTGACGATAAATTGTAACTCACTCACTCACGCACTCACTCCACTCGCATAGACATGATGCAAGGCAGAGTGTAGGGGTCTCTGTTTCTGACTCCCTGCGTGACATCCGTTTAATGATTAACACAAGGTGTTATGTTCTATAGCATAACTATATTTAAGTTTCTCTCCTCCATGCAAGGCGACACGAACATACTTGTCACAGAGTTAGTAAGTTTAGTTTCACGCCGCTATTAGCAATATTCCAAAAAATATCATGGCAGGGGACACAAGAAATGGGCTTCACACATTGTACCGATATGGGGAATCGAACCTGGCGTGACGAACGAAGGTTTTAACCAGTGAGCTATCTCACCGCCTTCTGTAACATTAGTACCCATTAGGAACACATAATTCAGAGCATATAAAACCTGTCATCAAGGGACAGTAAAATAATCAGAGTTTCACAGGTGTATGTTTTAAAATAGTACCTAACGTTAAAATATTACCACCAATTAAATGTACATTATAAAAATGGGCTATAGATCGCCAACATCTAAAGGTGGGCCGACACACTGTGGACGTTGCATATCGTATGGGAAATCGAACGTGTAGATGAATTGTGTGTGAATACTTCCATTAGCTTGCGATAGCTCCACATCGTTAGCGCATTTTGCCATTTGAGTGCTGTATGTCGTATCTTAATCAAGTCATAATGAGAATGCATTTCAACAGACATAGAAAAGTAAACAATCTGATACACTATGACAGTTTTAAGTGTTTGATGCCAAGATGCATTTTTAAAATTCGTATTACTTTCGATATATTCCTGTAACTGGTTGTTATCAACAATACATCAATACTATAGTATTAACTATTCAGTGTTTGTGTTTCTTTCTGGAGTAGTAACTAATGGAGAGCAATGGGTGTTAAGGAGGTAAAGTTATTTACCAAGTCATTCGAGGGGACACTTTCTGGAAAACAACTGCACCGTATATTTACTGCAAACAAAAAGTATAGGAACACCCTAAAATTTGATAGTCAAATATAAACTTAGACGTGGTAAGGTCATTTATACACTAAATGCAACTTTTTGTGTGATTAATGGGCAGTTAAGCAAATTGATTCATTATTCGTTGAGTTTGAGTGAAATGAAACATTGTCAAAAACAGCGAAAAACAAGGGTGCTGAAACACACCATGTTTGATTCAAACGCCCAGATACAACAGCCTAGTGAACGTGGAAGACCGACTTCCCATGCAGTTTGTGGCAACCGGGCAATGTTCCCATACTTTTGTTTTTGTAGTGTATATGCAAAATGTAGAACAGAATGCCATTCTTAAAAGCAAAACAGAGCTTTGATTTTGTTGCCCCAAAATAGTCACTTCCCACACGAGAACATCTGAAAGAATGTTAACGTGAAATGTCGACTGTGCAATGAATTAGCCGAGACTGTTCAACGTATTGTCAGTGGACGTGATCATTGGCACAAAGAGCATATCAAACGACATGGCTCTTTGTTTCTATTGCCTGTTGCTTTCACGTCATGGAAAAAACATGGCTTTAAATGTCTTTGGAATAGGCCCATATACATTCCACGACAGTAATCGTTTTGTCAGCAAACCTGGTCTTGTCATCTTTGATAAAGCTGATGAAAATATTTATGCCATTGACTCTCTTTGTATCATTTGACGTGTGATTCGCAATATTCAGGAAAAGCTTGTTAAATATGCCGAGCTCGCGTTTAAAATGTCTCTCCTGCATCTCTGTGCACACTCTCAGATCAAGAGTGAAACGGAGTTCTCCACCGGGAGCACAGACCTTCTGACACTCTGGGTAAAGCATAAGGCTGCGGCGCTGAAGAGTCTTGGTCGGTTCGACCATGCAGCGCCCCTCCTGGTGGATGTCCCGGTACTGGTTGTATGGGCCCCGAGAGTAACCAGGCAGACTGTGTCAGGACCACCCGGCCTCTCCCTGCTGCATGTTATTTGAACCTGTGAAACATCATGAAAACTGTCGATACGGATACAATTACTAAACATTTCTTTGTGTGACATGATAGCAGTATGTGTCGTAAATATAGGGTCCCATGGTCCTTGGTATGGTGATCTACCTTCAGTTGTTGGCGATCTATAGCCCATTTGTATACAGTGAAACCTGTAGAAACAGGCACCCCACGGGACCAAAATAAAATGCCGGTTTAGACAGGGTGCCGGATTAGACAGTGACTATCATTTTCCAACATGTCTGTCATTTACAGACATGTCCTCATCAATTTCTCAAGCTAGCGTGCCGACAGGAGCATATTGGATTACGGGTCCTTGATTGGACTGCTCATACCCTTGCCGGTTTAGAGCATTTGATTCACCGCGCAATCACTACTTCCTGATTATCTAGCGTGCCAAGAGGATTAATCAGTGTATTGGATTACGGGTCCTTGATTGGACTGCTCATACCCTTGCCAGTTTAGAGCGTTTGATTCACCGCGCAATCACTACTTCCTGATTATCTAGCGTGCCAAGAGGATTAATCAGTGTATTGGATTACGGGTCCTTGATTGGACTGCTCATACCCTTGCCGGTTTAGAGCGTTTGATTCACCGCGCAATCACTACTTCCTGATTATCTAGCGTGCCAAGAGGATTAATCAGTGTATTGGATTACGGGTCCTTGATTGGACTGCTCATACCCATGCCGGTTTAGACAGTGTTAATTACAGTTAAAATTGCTTGTTGGGACCGGAAAGTCGTGCCGGAATACGGAACAGACAGGTGCCGGATGATACAATGATTTAATGATCATAATATCCTTGTAAAATGGCGGGATCAAATTTTATGCCGTTTTGACAGTGTGCCAGATGAGACAGGTGCCGGTGTTGCCAGGTTTCACTGTACTGTATTGTCCTAATGTAAAATCCAATTTTAGAGAGAGATGCTAGTTTTATTTCTTGATACTGTGACATTCTAGTCGGTTTTACTGTCCTTCGATGACAGGTTTTTATAATTTACTTGTATTTATGGTGAATTCGAAACTTGTTTTAGTCACGATATGGCTAAAATATTGCCGAATGTGACTTTAATTGTTTTTAACTCACTCCCTCACTCACTCAATGCAGTATGTTTGGACGCCGCCTTTAGCAATATTGCTGCAATATCACGGCGGGGGACATGTGAAATGAGTTTCACGCATTGTACCCATGCGGGGCACAGTAACCATACGCAAACTCTCTCCACAACGATACTTCTAGATGTGCCCCAAACCCCAAGAAAGAGAAATATAGACCCTTGCTATACAATCGAGACAGTTATGTTTAGCTAAGTGGAAGTATTGTGAAGTGGGCGTCCTGTGAAGTGGGCGTCCTGTGACGTGGACGTATATTTGATGTAATAAATGCGTCGAGAGTTATTCAAAGTTCATTGATAATTTCTCTTTAACTTTATACATCATGCGAATTTATAAGTAACTCTGCATGTTAGAAATAACTTTCGTTTCATTCTAAACAGATGGCAGGACATCCACTCATGTTCATGCATGGAGGCGAAACCTTTGTGTACGAACAACAGGTATAGTGTTGCTGATGTGCAGGCAGCTGGCTATTCGCTTGAAGAAACACACCGCAACCCCGTCCTCAGCGGGAGATCATTTGAACAAATGAATGACAGACAATGTGCTTTGATAGTATTCAAGTTACATTTTTTCACATTTCCAGCTGTCTGAACTTTAATAAAATAGTGTATATAAATCTTAAATTTAAGGCCTTCATGTCTATAATTGTTCCCAGTTATAAATGCCAGTCACTGAGTGATAGTCGAACATTTGTGTAGGCAAACATTACCTGACATGGTGTGCCAGAGAAAAGCATGATAACGTGTAATTATCTACGGTATGAGTCACAAATCAGGTGACTTAACCAACGTGGCCAAGCAATATTTAATGTCCCCCGGGACGATTAGGGGATTTGGTCCTGTTCCACGCTTAAAAAGTCACGGTACATGCCATGTTCCACCCATGTGAACCACACACGTGAACCACTAAGGGGCCAGGAAAACTCAATTCACAAAGCAGTGAATGGGTACCCGGTAGGATTGTATTAATCAGTTAATGTCTCATAGACACATGAGGTAGTCATTTCCCCGTGAGACAGAAAAGGAATTTGACAGCCACTGAAAGTGCGCTTTGAGAATGATATCCATCATTGAATGAAACCGCATGAACACCCAGAACTATGTTTAAATGGCACTCCCATCAAACGTGTCAAGGAGGCCAAGTTCTTGGGTCTGATTTTCAACTGCCATTTAACTTTTCTTTCACATATAAAATATGTAAAAAATAAATGACTGTAGACGCTCGATTTACTGAAAGTCGTTTCAAATTCAAAGTGGGGAGGGGATCAAGCTACCCTCCTACACCTCTATAGATCACTGGTCCGTTCGAAACATGGTTGTGGCTCAATCGTATCCTGAAAAAGCAACATAAAACTATTAGATTCTGTCCACCACCAAGGTCTAAGACTTTGTCTTGTGTCCTTCAGAACTTCACCGGTTGACAGTCTGTACATCGAGACTGATGAGCCATCTCTTAACCATCGCCGTATATAATTACATCTACAGTATCTCACTAATCTACATTCAAATGAGTCCAAACCTGCATATAACTGTGCCTTAAATCCCCTCTGTGAGGATTTAAACAACAAGAAGTATTCCTTGTTCCGACTCTAGGACTAGGAGTCAAACCTTTTCTTTCTGCTGCTGGCACTGAGACGGACAATATATCTCCTTCCCGCCTTCTTTCGTCTCCTCCTGGGCAGTTAGTGGGGCCACAAGTTGACCTGACACTGACAACATTTAAAATAAATGATTGGATGAAGATTGAATAGGTTCACAACTTGGACGATTGAGTGGTTTTCGACGTACCGGAGTTGATTTGCATATATAATCTATCAATCAGCTGTTCAATGAGCATCAAATCAGACTGTTTACAATCAAACACTTTCTGTATATTGATTTTGTGCTTTTTGCTTATCTTTCTTTGGTCATACTTCAAGAATGCCGATCAAACAAGCATTGGGTTACGATTGGGGTCATGTTCTAATTGTCTGTTTTAATATGTTGTAAACATACATAGTTTCCTTTATGTCTGGTGTGACTACAGTGGCAGACGTATTTTATATTGATGCATAAAAATATGAATGTGCAGACGTCCTCTCAAGCCTTTTAATGCCCGCAGTAAATAGCAGGCGACTCCAGATTTGAACATTCTTCTCAAACTATTTTGACACAAGTGGTAATAATTCCTGGGAATTAAAATATGGCTTAAATTTGGCCGAGGTGACATTAGATTTTAACTCCTGATCATAAGATATGACATTGGCTCTGAACCAATGTAGTTGGTCTTTTCTGTGTTGTCATACCAACGATACATGATTAAATATTCAATTTTATCATCCAAAACTGTGTTCCACAGTAGATATGGCTTGTGTGAGATCTGACTATATCATCTAGGAGATATCGTTTTGACAGTAGATTTTGTACAATGCCCTGACAATGCTATGACGTCATGAACTTGTTGACGTCACAATGTTATGACATCGCTGCACTGCAAATCTAATGGCAGTACTGTGTTCAGAGATGTACATTTTTCATTGAAGAGTGATTTTTGATGATAAATAAAATCTCACCCTCGTGTCTTCTGATATCAAATATATCAACACTCGTTGATAAAAGTAAAACCACCTCGGCAAGCCTCGGATATTTGTTACTTGACCAACTCGTGGTGATATATTTGATATCAAAAGACACTCTGGTGATATTCTCTATTTAGCCCAAATCTGCTGCAAAAGTTATGAGTGTGACCTTGACATTTGACCTTGAAGGTGGCAAAGCATACGTGGATCTCATGAACACCAGTAACATTCTTCGTTACATAAAGGCATGACACAAAGTGCATGGCTGTCAAAAGGAACACGTAATTCCATCTATGTTCCGTAATTGTATCCCAGCTAACATTACATAACTGGGTCAGTACTGGCATCATTCTGTCCTGTACCGTTGGTACTGGCATAACGTACGACAGTATAGAGCCAGTACTGGACCTTTTCCGTTAGTGGCCCGTTACAGGCAAAACTGTACTGGGCCACATAAGGGTGGTTACTGTAAATACTGCACCGCAATACTGGCCCAGTACAGGCAGTGCACTTCCTGTCTGGTGAATTGTGGGAGATTTTCTCAGGACCATGTCGTCTGAGCAAGAGAGGAGGCCAAAAGGTAGAGTGTGATATTGTCCACGTTTCTGAATGTAGATTGACTTTATGTGAAACTAAACAGTAACGGTATTTGTTGTGAAAAACCTATAGAGACGACTTTTTCAACTAAGGTTAAGTGTTGAACTAAATTTTGAACAATAACATGCAGTATGAATTTTGTTTGGACAAGGGCATTCTGAAACATTCAGTATGTATGTCATGTTGTTCGATCACGGAAAACCTGTTGACATGCCTCATTCAAAAACATAAATTCAATATATGGCCTAAATTATAGTATAGTGTTTGATAATCATGTCATACTGGACAAAACGTCGGAATGATTGAATAGTAAATGAAAATGTGAATTGAATTTTGAAACTTCTGTTGAACAAGCTCATCCAGAAGGACAATGAATTAATGAAAGAATGACGCATCATGTTTTCATTTTGTTTCATGAATTAAACTCATTTGGATAAACTTGTGTTTTCTTGTTGTTGGTATCTGCTTGTTTTAAATAGTAGAAACTGTATTAAACTTAACCGGGTCAGTGCCGGCCAAACTGTAAAGGGTCAATTTGCAACTGTTACGGCTTTGTACTGGGCCATACTACTTTGCCAGTACTGGTTCAGTTCAACGCAAATGTGCAAAATAGAACAGGCCCAGGTCCGGAATGCCTTAAATGGACCTTATTTTCTGACTTTGCTGGGCCAGTAATGGCCCAGTTACGTGATGTTAGCTGGGATTGTAAGCCCCTCTTTGAGTGGCTCATATGAGATGAATTTGGTCGAATGAAACATTGAAACGCGTCTGGTCTGCTCCATGTTAAAGTGAAAAAAACCCGCCTTTTTTCAAGAACTGATTTCAGGAGTGGCATCTGTTCCGACAATGTCAAGCTTATAACAACATTTCACTGTTGGTCTCTTGAGTTATCATGAGTGATGAAAAATAATTCATTTGCCTCGATATACAACTGCTCAAATTGTTAATTCTGAATGCCAGATCTGCCTTGTCTGTATCAAAGACATTGTGCATGTAAACTCTGCTTTACCTTGTGCCGTTCCTGGCGGGATTATCTCAGTAGAAGATTGGCATGTCTTCTTGTGGGAGACACCATGTCCAATGAATTGTGTCAGAGTATAGAAGCTGATGAACGATACAGCTACGCAAAGGTAAGGACGTACTGTCCACTGGGAAAACATCATCTGTGGTAGCGCCCACAGTCGGCCATGGCAAAGGAGTGAGAGAATGAGTGAGTTAAGATTTAAAGTCACATCGGCAATATGTCAGCCATATCGTGACTAAATCATGTTAAGTCATGATAATTAAATGTAAAGGTACCAGCGCCTTGAGCATGCACTGGTTGCCGGGATATGTGCGCTATATAAATATCCTGTAATAATGAAAATAATAATGATAAATTATAAACACCCGTCAACAAAGGACAGTAAAACCACTATACTATCACAGATATAAATAAAAACTCGTAATTAAATCTGAAACATTTTAACTATAGAAGACGATACAATATGAAAGCGGGCTGTAGATCGCCAACAACTGAAGGTAGATAACCATACTTGGGACCATGGGGACTTACAGTACGTTAGCTACCTGCATGGAGCCTAGCTGGATTTACACCATGACAAAGGAATCTGATAAACTACCAGTTATACATACAACCAGACTGGATTCATTATGTTAATTCTTGAAATAACAACCGATGTATCATTGGTACAAACCACTGTGGAATGAAGAACACAATGACAACTGTAGACTACATTCATAGACGACGTGTGAAAATAAAGTCCATTCATCCTTTTTGTTTTATTTCTGCATTCATTCTCATTCGTTTAACATCTTGTTCTGAACACGTTCTGAATACATGTGGCACAGACTTGACAACTTGCGCGTTGGTTCAAGCAACTACTTTCAAGACGAAAAGTACGCAATGGACGCAAAGGAACGATTGACTGCAACAGAATAGAATATATTGTTTACAACTGTTGCTTATCAAGTAAAGTATTATGTTGAGAAATAGAAAGTGTTTCCATACCATTTTGTATCACCTCTCCCTCCACACGTGCCCTTCCACATTCCACCCTGCATTCTACACCGCACGATATCCGTGTGCGCATGCGACACTTCATTCAAAGCAAAACTGAATAAGAGTTACCTCCCATGACCTGAGTGGGAATGTACATCATTTACATTTATTAATGTCTTTTAACTGCAGCAACATTGTTCGTGAAGTTGTTTCTGTTAAATATCACTGTCATAATCACGGTTACATTATTATATCTCTGCACAAATATTTGTTTAGATTTTAGATTTACCAATATATAGAAGCTATAAGGTATAACATATGTTCCGACACATTCAGTTGGATGAAGTTGCAGTCATCAGACAAGAAGACGATGATTAGTATTTAGAACTGTTTTGATAACTCCTCATCTGCATGTTATGATCCCATCATTCTCTGCAACCAGACACCAGAAAAAGTTTTGCATTAAAGTAGGTTACCATTTCCACAGTCATCAGTCTGTGTTCATTCTGTCGAATTAACGTGAATTAACGATTAATATAGTTCTTCCGAACATATATATTCCACAGTCTATGTTCATTCGCTCAGTGACGTGTCTATCTTTCACTTTTTGTATGTAAAGAGGAATTGAATGATGATGTGTCTGATCTTGCGGAAACCTTTTTATCATTACAAATTAAATGGACAATTAGAATCTTTACCATAGCAACTGGAATATCTGTCTGTCTGTCAGTTGTAATTCATTTACCAGTTCCTTTGGCACGTCAGATTGTAGGTTCGAACAAAGATTCGTCCCGATTTTGTTTTGACCGTACTTGTGGTTATCACCGAAGTGGCATCCTAGACGTTGGACCTTTCTCCTATTTATCAAGACGGCCTATTTCTACACAAACATGTTTTGTAGTAAAGAATATACATGGGCTCATCCATACGGCGTTGAGTGATAATCTTCTAAAACGTGTATACATGTTGAACATGAAAAATAAACATAGAAAGGTTGACTTGTATTTTGTTTGCAGAATATCCTGGTTCGTTTTGGTGCCACTGTATGTATTGAACAACCATTCGCAAATTTCTCCAAACATTAGGTTTAATCTATGTCCTTAGCATATAATAAGGTGGTTGTCTTGAGAATCACATGTCAGTAATGCTCAGGTAAGACCGTCTGTAAATAAGAATCGCTGAAACAAGTTGCTTCAAAAATCTTAACCATTATGCTAACAATTCGACGTGGTTGATGTGAAATTTTTCGTAAATTGGGAATTGGCTTCCATTTTTGTGCAAATAGCATGCTTTGATATGGTTAATGCTTTTATAAAGACGTTCCAACTGTGAGAGAGCAATTCAACATATTTTGTTTTCGTGTTCCTGTGATTTCCTTCCATTTTGTAATTAAGCATTTTCTTCGAGCATATTATTTGAAAGTGAAATATTTCATCATAAAAAGTCACTATCAACCGTAAATTCAAACATATGGAAACGACCTAAACCTTCAATTTGTAACTTAAGACAAATAACAGATTAACTTTAAAATATCCCATGCATTGTGGTACTGTTCAAACACGATCAGATAATTGAATTCCATTTTAAAATATCCCATGCATTGTGGTACTGTTCAATCACGATCAGATAATTGAATTCCATTTGACGAAAATCTCCAGACCCTGATATAATTAATGTTTTGATGTTATAGGACAAGTGATCACGTCTTGCTGCAATTTGATATGTCACTGTATTTCTCTTCCTCTCGAGCTTATACTTGATACTTGATTTAGCGAACAGTTTAACAAATCGACCTTTTTCTGTTCTTAGTAAAACACCGCATGTAATGTTACAAAGATGATATCCTTGAATACCCTCTTATAATTATTTTGATGAGATGAATAATTAAAACATCACGATTTGGGGAAAGTGTGTTGTGACCACTTGAACGCGAAAACAACCGAGGGGAATGGTGATATTCGCTCTTCTCCGATGTAGATGCCTTTTTCTTTCTAAAAGTAAACTATGAATATATGTGGTTCTCAAACGAAGTCATACACAATTTCATTTTTGAATACATATAATTCACTTTTCATGACGATGGTCAAATTTATGTGGATCTATTAAACATTTTGTGATTTGTATGACCATCACCTTTGCTTGTACCCCGTGTTTAGAGGACAATGCACCACGGATGTGAGCAAACAGTACAAGGCGGCTTGACATTATCATGAACTTTGGTTCTGAAGTATTTGTGTTCAAGATCAGCTCAGGTTTTCCATAGCACAAAATTGATCACATCTGATATTTTTCATTGTCTAGCCTATATTTCCTATCGTTATATAAGGGGGTTACATGTGTATCCCTCTGTCATACGTATTTTCTGTTGCGGGCTATTATCGTTTCGGTGCGAGCAAAAATGTAAGAAATGACGGTTAATCTACACAGGGAGTTTCCAGCATGATGAAAATGTCTTGGTAACTATTACAATTGGAAAACCACATGCTGTTCAATTTCTAATAAGCATGTCAGCATCGCAAAGAAGTCTTCAAACAGACTGAGCATCAAAAGATTTCATCTGCGGAGAAACTGCTCACATGAATGGAATAATTTCTTGCAAATGATCCCCTCAACAATAAGGTTGACCTTTGAGAATGTGTAGCGTTCTTCCGCTGTGTTCCTGAATCTGTTGATGAAGCTGAATTAAAAAGTGTAAACGTGAAGTGTCTATTTGCATTCCCAAGACGGTGAAATTGCAAATAGGTATGCATGTGTGTGCACACGTACAGTATTGTAATCTATCAATTAAAGGTGCAGATTCACTTTCGCCTGTACTGTGGTGTAGATATTCTTGTCTGATATTTTTTTCATTTCTTAATGTGTGTAGGGCGCTAGAAAATAACATCTGTTTCACCTAAACCATTGTGGTTAATACAAAGTCATCAGGTATAATTCGTAGCTTAGCATTATCATTTCCTGTGGAGCAGGCCCACGTCCAACTTTGAGATAGTTTTGGGTCTGAGCGATACCCTAGTGTCCTGTCCTTGTCGTGCAACAGCCCACCAATGTATATGGTCACCTGTCCCATCAATCACTGATCTGTAAAGACCAAATTCGGCAATAAGTAGACCGCCGTAAAAACTGTGGCGTCAACCATTCACTCACTCACTCCGTCATTATTACTAGCCAGGTCCAGATGGACCTTTCAAACACTGCACGAATTTAAATGAGGTAACTGAATTGATGGACATTAACAATAAATCCCAAGGACGGCTGACTTGTAAGACTCGTGTTCACAGATGTCCACTACATAACTATCAAATCTATCACAGTTATGAAATAGATATCAAATGCAGAAAAACGACAGTCAGCCCCGACATCACGTTAATACCTGCTCCGATAATTTATCAAAACCCGTGAAGGTCCGGGTTAGAATGTACCTTCAGTAACCCATGATTGTCGTAAGAGGCGACTGACGGGATCGGGTGGTCGGGCTCGCTGGCTTGGTTGACGCATGTCATCGGTTCCCAATTGCGCAGATCGATGCTCATGCTGTTGATCACTGGATAGCATTGTCCAGACTGGATTATTTACAGACCGCCGCCCTATAGCTGGAATATTGCTGAGTACGGCGTAAAACTAAACTCACTCAATTACTCATTTATCAAACACTAGTCGGAAGGAGATCAACGGCTTGTGGACATTCAATTTCATACCATTGCCATCCCGATTCCACACAATCAACGATTATTGGCGTCTTCAAGAAAAATGCTGTGATCCACTTATTTAATGATGTTACTTAAAAGCTAATGCAATGAACTGCTGTTTCTGCTTGCAGTTGAAAATGACGTTTTAGGATTTGATGGTGCTCTGAGGGAAATGAATATGTGTTGAGTGGACGAAAATGTACAACCTTCCATCCAACACAATCCTACATCAAAGTTACTGCATTTCATCTATCAGCGTGATCTGAAGTCCATGGCATGAGCTTTGAGGATGTTTTGTCTGGAGAGAAAAGTTTAATTTTGTTTAGATGTTTTGATTGCAGTTCCGGACGTGTTCAGTTAACACTATAGCTTCTGGACGTCTTCAAACCGAGAAATGACCGTGCCAGATGAAGCTGCCATAGATTTGATCCCCTTAATGGTTTAAATTCAGGTGGTAATACTACAGCAACAGATCATCAGGACCAACACATTTTCTCTCGGTCCAAGGGGATTAATCGCAATATAACCCAGTATTGATAAAGATGTAACTCTTCATTATGCGCTGGGGCAATATCGAGCATGTTTTCAAGACGCGGTAGAATAGCGTTGTTTACCACAAACACTGCAATGTGTTGGTGTATTTGACAAAACATTGTCATCAAATACTGGGCTTTGTTCCAAGACTGATAATGACACTCCACGTAATAACAGCTGTATTGTCACGATTGCCAAAATACCCCATGGTACCAAACTATGGAATATACACACAGAATACATACAGACACGATCCCCGTTAAGGTTGCATCGTCATGATATGGACTTAACACATTGTCAATGGAACGAAACAAAGGAAACAACAAAGAACATGAACTACGAGAATAAGTGCATCAGGTTCAACAGAATGTATGTTATTGTGAATCGGTTTCAGATGCGGGACACAGCTAGGCCTTGGAAGATTTGGTTTCTTTGCGATGGTCCGTTTATGATAGTTTACTACTTTGCCTGAACACGGGACCGTCAGTAGAAATATTTCAATTGTGGTTTTCAGTCTCGGCGGCGAAGAAGAGAATGTAATCTTCGTAAAATGCAGGAAAAGGGGTTCAGGGTTCAGACGGGTTCAGCTCATTATAGTCTCAGGGCCCTTGTCCCATTTACACGCATCACAGACACTCACAAAAATGTTATCATGGCAAAACCAGTCCTGTCCTTTATTCCCCAAGGGGCTCTGATAACGAAGTATTATAGTTTATTTAGTGATATGTCCAGTATGATAATATTTAGTTTCCCATAAATTATTGAGAAAATATTTGTTTCCTCATACTGAGAATAGAATTTTAAAATAGGTGATACATTATGTAGTAAGGTACTCAATATGGGAGGCAACTCTTGTAGGCTTAAGAATGGACCTTACTGCATCAAGAGTTCTCTCTCCCGGTGTAGCAGATGGCTTCCGTTCTTGAGATGGCAGACAACAGAAGAGAAAAGGAAGCTGGTTATACATGAATTTGAAAGGGGTGTCACTAATGCAATAGTGTTAGCTGTTAGACAAGATATTCCTCTGTCCACAGTATACAGAACTTTGAAGAATATTCAGTCAGGAGTTGGGTTTGAGCACAAGACAAGGGCAGGCAGGCCAAGGAAGTTCAGTACTGTGGATCGCCGGCGACTTGGTCAGATCGTGAGTAGAGGGTAATGGAAAAGCGTTGAGGATATCAGAAATTTCATAATTAATAGGTTTGTGATGAAACCCTTCGACAAGACTTACAAAGCCTTACCTGGGTGAAAAAGCGCAGAATTCCCTAACCATTGATGAGAGATGCATAAAAGAAAGACGTTTAAACTGGTGCAAGGCTCACGTAAATCATGATTGGGATAATGTTTTCATTTCGGCTGAAAGTTCTGTCTGGTTTTCTTCCTAACTGTGTGAAACAACTGGACAACAGATACAGTGAGAGCTATCTACCAACCCCTTAAATATAGCTCGAAATTGCATATGAGGGTAGGATATAATCATGTGGAGTGACGTCGTTGTATATATGGGAAAGTTGACGGAGGAACGATATGTTGACATCTTAATGATCACCTCCTTCAACGGCCCGAACACTGTATGAAGATAAGTGGATTCACCAGCATGATTACGACCCAAATCACACTGCAGGCTACACAGAACAGCGGTTGTCCGACGAAAATGTTCAAGTTTTAGACTGGCCCAACTAAAGGCTAGATCTCAACCCTATTGAGAGTGTGTGGGGACTTATGAAGGACAAAATAAACCAAAATGGACTTAGAAATATGGAGAATATGGAGAAAAAAGTGCTCGAATATTGGGATACGCTATCACACGACTTCCTTCAAACTTTGACTGGTTGTTTACCGAGGCGCAAGGCTTGTATTGCAGGGCAATTAGGCCTCGCAAAGTACTGAAAAGACACTAAGACTGTAACAGAATCATATCTAAACATATTCATTTATGTAAACGTATAACATACTAATATTGCACGTCCTGTGTTTGGGTACAAAGGTGCAAAGATCGCTTCTAGATGCAAAATACTTATGACAGGGATTAAATGTTTCTTAACGCACTATTGCATGATCGTAATTACATAAGTTTGGATCTGCAAATGTAGATGACATTTGATTTACTTTCCAAAGGAGTGCTGGTAATATCTTCACACGAATCTGTCGCGATACAACATGCACTGTTTAACCCTCAAATATACTCTTCCAACTCTTCCGTATTGTTGAAAGACGGCTCTTTTATTATCATCTTGAAAGCATTTCGTTGTAGTTCTACTTGAGCGATGTCACATCATGAGTGACAATAGTGCACTGCTGTCCATTTTGTTCGCTTAAACAACTTCACGTCTTTAACATGCTTAATTAACCCACAACAGGACCGTGTTGCCCAAAGTCCATATCTAAAGCAAGGGTCTTGTCGCGAACATGTGACAGGTATGTAGGCTATGAAGGTTTGTTTCTGTGTGATGGCAGACCATTCAGAGTATCCTCTGACAGGCATGGGGATATGATTTACTGCAGTTTTCAACAAATTCCCATATAGGAAATCAGTCTGTTAACATTATGTCTTGTTGACCATGTGACGTAAGTACGATGCAGCTCTTCTTCTCCGGCCGTCATTACTACACCTGATCATTTGCCCTCCAAAAGAACTGTATGAATGAAGACATTATGTCATCATGTCTTAAGAGTTTCGTGTCGACACAACGGTACGTTTCGGAAGAGGTTCTAACAGAAAGTGATCCCGTTATTGCCGGTAATGACTAACCAAGGCTCTTTCCATTACCGATAAATATCAAGGTGGCCACAAAAGAGGAACGCTGTGGTGTTTTTATCAACTTCTTGTCATCTTTAGAGCATGTTACCTCCCTTGGGTGTGTTTCTCTTTAACGGTGAGTGTCTGAGGCTTGGCTATTGCTCATGGTCCCCAGTATGGTGATCTTCCTTCAGTTGTTGGCAATATATAGCCTGTTTTTACCTTGTATTGTCATCTATAGTTAAACTGTTTTAGATTTAATTACTAGTTTTAAATTCGAATCTGTGATAATCTAGTTATCCTTTAACTGTGAGAGTCTGAGCTTGGCTGTTGATGAATCATTCACTCATTCCTCATTCATTATTCCTCTTCTTACATTGGGAGTTCCACATTATTCCCGTTCCGTGATAGCCCGAATGCATTCAAAGCATATATACACGTTGAAAAGAAAGATATATCTTGTGAGTGAGTGATGAAAAGCACCTGATCAAAGTGCATCACTGGCCAATGAAAACCACTCTACCAATATAAATATTTCAATGTGAAAAATCGTAACGAAAACGCCCGTTTTCAATCGACATGTAGAAATTTGTTCTTGATTTGTTTATGTGAGTGAGTTAAGATTTAAAGTCACATCGGCAATATTTCAGCCATATCGTGACTAAAACTAGTTCTAAATTTATAATACATACATATAATATATAAAACCCTGACAACGAAGGACAGTAAAACCACTAGATTATCACAGATTGAGTTAAAACTAGCTAGCATATAACTTTAAAAGTAGAAAATAATTTCTGCACAATACAATGTAAAATTGGGCTATAGGTCGCCAACAACTGAAGGTAGATCACCATACTAGGGACCATGGGGACTTACAGTGCCTTTGCTACCTGCATGGACCCTAGTTGGATTTACACCATCCCTTCAGCCGCTGGCGATGTAGGAAGACTTAGCCGAAAGTTAGAATAACAGAATTACAACGATTAAAAAGTATGGTTGTATGACTTTGAAAGTGTTTGGGACTTACGTACCCTCTCAGGAGGACAATAATTTTACGATACTTTAACCCCCTTTAAGGATACAGCCACTAACAATCGCAGTTGCTAATGCATACTACCATGTTTAAAATACCATTTATCTATCTATCCCAGCTAGATTTACACCATCCCTTCAGACGCTGGCGATAGGAGGGAAATTTAAAATAACAAATATTCTACGAAAGGCATGGTTGAGCTCAACTGACTTTGAAAGGTTTGGGACATACATACGTACCCTCTCAGGAGGACAACAACTGTATGATACTTTAACCCTCCTTGAGGATACAGCCACTAACAATCGCAGTTGCCATCTTCTAAGAGAGGTGATGACTTCTTGATTTATCGTATGATACTGACAGGCACTAGATATATTCCATCCTTGGTTGTATCCAAGTGATGGCCCCTGTGACGTAAATAACCGTTACCACATCCAAACATGGTTATTCACAGACAACCATCATCAAAATCTTTTGAGATTTTTGTTTTGTTTTAATGCAATTTCAATGAATAAAAAGGTCCAGAAAGGATAACAAGATCCATCATCCGAAAATATGGTATCCCAAAGTGCAAGCCTTCCACCTCACAAGACGTTGTAAACATGTTATGGTGCAGTACGTACTTCTAATGCTTGAGGACGAATGGCAATGTCGAAACACTCTGTACTGCCCATTGTGCTTAGTATGGTGATCAACCTTCAGTTGCTGGTGATGTATAGCCCGTTATTATATTGTACTGTTGTCTCTCGTGATATATTTTTATGATAGCGTACTAGTTTTAATTTAAGGGCTGTGATATTCTAGTAGTTTTGCTGTCCTTCGATGACAGGTTTTTTACGTTATACATTTATTGATTTAAGTATTGATATAAACTGTTCTCGTCACGATATGGCTGCAATATTGCCGATGTGACGTTAAGTTTTAACTCCCTCACTCACTGTCTGTATTGAGTAACCTCTATCCAGGACGTGCCGCTTATGGGCATTCCCAATGCATTTGTCAATTCGGGTAAGGTCCAGTCATCGACATGATGTATAATGGCACTTGGGTGTAGCTGTGCATGTCAATATCATACTTCCCACAGGGGCTTGTATTGCTGAAAATAATACGTCCTGGGTCCTACAAGCGTACACTGATATCCATATACATATAAAGAAGGAAAGGGATGTAACGCACACAAACTTGTCAGACACCCCCCTCTCGTAAATGGGCGAAATCTGGGTGGGAAATTGTGAAATACACAGCCGGGATTCTTACTGAAATAAAGCCAGATGAATTCCCTTTCGATAAAATCCAAAATTATCAAAATCGGTGCACTATTGACCGAGTAACTTTGCTTGGAACTCGGGAAAAGACAACTTTTTTCATTTGTACGCCAAAAACCTGCCTACGAAAATCATCGCCTCTCGGCGAAGAAATACTAAGTATTTCAATGGAAAACACGCACTCGGCGAAAAGACATAACCTTTTCGTAATCGCTAGATTTTCCGCTTTCGCATTACAACATCTCAAATGAAATGAGTTACTGATTTTACCTGCCATACACGACTTTATTGGAAAATTAGCGGTATCGAGTGATCGAGGCCACCATGTTTGTCCTTCACCTTCAATAGACTCGCACCAACGACGAGCTACTCTCTGATTGGTTAAAAATAAAATACCAACGACGAGCTACTTCTGATTGGTTAAAATAAAATACCAGTATTATTTTTATTTCGTGGCACGATATTTAGGAAATAAAGTTCGTCCTCGTGCTTTAATTATAATAGTTAAGGGCAAAACTATACTTTATTACAAAACACATTGGGGTAGAGCGAACTTTATTTCCTAAATACATAATTGCATGGCACAGGCACGGGAGATATCGCGGGACATACATGCATGCATACATGCATGCATACATACATACATACATACATACATACACATACATACATACATACAGCGCCGATATCCAGTTCAGCTGCTCAATGTTTTTTCCCTCGATCAGTGGATGTCAATCTCATCGGCACGTTGTATTATCAAGTCACAGTACTTTGTCCAAGTTTACTGCACGTTGCTGTACCCGCAACTAGGTGTTTGCACGTAGTCATGTGGCCACCATCTGGTCATCTACCAACGGATTCGTGGGTTCTTTTAAGTGCACATGGTTGTGAACTGTACACTAGGGGTTGTGACAACACTGAAAGAGTCTGCACACAGAGTTGACGCCGCACTCAGCAATAGTCCAGCTATAAGGCGGCGGTCTGTAAATACTCGAGTCTGGACCAGACAATCCAGTGATCAACAGCATGATCATCGATCTGCGCAATTGGGAACCGATCACATGTGTCAACCAAGTCAGCGAGCCTGACCATCCGATCCCGTTAGTCGCCTGTTACGACAAGCATGGGTTGCTGAAGATCAATATTCTAGCCCGGACCTTCACGGGTTACGACATGCTAAAAACTATTCTTTCCAAAAGAGGAGCGCCGAGCTTGGGGAACTTTCTGGAGTCGTTGATACTCAGTTACATACAGCTACATCGTTGCACGAGTGGTGGTATTGCATTTCATTTGTGAATTTGTGTTTCAACGATGCTGTCTAACAGATAAATTGACTTAGTGACTACAGAATCATTTCAGTTCCATAGTCACCTCATCCTTTGTTTACATCATGCTGCTCGGATTTATAAAACTTTGAAACGTAAAGCAAAATGACATGTAATTAATCACCTTTGAATGTCAAATATGTTTGGTAGTTTTTGGTATATTTCGATGAGATAATGCACAAGACAGAGACGGTTATGTCACTGAGACTGTTATATAACAGTGCAAATTATCTTCAAATGAAGGAAAGGAAATTAAAACGACTGAAACCCACACAGGTAAACTATCCGAGCTGTGTCTGTTAATGATGATATCCATGACTTGATACCCTTTGAATACGTCTGTGAAGTCAGTAAAATCAAATCATGGTAATGATCATATAAAATGTCCGTAACCTGCCATTATCTGCCGTTTTGAAGTTGTTGGTCCCATCAATGCCACACTGTCAGCCAGAACAAAGACCGTCATTCTAAGCATCATGATTACTTAATAAAGCACCGCTTGAGGAAATGAGAATACGTATGCGTGGATTACACTTCAAAGCTGCAGTAAATTGAAAGAGAATCGAGGCATCCACAGCTGAGTCACCCAAAGGATGTCCATGTTGCGAGGCTTTGTAGAAAATATGTTGAACGCTCTATTGTCTTTAACCGGCTTTTTTTAAACTGAGCATTCATTTGTCTCGATATACAACTGTTCTAATAGTCAATTAAAAATGTCAGACCTATCATGTCTGTATCAAAGACAACTTGCATGTAAACCCTGCTTGACCTTGTGCTGTCCCTGGATTATCTGTGTAGAGGAGTGGCATGTCTTCTTGTGGGAGACACCATCGCTAATGGGTTGTGTCAGAATATTGAAGCTGATGAACGATACAGTTAGACAAACTGCCCACAAACTGCCCACTGGGAAATCAGCCTCTGAGCCGTAGTCTGTCATGCCATATGAATCTGATAAACTACCAGTCCTACATACAACCGCGTTGAGAGTGTGGTTTCATTATGTTGACTCTTAAAATAACTGATGTATAATCGTTACAAATCATTCACTGTACATACATGGTGATGGTAATGGTAATGTTACTATGCTTACTACCACGAACTCAATAAAAACTCATACGTTATTCATGTCTGTTAACTGCAGCTCGTCTTCTATACTGTATTGTCTTCTTTAATTGGAATGTTTTAGCGTTGCTCGCTTGTTTTATATTCATAGCTGTGTTCTCTAGTGTTTTTATCTCCATCGTTGACAGGTTTTAATCTTCAAAGTATTTTCACTATTTATTGTATAAATTGTTTTCGTCACGATATGGCTGAGATATTGCCGATGTGACGTTAAATATTAACTCACTCACTCACTGTTAACTGCAGCAGCGATGTTCGTGAAGTTGTTTCTATTAAATACCACCGTCATATTCCTGGTTACATTATTATATATCAAATCTATAGGCACAAATGTATTTAGATTTTCCAATTTAATAGAACCTATTTAATGGCATAAAACATGTTCTAGCAACTCCATTTGCGGTCATCAGACAAGAAGACGGAGAGAACTATTTTGATAATTCCTCATCCGCACGTACGTTGAGAGCCCATCATTTCCCACAACCAGACACCACACAAAGCTTTGCATTAAAATAAATTCCCATTTCCGCTGTCACAGTCTATGTTCATTCTGTCAGGTGTTGTGAATTAACGACTAGAATAATTCTTCTAACATATATAGTTGGATTTTCGTTTAGACGTGTCGATCTTTCAAATGAACAACCTGATGGGAAATTAGAATGTTTCCCTTAACAACTGGCATGACTGTCTGTCTGTCTGCCAGTTGCAATTCATCTATCCGAACCTGTGGCACGCCAGATTGTGCCTTCGTACAAAGATTCGTCCCGTATTTTTCAATTGTCAGCACCCGGACGCTGCTTGTGACTGAAATGTGTTTGAGAAGAGCTCAGATTTTCCTTAACACATTACTGATTGTTTCATTTGTCTAGCCCATAGTTCATATCTTCATACAAGGTGAATATATGTGCATCCCACAGTGATGTATATGCTTATATTTAATGTCGGGGCCTATTATGTGCCCTTATAGACCATAGTATTCTATCGCTTAACTAGTATTCTATCACTCAGCCGGAAGGTCAGAAGCAAAACAACATTCAAAGAGCCATAATGCGAGCCAGAACAGATTTTGATCCGCCATTAATTAGGTTGTTGTTTGTTTAAAGGTCCTCCATAATGTATCTGTGACGCAGCCGATGGAAGATGTTTGTGGGGTTGGTTCAATCTCAAAACAATGTCCCTCAGCATAAATCTGTCGGCTCGCAATATGTTGTGTACATCCGGGCGTCGACCGTTAACTGGAGACTCTCTTCTCTGAAAGTAAACAACGGCCATCAAGTCACTCTAGTTGATTAGTGATCGTTATCACAAGAATAAATACATTCCACAATCACTTCACTTGATTAGGGGCGAATGGGTAACCTACAGGTTGAAGTGTTCTCCTGCAATGCTGAATTTCTGGTTACGCTGAATTTCAGACTTACCGTCTTAGTGCGAGATCACCGGGACCCGTGATGCTGTATCTAATGAACACCACACTCAGACACATACCACCCCTTTAATAGTGAGCACCAGGTCTAGTACCAACAATAATCTTCTGTTTACATATTTTAGTATGACAGGACTGGTGCATAACACCACAGACGATAAGCTCTCGGTGCATACGTACTAGCGGAAAAAAGTCTTTCACTGGGTTTACAATATTATCGACACTGCCCTTTGTTGATATAACCAGAGCATTGTCGGATCAAGCAAAGTGGTCCATGAAAAACCAACGTATTTTTTCTATTCACCAGAACGAAAATTAATGAAGTATTCCGCGATTTAGATTGCGAGCCGAAAAAAAATAACAACGACGGTTAATCTACACAGAGAGGTTCGAACATGATGAAAATGTCTTGGTAACTATTACAATTGGAAAACCACATGCTCTCCAGTTTCTAATAAGCATGTCGGCATCGCAAAGAAGTCTTCCACAGGACTGAGCATCAAAAGATTTCATCCGCAGTGAAACTGCCCACATCAATGAAAAGTTTCTTGTGAAGGATCCCCTCAACAATAAGGTTGGCGTTTTTGGTACGCTGTGGGAAATGAATATGTTTTGAGCGGACGAAAATGTACAACAAACACAATTCTATATAAAAAAGTATCGCATTTAATCCATCAGGAAGAAACTACGCAATCGTTATCTGAATTTCATGACATGAGCTTTGAGGACATTTTAACCGCAGAAAAACGTTTTATTTTTGTAAAGATTATTGCCATTACAGTTCCGAAAGGATAATTTTGTTATGTCCTCAACACGACAAATACCTGTGTCATCATTCTGCCATATACTTGGTGCCCTTGAGGATTTAATTTCAGGTTAAAATTTTAAGTGGTAATGGTAGAGAAACAGAGAAACATCACATTTTCATTCCTTCTCGCAGTCTAACAGCATCAAGATAAACGTATAATTATACGAGTGTAGCTCTTCGAAATTCACTGGGGCAATATCGAGGATGTATTCAAGAAACGGTAGAACCGCGTTATTTACGACAAACCAGGGCTTGGTTCCAGGACTGGTTATGTCACTAAACGTAATTATATTCAACAGCCAATAAGAACATCAGTACGAATTCAAAATAAGATAGGCACTGTAATCAAATCATTACATAAATGGACATAAGAAGCGGATCACAAACATCTTGACACATCAATGAATAACTCAGCACAAATTCAAGACATTACGTGAACGTTTGCAGTCCATTCAGAACCTTGACTTCAGTATCTAGTGTGAAGACCACGAGCGGTAATAAATGCGGCACAGCGTCTATGCATGGAGTGCACCAATAGATTGATGGCCATTGGCACCTTGAACCACTCTCTGAGAAAGGCCTGGCGCAATAAATCGGCTGTGTTCGGCCTTGGTATGACATTATTCAGTCTCCTCTGAATTTCATCCCAAAGATGTTCAACTGGTTTAAATGAGGACTAAGGGCTGGCCACTGCATAATGTTGACACCGTTCTGCTGTAGGAAGTCCTGTGTAGCTCTGGTAGTATGGGCCCGGGCGTTATCATGCTGGATAATGTTGTTCCGGTGACGTGCGAAATGTGGTATGACGTGGGATCGGAGAGCTTGGTCGATGTTGCGCACCGCTGTGATGCCGCCTCCTCTCCCTGGACCAAGGTTCTGGAACACCGCAGGACCCACTCTCTGGTTCAGGCCTATACCATGATGCTTGCACCTCCCCATGAGTCTCGTTCCATAGCACATTGGTCTAAGTAACGCTGGCCACGTCGTCGCCATATTCTTGTTCATTAAACATTAAACACCAATAGATCAGAGATGTGCATAATTTAAACACAACGTTTAAACCCAGTGTTAAATATGAGAGGAATGACTTAAACTTCCTAGTTCCAACAATGCTAACATCTCCATCACAGAGTTACGTCATATGCTAGAAGTGTTCGACAGTTTGAAATAGAAAGATAATATGCAGGGTGACTTTATTTGAGTCCAATATCCACAAAACACAACCAAGTTGCGCTGGACTGACAACGAATGCTTTTTCGACTTTCATACTTTCATTAATAAATACGTTCTATATCTTCCTTGTCTGTTGCTTTAACTTCTGATACATATTTCGACATATACGTGTGCCTTACCCTCGTGTAGATCCCTATTTCAAACAGTGTGAGTAACCATATTCATATCCCAGCAGCATGTAATGAATGCCCACTTTCCCAGGTGCGCGATGAAGGGTAAGACGATCTTTTTCATACTACACGTATTAGTTACATTATTATATTTTTACTTAGGTTTGCACACTAAACACTCCTTGCACGAGTGAAAGCCTTGGATTTAAAGTGTTTAAGCTTTTTTGATTAAAAAGACCTACGATTGCAGTTTTGACCAAACAATGTGGCAAGAATGAAGGGAAGCAGCTCATGTCATGATGCTAGATAGTTATTTTTCTGTCTTGTAAGTAGGATTTATATTGGCAAGAAAGATGTAAGTAGTATATAGGGTGGAGCAGAATCTCATTTTGCCGTATCCAGCCGAATCAAAAGTTGATTAGCTCATTCAAGTCACATAAGAAAGGAAACTCTTGAATATGCAAATGAATGCATGACGTCATAGGCCAACAGAGGTTAATGAATCGTAGCTATGACGACATTGCTTTTCACCTATAGACAGATGTTAGACGATTCGTTAACCTTTAAACTATGACGTCATGCATTCATTTGTATATTCAAGAGTTGCCTTGCCTTATTATGATCACGTGACTTGGATGAGCTAACCAACGTCTTATCCGTCTGATCCGTCTGTGTCTCTCACATCAAATAAAAACAGTTCAGCCACACTTCACGAGAACATTATTCCCTGCCTTCAGACAAAGGTTTGCAATAATGACAATTCCAACAGCCGTCTGTCAGTGTTCTGTCAGTCGTCGTAACGTAAAGTGACAATTGGAGGGATTCCATACAAATATAGTGCTCGAGGATGCTACCGCCCTAACACAGAACACATGGCGCCACCTATTCAGGTTTATAATTGTCACGTATGTATGTGTGCTTAGGTCACAATGGAAGTCAAGATGAAACAGAGATTATATATCACCTAAAAGCAATTACATGTGAGAGTTAAGAAATAATCCATTTATCAGTTGCAATAAACAGTCCGGACCATGTGTTATTAGATGTAATGCCAGCTGGGCTTTTTCATATATTACTCATGCAAAGACATTGTTTCCGAATTAATGATGAATTTCTACATTTATACGTGATAACAAACGGCAGCATAGGGTTGACTGTTTAAAACTCAAATAATTACTGGCCATCCTTATCTAGATGTAATTCTGCTGTTATTCAGTTACTCTTCAATTAATGAAAAGAACAGCACCCCGGTAAGACCAGTGAGGAATTGTTAGTGTTATACACACCAGGAATTGCCAAGCTTAAAAGGGTCAGTGTTGGTCTCCACTAATGTGGCTTGTGCCTTTTTCCGAACCAAGGTTAACTGTATATATTGACATGGTGAAAGCACTTTACTTTCTTGACGTATTTGAGACTGTTTATCCCCTTAGGTGCTAGGTTATGTATTCCCTTTTACTTGCAGTGTCTGCTCCGATGACGTCACCCCGGAATGGATATTGTGGCGTTGCTGTATCGTCACAAAACAAGCAAAGAGTGTCACAGTTACCAGGAGTGTAACAAGGTAGCATTGCGACAATGTCCCTTCTGAGATTCCATAGTCACCTCGTCCATGTTGACATTATGTTCCTCGATATATGGAACTTGTGAGACGAAAGCAAAATGACATGTAGTTAATCACTTTTGAATTTCTTATATGTTGGTTATTTTCCAGTAAATCTTAAACCTAAGTAAAACGCACAACACCGAGACTGTTATTCACGAGTGGCGTTGCTGTATCGTTGCTGTGAAGTCAGTAAAATCAAATCATAGTCAAGATCATACAAAATGTCCGTAACCTGCCATTATCTCCTCGTATTGAAGTTGTTGATCCCATCAATGCCACACTATCAGCCAGAACAAAGACCGTCATTGTAAGCATTATAATTGCTTAATAAAGCATCGCTTGAGGAAATGAGAATACGTATGCGTGGATTACACTTCAAAGCTGCAGGAAATTGAAAGAGAATCGAGGCATCCACAGCTGAGTCAACCAAAGGATGTCCATGCTGCGAGGCTTTGTAGAAAATATGTTGAATGTTTTATTGTCTTGGCATTGCTGAAAGCATTTGATGGAGCAGACATGAACTGTTCTTTTCCGCCCACACATGTCGGTATGTAGTTTTAGCAAATAAAAGTTATTATCCCCTTGCAGAGGAAATAACTAAACTCTTGTTAAAGACAGGTGGAAGATTATCAGATGATCCCTCATGTACATTATATAATTGATCGCAAGAAATGTTGTTTTAGTCTTTCTCAAGCCCGATGGTGGATTGTTAAAGACTATTCATTAATGGAGCACATGCTGCTTTGGTTAAAGCAGGCTTTATTGTTTGTCGAAATTTGATTGAGTCAGTGTCACTTGCCAACGATCCTACTGCTACCACTACTACTACACCTACCACCACTACTATTACTACTACCACTACAACTGCCAGCACTGCTACTACTGCAAAGTACAAGAAACGCAAGAGGCACCATTCGGGTAGTACAGATACAGGGGTAATGTTATACACGAGCAGTGTGGTGGTGGTATCATATGTTTCTAAATCTAAGCACTGCTGCCATTAAATCTAGTCTTATGATAACACCGACCAACGATCAGTAATTATGCTTCTGGTGATGTTTAAGCAAATACATATGGCGTGCAAAGGAGGTATCTTGGGAAATGATAACGAGTTAAACTCTTGAACTTCCTTTAACCACTACCAAGCTGTCTGTTTGAGATCTGTTTTATCATCCCATCTACATAATAATAATAATAATAATAATAATAATAATAAGGTCCTGATGATGTACGCCTCTCCGTGGTGGGCCTAGATAGGGGAATTATATTCCCTGAACCAAACGTGCATCACCCAGTTAGGGCTGACCCCCCGAAGCTGGTTTTTCACTGGGTTACAGACAGCCAAAAGGAAAGTATAGATTCACTTCCGCAGCCCAGTCAGCCTTCCTCCGGTAGTGAAACCAACCATACTGGAGATGGGACTTGCCCCAGGGGGAAGGCACAGAACCCGACCAAGAATATCTTGGTCAAACCACCTTAAAACCACACTACTTGAGTGTGCGAGAGCGACAGGATGGCCTGAAAATCCACGTATCAATGGCAAGTCGCTGAAGCTGCATTGGGACAATGCCATGCCCATGTATGCTTACCTGACGGAGCAAAATCTCCGAGATCAATTCCGGCGGCTTAAAAATCTCTTGCCCCGTGAGCCAGTTCAACCCACAACTGGTGCCCGTCAGGAACCTTTGCATGAACAGAATGCTCAAGTGGCAGCAGACCCAAAACTTCGAATGGACGTCCGTGTCAACCTCTTTCCTCTTGCTGATGGAAACTCTTCCGGCGTAGAGCCAATTGGCCCCGAAATTTCAGACCCTCACTCTTCCTCTTCCTCAGTTGCAGATCTTTCTGAAAATCCTGTGTATATTTTGTTTCATTCTATTTATGATGAAATATATGGCATACCTTTAGAAAATCGGAGGCCTATTAAACAAACAAATGAATCTTTTCCCAAAAATGAAATTAATTTATTAAATGATATTATTTCTATGAAACTTTCATCGGACTGTTCATTACATGAAGTTAATTGTTGTGTCTATGCTGCCGTTCGAACCTTGGAGGAACTTCACACAGTTTCCAAAGAAAACACATCCAATACTAAGAAGACTACACCAAAGAAAAACCGGTTTCAAGTAAAACTAACGGAAACTAGAAAATACATTTCCTGGATAGAGCTGTGCCTGAAGTTAAGATCATCAGGCAGTCCAATGTCAAAAAGACAAAAGGCAATTTGGAGAAAATTAAAACTGAAATATAAAACAACGAAAGAAAAGATACTTCTCCAAATTGTCGATTCCCTTAAGTCAAAAATAAAGGTTTGGACTGAAAGAAAGAAAAAATGGGAAAAGAAAAATAAATTCATTAAACAAAATAAAGTTTTTAGAAACAATGAAAAGCACTTCTACAGGCAACTGAAAGCAAAGGGTGATGGTGAACATGACAAACGGCCCCCCATGGATGCCAATGAAAGGTTCTGGAAACAGTTGTGGTCTGTACCCGGCAATTGTAACCTTGAGGCACCATGGGTCCGTGATTATGACCATGCAATGCATGAGAAGGTAACTAGGTCGTTTGTCTGTTACATCTCACCAGATTGCCTGAAAAGTGTTATAAAAAAGTCCAAATCAAATACAGCTCCAGGGCCTGATGGCATTCGAAATCGGTATTAGAAACTGTTCCCCTGTGTCCAAACACCATTACTACACTGTTTCAATACCCTTGTGGACACAGGTGATGTTCCTCCATGGCTCTGCAAAGGTCGCACAATACTTCTCCCCAAGAAAGGAGACTTGACTGATCCCAAAAAACTTCCGCCCTATCACATGTTTGAATACACAATACAAAATATTCACAGGGTGTTTGACAAACCTCGTGTCATCTTACTGCTCTTCCAATGATATCATTTACAGAGAGCAGAAGGGAGCAAGAAAGGGATGTTGGGGGTGCAAGGATCAACTTCTTGTACAGAAAATGATTTTGGTAGAGGCTAAAACATATCACCGCAACCTCTCCATGTGCTGGATTGACTACAAAAAAGCATATGACTCTGTCCCTCACGAATGGATTCTGAAGTCTCTTCATTGTATTGACCTCCCTGAGCGACTACTTGATTTACTCAAGTCTTTAATGAGTTGCTGGTCGACTCAACTTGAGATGTACTCGCAAGGGCAGGTGCAGACTTCGGAATCTATTCCAATCAGAAGGGGAATATTTCAGGGGGATTCCTTTAGTCCTTTGCTTTTTTGTCTGTCTTTAAATCCTTTGAGCTTTCTGCTCAATAAAGAGGAGGGTTACCATCCCAGACCTCCTCAGCACAGATCCCCAACACCTCTTACTCATCTCCTTTACATGGATGACATCGAACTCCTTGTCAAAGGAGATTCCAATTTGAAAGAGCAGGTTCTCCTTGTCGAGTCCTTTTCTAATGATATTGGCATGACATTTGGACTCGACAAATGTAATACTTTACTGAGAAGCCATTGCATCGTGTGTACATGCAGTGTGTTGAACAGAATAGCAAATCCTCGTAACGACTCCTTCGCCTGGATGAAGTCGGCTGGTCTTAAATGTGAAACTGAGACCACCCTCGTTCCTCCTTTTTTAAACTGCTCAGGACCAGTCACTTCCCACTCGTAATCGCCTAAATGTGATTCTTAAAGAGAATATTAACATGAAATGTCGACTTTGCTGCAATGAATTTACAGAGACTGTCCAACACCTTGTCAGTGGATGCCCTTCCTTCGGCACAAACAGCATATCTTAAACGACATGATGGCATGGCTCGTTGCTTTTACTACCGTCTCCGACATGCCTGTGGCTTTGACTCCGAGGTCCATCCATGGTACGACCCTGAACATGTCCAGGGCGTCATGGAAAATGATGCTTTCAAACTTCTCTGGAATAGGCCCATATACAGCCTCAGAAGAATTCCAGCTAACAAACCTGATCTTGTCCTTTTTGATAAAGCCAATGAATTTATTTATATCATAGAATTTTCTGTCCCTTTGACACCAATGTGATTGGCAAGATTAAGGAAAAGCATGATAAATATGCGGACCTCGCCTTTGAAATGTCTCGGCTTGCATCCCAAGTACACTGTCGTCAGGCTCCCCATTGTTCTCGGTGCCCTTGGTTTGGTACCTCCTGATCTCTTGGCGCAGATCAGGAGAGTGCCCGGGTTCTCCACCGGGAGCACAGCCCTTCTGACACTCTGGGTAATGCAGAAGGCTGCAGTGTTGGGGAGCCTTCATATTCTCCGGAAAGTTCTTGGTGGGTTCGACTAGGCAGCGTTTCCTGGGAGAAGTCCCATTCGCTGTCTGGGCTGCGTGTAGAGGGGGCAAGGGCCCTGAGCTGATGATGAGCCTTACCAGCCTGACTGTGCCAGGATCACCCGAACCCTCTCTGCTGCATACAATTTTTAATCTGTAAAAAAAAAAATTAATAATAATAATAATAATAATAATTGGCTTGTGTAGCGCCTAGTTTCCATCACAGATGCTCAACGGCGCTGCATACATCGTTAAAAACACAATAAGTGTGAAAAGAGTTCTATTCAGAAGCCATCTTGGAGAAATAGGTTTTGGGCAAGTTCTTGAAAAGTGACTGGGACTCAGTTCGTCTGAGGGTGACTAGAAGATTGTTCCATAGAGCTGGTGCTGCTACAGAAAAGGCTATATCACCCATGGAGGTTTTAGTGCTTGGCTGTGTTAGTCTTAACGTAGCTATTGATCTAAGAGCTCTGGTGGGTACATGCAGATGTACAAGCTGGCGAAGGTAGTCATAGGACTGGTCATCGTAGAGGCAGTTATGAGTCAGTAGCAGAATTTTGAAGTAGATCCTGTACTTAACTGGAAGCCAGTGAAGGGATTTCAGAACTGGCGATATATGGTCATGGCGATGGGTTCGAGAGACCACACGAGCTGCTGCGTTTTGAATTTTCTGCAATTTAGAAAGTGTTGAAGGGGCCGTGATGCAAAAGAGCGAGTTGCAATAGTCCAGCTGTGACATCTGCTGCATAGACATTTCCCACGGATGCAAAATGAAGCTATGGGTCAAACAATATATCTATTCATCGCAACACTGAACAAAATCAGTGTTCACTCCTACGAAAAATGTACGTATCGCCAAATTTAATACAATGAACATCAGACCAAAGAGAGATGACAAATCATCTCTGTGTGCAGTTTACCTCTGATACTCTACCTTTCCATGTACCGTGCAGGTAGCAAAGGCATTGTAAGTCCCCATGGTCCCTAGTATGGTTATCTACCTTCAGTTGTTGCCGATACTCAGACCACTTGTTTATATTGTATTGTCCTAAATTGAAATCCTTTTTAGAGATAGATGCTAGTTTTAATTATTGATACTGTGATATTCTAGTTGGTTTTACAGTCCTTTGTTGACATACACACCTCAGATTGACTCACAACTTTGTAATAACACAATTGTGATCTCCTGTTTCACCCAGTCATTTCGCCATTCATGTCTCCAGTCTCAGCGTCTAGTAAAACCTTATGTTCATGTCATTTTCTTTGTTTATCGATCTCTTTCATTCAACCTCCTTTGGAAATCTGTACGCCCTCTCATATCAATAAAACACCGCTACAGCACAGTTCAACGTGCCTTGCCTATCTGCACCATTTTTCACGTAGCCGTAGAAAGTTATGTTTAACAGATAATTCTAAATTCTGTTTATGATCCGGACCACCCGTCTCAATTGTTTTCTTTTCTAATTCGTTTACCCTGTGTGAACTGTTCATAAAGCAGCTATGTTTCATTTGCTGTGTTGCACTGTATTACTCTCGACTACTCTGTAATGAAAAGTCATCGACATAATGTGTTCACAATAATGAACTTTATAGCTCGCCTCTTCAGTTTCTGTAACCTCATTGGAGGCACTACCCACTTAATTGTATCTACAAGTTCGAATGCTATACAACGAGAGCCACAGACTGAGGATAATTTCCTTGATTATTGACCCTTTATTGAATGGCCACGAATGCGCTGTTCCATTAAAGTATACAATCGATTTTGGGTCTTTGTCAATGCAGTGTTTGATTCAGCTTTTGTTTAAGGATGTTTGAAAATGTTCCATGATTGCATGTATTCTATCCAGTACTTGATCTGATATCACATGGGTGAAAACGGAAACATCTTTAGTGATAAGGACCATCCCGTGAGAAAACCCGACCACCGAAAGTGTCGTGTGCCCATCTCAGACGTCGACATTGATGTGTTGCTGTCGACATCTACCTTGATGCACCACATTGATGCAGTATCATTGACGACGTCGTCGGTCTGTCCTCGCGAATACACCTCTGCGTCATAAGAGTGAGTGAGGGAGTTAACATGCAACGTCACACCGGCAATATTTCAGCCATATCGTGACTAAATCAAATTATAGATTTATAATTATTAAAGGTAAATTATAAAACCTGTCAAAGAAGGACAATAAAACAACTAGAACATCACAGATATGAATGTAAAATCGTAATAAAATATGAAACATTTTAACTATAGAGGACAACACAATATAAAAACAGGCAATAGACTGCAAACATCTGAAGGTAGATCAGGTGCTTTTGCTATCTGCATGGACCCTCGCTGCATTTACACCATCCCTTCCTTCAGTCGTTGGCGATTGTATTACAGTTTATCCAAACATTAAAAAAACACATATTCTGGATTATAAATACTCAATTTGAAAAACACGTTGAATGAATGGGACTTACATACCTTCTCAGGAGGACACCATGGTTCATAGTGTGGTGATCTACCTCCAGTTGTTGGCAATCTATAGCCCATTTTTATAATGTACCGTTAAAATTAGAAACAGTGTTTTATGGTTATATGCTAGTTTTAAGAATAAATCTGTGATAGACTAGTTATTTTACTGTCCTTTGCAGACAGGTAATATATAAATTAGTTTGTATTTCATGTATACATATGTACATCTTTCACAGTCACGATATGGCTGAAATACTGCCTATGTGACTTTAAATTTTAACTCACTCACTCACTCTCAGGGGGACAATCATTTTACACAACTGCACCTCCATTTGAATGCATTGCTGCTTCCTAGGATGGAAAGGATGTGATAGTTGTTATCGAACCTGTGTCGAAGTTTCGTGGTTTGAATTCATATGTCTCAGCGAGGATTTGTCCTCACTACGTGGACGCGTACGGTGTCTAATTCTTGCTGACCCGTTGACATCGTAGCCATTAGTGCCATATCTTTTTCCCGTGGACGTTGAAGATAGGGACCGTGTCAAGCATCGAGATTCAAACTTCAAGCATTCCTCTGGTTCATCATTTGTCATTTTCCCTTAGGCGTGAGATGGTGAAAACTCTCGTCACACCGATAAAATATATGTTTTTTGTAAACTCTGCAATTCCGAAGATTGCTTAGAGAGTCAATGTTTATGATATGGGATTGGATGTATGAATGTTTGAGGCTATTTCTATCGAATATTCGTATTTATTGTTCCGACAAATATGCAATACCAGCGACAATTGATCGATTGTGTTTGTTCCAGTGTTTTCATTAATGGTTCTCCTGGTTCACAAAAATAGAAAAGTTAAAAAAAATGTTTGACACAATACTTTCTACCTTTGGGCGTAAACGTATATGTTGCTGAGAAGGAGGCCCAGCCACGTGCCACGATAGTCTCAATTATAAGTGGAACGTCAGTACTTTTCATCAGTTTCTGCATATCATGATTCCTTATAAATGGATAGATAATGGTAGCTGAAATTATGCCCAACAATGTTTCAGTTTGAAATTCATCGCAACAGCGCCAGTATCTGAACATGTGTTTCTGCCATTGGAGAAAATAATTAATTGAATCTTTCTCGGCGATCATCATAAATGTTTACTGATATAGATTAATGTATTGCTTTCTATGTAATTTTCCATAATGACCATCAGTGCAGTCTGCGTATGTGCTGAACATTGACATTTGTCATCATCAATGCTTCTTAAACGTATGAATGACAGACAGGTGTGTTTTTTGTAGCATTAGACGTCTATGTAATTCTAATGTTACGCTGAGAAAATCATTCATATTTTGAGGGTTATTAACCTCAAGGATGTGGGATTTTCTGGAATTCTGTATACACTGAAACATGTTAATCATTGCTACCATTCGTCTTGCTAATTGATCACAAAACAGTTCCCAAGTACAAACCTTGGGGTATTACCTCACCATATAATTGACACCATTAGACTGAGCAGTGGAAGTGGAAGGAAATCAAGGAAAATATACAATGTCAACATACACCTTTTTCAAAGAGTAATTCAAAAGAAATCACAGCAGTGGAAATTTAGATGTGTGACTACGAGACCTAACCTGTGAAGAAAGATAGTTCGACATTACAAGATCTGATGAAAAGAGGCAGTGAGTTCCACAGACTAGGAGAAGCGACTGAGAAGACCCGTCCGACAATATTGTATGGAATAGGGTACAGACAAATACATTTGTTCGACCGAGCATAGATTGCAACTTGAATTGTGAATTGAAAGTAAAGTCAAAAGACGCTATTTATAATGAGAATGGCGTTGTAGATATTGTCAAGTAGCTGTTATCTGTTATTTAACTGGCAACTGATATAGACGCCTCTACGTACCATTATGTCTGTCTAGTTTATTGATTCCGCTTGTGATTGACTTGATTTCGTTCATTGTACGAACTAGAGATGCAGCGTCAGCAAAACGCGGGTTATTGGAACATTGGGCCACAGGCTTCTGGTATGATGGAAACTTCCAAATGTCAATCTACAGCAGTCAATACCTACACCGTTTCGCAGTGACTATGAAACCGGTACTATAATGACGACCGGCTCCGCCCAGGACGTCCCAAATCAACGTCTGGAATAGAGGATGATTTGGCTTAAACATGACCAGGCGCTGCAAGAAGAGTCGAACGCACAGAGAATCGCAAATAGGAGAGTCACAGGATGCATACTCCAGTAAATGCATGTTTGTGAAATCGTGGCGATATAATATTAACCCCAAAGCGTCCACATTTCTCTTCTTAACCTAACCGACCTTCAATATTTACCGTAACACTCCACAGCCGTGGTGTAATAACATCGTGAGACTAGTTCATTCATGTTATCATAAAATATACTGACTTACAACAGAAAACACATGGATGTTAAGAATAATTTTCCAACAAAACAGCGATACGTCGCAACTATTTTGAAAAGTGTTGTACATCATACTGTTGGCGCATATCATGCCAATGCGATTCATTATTTTCATAATATTTCACTAACAGCGTTGAAATGGATATCAGTGGGGTTTTAACAATATGTATACAATGTTTGTGACTTGTAGTCAAAATCATAACACTTTTTAAAACATTCGCTGTGCCTGTTGGGATTTTTAAAAAGTACTCCCGCCAAAATATGGAACTGTTCTTATCTCGTTGCTGAGCTACCGAGGCAAGCGCTCAGAAAAGGGTATCCTACACACAGTGCGATAGTTGTGGAAAGTAATATCATTTATCTCTGCCCGGTGCATCTAGCTGAATTTAGCAGTTTGCATTGTGAGCTATTTAAATTTTCTTAAACAGTTGTTCACATTCAGAAAACTCTTTGGAGAAACCTGATATGCCTGCCATGCTAAAAACAATTCTGAGTGCTGAAGCTGCATAAATCTGCAACTCTGACAACAAGAGCTGGACACGGATAAAAGCGGTTTATTTGGAGATCAAAGAAACCAATGAAAGAGGATCCGAGCAGAGACTACATTAATGAGCCATAAACTGAATCAAATTCTTTGTCGACAGATGTAACATGTGGACATTTTCCTCGCTGCTTATGCAATGTAAAAATGTAAAATGTAAAAGCTGTATAACATATGGGCTCATTCCATGTTTTCATTGTCCGCTTATCAACATGCTATTTCTACTTACTACCACTAGCAGGTTATATGTTATATGTTATCCGTTAAGGGAGACCTTCCCTGACGTTCACTTGCAGGTTTGTTACATAGATAGGACGCTAGATTGTGGTGACTGCTAGCATTCAGTAATGTAGTATACTGTATTACTTAATATATTGTTTCCTGTATGTCCCCATGGTCCCTAGTATGGTGATCTACCTTCAGTTGTTGGCGATCTATAGCCCATTTTATACTCTGTTGTTCTAATTTGAAATCCAATTTTAGAGAGTTGCTAGTTTTATTCCTTGATAGTGTGATATTCTAGTTGATTTTACTGTCCTTCGTTGGCAGGTTTTTATAATTTATATATATTAATGGTAAGGTCACAACTTTATTATAGTCACAATATGGCTGAAATATTGCCGGTGTGACTTAAAATCTGAACTCACTCACTCACTTTTATATTGTGATGTCATTTATATGTAAAATATTTTAGATTTAATTACTTGTCTCAAATTTATTCCTGTGATAATCTAGTGGTTTTACTGTCCTTTGTCGACAGGTGTTTTGCAATGTAATTGTGTTCATTGTTAATTTATAACTTTTTAAGTCACAGTATGGCTGAAATATTGCCGATGTGACTATAAATTTTAACTCACTCACTCACTAGTATATTGTTTCTGTATTTGCAAGTGTAAAAGTAAGTGAATAAAACACCTTATCATATTATCATATACCTGTGTAAGCCTCGCCGTACTTTTAAGACGACAAATAAGGAAGTATGGAATGTACTTAGAGAGACAAAAACATATTTTTAATTATTAATATAATCGCTAACATTTGTTTATAGGGTGACCACAAGTCCATAAAACAGTAACCGTTCCATGCAAACTGGGGTCCGGAACTGTAACTGAACCACAAAAGTCCAATGTACGAGGTGAAACAATCGGTTACTTTAATGAACAACACTTTAATTCATGCTTGTGTAAAGAGTAATGATGTTTTCGTAATATACGAAAATTAAAACATTGCTCTTAATCCGTCAGTACATTTAGAAAAATATGAATAAATAGTTATAATGCTCAAGCCATATATTAAGGATCCCACAAAATAGGTCGTTTGAAAAAATACATGAAAACGTTCTCATGTATCAAACGAAATACTTCCAAATCAAAATGTTATATTTTTCCTTAAAGGATAATTTCTATGTGGATGCTCTTATATGTTAATATGAGCATACTACTTATCAGTTTATAAAACAAAACAAAAATCAATATTCTAACCCGGACCTTCACTGGTAACAGGTTTGGAAGTTAGTGTCGTGACCCATCGTGGGAGACGTTGGTTCTAATATCAGGGACTGCTTTTTTACAGGTTAAATAGCAGAGATGTTGCTGAGTGTGATGTCACTCTGTGGGTTACGATATTGATTACACACGTGTTTGTTTCACTTCCGTATGCACATATGCCATCAGAGATCCAGCGCTGAGGAAATTTAGTTATTGAGCTTTAATGAAACATGTGAATTTATATTCAACATGTTGATTGATATATTTAAGATAACATGTTCAAGTGGATCCATCACGGTGTTGCAGCATCTGCTAAATAGCACTTCAGTTCAACACGTGCACCAAAAGATAATAATGTATTATTCTATTTTATATTTTCATTCATCGAAGACAAGGGAAGCTGTCGTTAATGATGAGCTGCACAGGAAGTGTTTGAGTGTGATACATTATCCAATATCAGTGCGATGGTATCTTATCTATTTCACAATGGCAAAAACTAAAATAATAAAGGGCAGATATTTAAATTCCAGCTGCAATGCAGAACAGACACTCTGTCATTGTCACAGTCTTCAGATGAATAATCCCTCGCTGAACACCGAACACATATTTTCAATTTTCCTTAAAAAAGATGACAGATGAAAGTGCAATTTTATTGGACTGCGATTATAGGATTACAGTAATTACGTTTCATTGATTGGAGATATTTCAGCAACAGCATACCTTCCCCTTGTAATCTTCCGTGGCAATCCAACAAGTGATGTTTTGCCTGTGGATGAGGTAAACGTTGTGGTTTCAGTAAAAACGTTGGCAGCTTTAACTGTCCACTGTAATAAGGACGAACATGCTGTTCTCCGAATCAAACGAAAAACCTATTTGCTCAAAGGTGTTACCACTTATTTTACTTTAAATTCCATCCGTAAATTCGATTATCTTGATAAATGAATAATGAGCTGGAATTTAGTAGGAAATACACATAATTGTGATAAATGACTTCATAACGGCGTTATTGGTATTCAAATGTAGGAGATACGTAGAAGACTGCACATCCATACCAAAATGCTTAACTTTTAATACGCGCACCCTTATTGTGGTTAATGACATATTAAATAAAACAGAATCATATTAACATTATTATAAATGGCAAACAAGAATCATGTATTATGTTATGGGGAATTGGTGGATTCCATCTGCACAATGGAGGGAGAGGGCACTAAGTTTACGCCACTTCAACCCCCCTTGAAGGTTATGTCACGAACCGACAAAGTCAATAATTCATTATAACAAATTATAATTCATATTCTTATCACAATACATATAAAAAATTATCAATTGTTTCGATTTCCTTTAAAAACTCAAAACATATACTGAGTCAAAAAAGAAACTTCACTTTCTTTCTTCAGGGCACTATAAAAGAACAAGAGATGGTAAGATGGTTAAATTGTTATTATTTCATTGCTGAGATCTGTGTGATGTACACGATACACTGACAGTGCCATAATCAGTTCCATTAGGCTACACCGCCGTTCCAAAACATGGGTATACAGAATGTCAAGTCACAAGAATGAAAATGCGAAATTTCTCAGTTCAATAACTTTTTGGCCGCCCCGCGCATTCACCACTGCCAAACACTGTCTCCTCATCGACTGCCTGATGCTTGTGAACACGTGGTTGGGGATTCTACGCCATTGCTCTTGCAAGGCAGCGCTAAGTTCCTGCAAATTCTGAGGTTGGTTCCTAAGACCACGAAGCCTTCTCCCAAGTGCATCCCAAACGTGCTCTATCGGATTAAGGTCAGGGGACCTCGATGGCCAGTCCATGACGTTGATTCAAGCGTTTTGAAGGAAATTTCGTGTCAACATCGCGGTATGCGGCCGAGCGTTATCATGCTGGAACTGTAGACCTGGGCCATGAGCCGCCATGAAAGGAACGAGTTCAGGGGTGAGCACCTGGTCGCGGTAAGCAGCAGCGGATGACCAGAAGTCGGTAACAGTTGTTCCCAGAGAAAGCACCCCACACCATGCAACTTCCGCCCCCGAATCTGTCTACTTCCTGTACACAACATTGGGCATACCGTTCACGACGTCGTCTCCAGACTCTATGCCTGCCGTCCGCGAATCTGAGGGTAAACCTGGATTCATCGCTAAAGACGACTCGATTCCAGTCTCTCTGGGTCCATCGGAGGTGACGTTGGGCCCACAGCAGACGTTGACGTTGATGAAACGGCGTCAATATTGGCCCACGATATGGACGTCGAGAATGGAGATTGGCAGCCCGCAACCGATTTCGAATGGTCTGTGAGGACATTCGACCTCTAAACAACTCAGCCCTGGTTCGTGTAGCCGGCAGAAATCTGTCACGTAGGTGACGTAGGACGATTTGACGGTCTTCTGCTCGTGACGTCACACGTGGACGACCCGACCTTGGGCGATCAGAAGTGGTGCCAGTTTGTTGTAGACGACCTCGCAAGTCATACACAGTACGACGGCTGCATCCCATTGCTCTTGCGACGTCAATAACTGATCTTCCCGCTTGCAACATGACAACGGCACGTTCACGTTGCACATTTGACAATCGTGGCATTTCAAGTACCGTTAGAACTGTGGTTCAAAAGTGTTTTTTCAATTCTTGAGGCCAGTGCAAACACGTGCATATGAAAAAAACTTCGATGCGAAGATCACGTGATCGACTGCACGTGCAAAACCTGATTTGGCACTAACGTCATTTGCACGACGAATGGATGGGTTTGAGTGGGTTTTGCTAACGTTTTTCTAGAGTCGAAAGATAGGGATCCCATTTCGGATACATAGATGTATCATCAGAGAAACATTATTCATTATTTTTCAAATTACATTTTGTGAAGTTTCTTTTTTGACTCAGTATATATGAACATGTACAAGTACATAATTAAAAGCGAATCCTGCATCGTTTTTACATTGATATAGTTATCCCTTGTGATGGAAAAATCAATTCAGTTTTTATATTGACATAGTTATCTCTTGTGATGGAAATTATTCCAGCAATATCACACGGGGTTCACACATTTTACCCATGTGGGGATAAAAAGAATGATCTCTTCCTATAAGTATAGCCAAGCCTTAAACGTGACAATACTCCGAAGCTAAGGTGCAAATATGTTTGTTAACATATTTAGGCAAAAAATAACAGATGTCAATTTTAATATAAATGTCGTTTTGCATTGATGAATCCTGTTCTAAGCATTTGTTCAGTTCTTAAATCTGTAGCTGCTGTAATAGCTGACTGGTTTTTTTTTTTTCTTTTCGTTTACAATCAGCTGTGGTGATGCACGATGTTGTCGACGACTTGTGTTTGCCCTCTTGTCATGACAGGCAATTAATTCTGCCTTAGCTGAAGCAACAGGGGTATTTGATTAAAAAGAACCAATTACTGGACACAATAAGACGTAGCAAAAGAAATAATGTCATTGCCTGAGATCATTAGTGCTGACTTTAGCTGGGCCACAATGGGTGTTTGTATGTGGTCTGTGTCAAATATGATTTCAACATGTTCAGTTTGAGCATTGACGTTCATTTGCAATAACTGTTCCAGCACACTTTCTTTTTCATTGTGTCCAATGAAGACATTATGGTCAATGTATTTCAATTCGATGCTTTGCTTTTTTGTTTAACGCCACTCACAGCAATAGTCCAGCTAAATGAAGGTTGTCAGTGAATAATAGACAATCCAGAGATTCTCATCACGAACATGGATCTACGCATTTGGGATACCACGACAAATGTCAACCAAGTCAGCGCGTCTGATCTCCCGATCCCGTTAGTCGCCTCCAACCACTAAACAACAACTAAAAATAGCAAACACTATTCAAAACAATTTTTGACAAAGCATGATACGGAATGATCCCACAAAAAATTGCAGAGGCTCAGATTCAAGGCTCAGTTCACTCTGAATGACCATGTTCATGTTAGGTGAGTGAAGATAAGAGATCCCTGGCGATGTTTTAGGGCCGTCAACGATGAACAAAACATACATAATCACCAGTCGACTATCATATGTTCACACGCTTGTATTTTAGTGAAATTGGCTATTGTGAAGTTAATAGTTAAATACTGGGGCAAATATATTGTTATTTTTCTATACACTACCCAAGTGGGTCAGGGGTCAGGCACTAGGTAAAATATTCCCTCAATTCTTTACAAAACATTTATGAAATCAGCTCGGCCGCATGTACCCAGCTCTAGCCACCAAGTACATAAACTAACGACGCGTTTGCTTACAAGATATATCTCTTGTCAGCAATATCACTGTGATTTAGGTATAACATTTAGGACTTAGGTTTGTACCATCATTCACTCAATAATTGGTCTCTAAATCTTCTGTTATGGTACCAATGTTGGTTCCTCCATACCGACACCGGCTGTGCAGTCTCCCGAGCGTCAACAAGTGTCATCAGTTATTCCTTGTAAGGAGACATGGAATTCCGTCATGTGAGTGTAGTCAGTAAAGGTCAGACGAATGAGAAAATCCCATAAGATCAATATTTGTATTAAGGAATGCCTTCTCGGCTCATCTTTAATACAACTAGTCTTCCTGTGAAGTTCCTGATAAGGTTAACCCTTGTCGATGTCATGATACTGATGATGAGTGTTCCACACAATGATATATATATTCTGAACACGAGCAACAATGTGTCTGTCATAAACTACGATGACATTGCAACAACCCTACATGATTTAAACTCCACTGGGTATTCTCTGATCAAAAACAGAATGTTTGTTTATGTATATTGTTACTTTAGCATTTTAAAATGTCAGTTTTACAGTGATGGATGAATATTTCCAATTACTCTCTGTTTCATAAACATAAGAAGTTGTTTAAGACATCATGAAAGCGAAGAGAGGACTTATATTCTCATACATAATATATATATATATATGTCTACATAATGACATAGTGAGTGAGTGAGTTGCGATTTTAAGTCACATGGGCAGTATTTCAGCCATATCGTGACTAAATCAAGTTACATATATATTAAGAACTAAAGGTAAATTATAAAATTCTGTCTACGAAGGACAGTAAAACACCCAGATCATCAGAAATATAAATCTAATTAGTGATTAAATCTAAAGTATTTCAACTATACATGACAATACAATATAAAAACAGGCTATAGATTGCCAACAACTGAAGGTAGATCACCATACTAGACACCATGGGGACTTACAGTACATTTGCTTTCTGCATGGACCTTAGCTGGATTTACACCATCCCTTCAGCTGTTAGCAAATCTAGCCATACATTAAAAAGACACATATTCTACGATTAAAAAAGTGGAAAGTTTTGATATATATTTAATGTTTTGGGACTTACGTACCCTTCTCAGGAGGACAATGATTTTGCAGTACTTTAACCCACTTTATTGATACAGCCAATAACAATCCGAGTTACTACTTTAAACTTGCAACCATAACATATTTATCTATTTAGAAATCATTCAACAAATCTAATTATTTTAAAAATGCAATAACTAAATGAGTACTGATCTTGTTCGTGATTTTAAATAGTTATTCCTTGTGATGGAATATTCAAAACAGTCAAACAGGACATGCTTGACCGTGATTCTTTCATCACAAGGCATACAAAACGGAGGATCCACACATTTTAACAGGTATTCATGAGTATATCTTGCATGGCCAATACGACATCGTCGCTTGCTGACATCTTCAAACCTGGACTGACCGATACAGGGTTTTGTTGCATGTAATTTATTGAAGCCTATTTGGGTGCCGCACTTCTTCTGCATCAGATCCCGGATGTAAGTTCTAATGCTAGCTTTGTAATCAGAGTATGGAATAAGAAGTGGTGTCACAGATTTGTTGAGCGCTGCCTTGGCAGCAAGATCGGCCATTGTGTTCCCAGAAATGCCAACGTGGCTTGGTAACCAACAGAGGACAATGTGGTATTGGCCAGTAGCAAGATCATGATATAATTCAATAATTTCGATTAAAAGTGGATGTTTACAAGAAAGATTTTAATAGCCTGAAGACAAGAAAGAGAGTCGGAAAATTATATATATATTGTTTATATTAAAGGTGTGTTTTACTATATTTAAGACATTTGCCTCTGCTGTAAAATAGAGCTGTTATCATAATGACATAGAACATATTTACACGTAAATTGAAATTAGCCCCAAAATGCACTGGCATCTGGAGGCGTGGGACATTCATTAATACTACTTTCAAGTAAGACATATATTTAACGTAGAATTATACAAATACACATTATCTTTCATGAGAGTAATGTGGTTTCCATCAGCTGTGATATCAGTGGTGGTATATATGCACAGTAAAGAGTGAAAACATTCACAGTGATTATTGTATACACAACATTGCTTTCAAATACTACCTGCGTTCTCAGATCGTATTTGCAAACTTAACGGTCAGTGATCATCAGCTTAGTGAAATTACTATGCAAGAAATGGGTATGTAAATATACAAGTAATGAGTTTGCACGGTAAGGCGACAGAGTGAAATCTTTATCGTCCAATATGCTATGTATTAAACGTTACGATGACACAGCTGACATGGAAATGACGGAATGGAACAGACGGCTCATCGTGTTCGATAGGTACACAAGATGCATGTTGCTTGAAATCCTGTCAACAGAGTATGACAATTGATTTATACCTCATCATTATCAGCATCCGGGATGAAATTGATCTTGTCGCACAGTGCCTACATGTTGCCGGAGGTGGTGAATTATTACTTATTTGATTTAGGCTTCTAGGACGAATTTCTGACTCAATTATTGGACACGTCTAGAGACAAACACCTTGGTATTTAATGACCTCAGTCTGAACGACACTTTCTAAATGGTTCCGGTTTTCTATATGTGCATACTCCATTACACAACGGAAAACCCACACAACAGACTATACTGCAACACGTTGGAAATGCCACTCAGCAATAAATAGGAAATAATACTAATAATGAGTGAGTGAGTTAATATTTAACGTCACATCGGCAATATCTCAGCCATATCGTGACGAGAACATATTTGACATTGAAATAGAATATATGTATATGATAAAAACCTGTCTACGAAGGACAGTAAAAGAACTAGAATATCACAATTACAACTAAAACTAGTGTTGAAAGTTAAAACTAATAGCACTATTTGGACAATACAATATAAAAACTGGCTATAGATCGCCAACACCAGAAGGTAGATCACCAAATTAGGGACCATGGGGACTTACATTACTTTTGCTACCTGCATGGACCATAGCTGGATACAAACTGTGGGATTAATATCCTCCCTTCAACCGCTAAGGATTGAAGTCAAATTTAGCCAAAATTAGAATGACAAGAATACTACATTTAAATCAACTGGTAAATTTAAATTTCCTTTGAATGTTTCGGGACTTACGTACCCTCTCAGGAGGACAATACTTTTCCGCTACTTCAACCCCCTTTGAGGGTACAACCATTAACAATCTCAGTTACTAATCTATACTACCAATAATAAAACATGTATCTATTTACAAATCTGTTAACAAGTCTAATTCTTTAAAAATGCAATAATTAAATGAGAACTTATATTAGTAAAAGGATCCTTGATGGTTCGTGATTTGAAATAGTTATCCCTTGTGATGGAATATTCAAATAATACTAATAAAAGAAATCGTTATTGAAACTAAAAAGCCTGTAAAATTGTATTTTCGTTTTTTTTCCGCCAGGTAAATATATACATACACAGACGGATTCAGGACTCGTTCCTACGGAACAACTGTGCGTTAGATATGTGGTTTGTTCCTCAATATTTCCAATCATTTACAACGTGTCTGTTTTCGATTGGTTCTGAAGAGATTGGGGCCAACCGACTTTATAGCTTAAATGCTCAACAAATATCTAGCATCGTTATAACCTGAAGCTACACCTTTCCCAGAAATTATTGAGAAAATCTATGTTTATAATACTGATAATAGGATTTTAAAATAGGTTTATATTATGTGGTAAGGTACTCAATATGGGAGGCAACAGAATGTCCAGAATAATGAGGGAGAGAAGAAACCAAAAAGGATTTAGAAATATTGAGAATATGGATAAAGTGGTGCTCGAATTGGGATACGCTGTCACACGATTTCCTACAAACTTTAACCGGTAGTGTACTTAGGCTCATTCAATCCTCTATTGAAAGGCAAAAGGTCTCACAAAATACTGAAAAGACACTTAGTATCATATATCAACATATTCGCTTCAGTAAAACTTCAACATGTGTTAGATACTTGCCAAAAGAACTTTCTCAATAATTTCTGGGAATACTATACTACCCATCAAAAGTATAGAGTCGCTTAAATCAATCACTATACGTTATGTATGTACATATGGTTACAACGAAGATGAATTTTCAACTAACTTGTGGGAAACATTTGCAAACCTTATGCAGATTTATTGCAAGAGGATCATGCATCAAATTCTGAAAAGCAAGTGCAAATACCGTGCATGTGAACAGTTTTATAAAAATCGCCATTTCATCACTAGCTGAACACATGACAATAAACTTTTCAACGTCACGAATTTGTTTTACAATACATCAGGTCATGTATAAACAGTACCTTTAAATTGTATGGCTTATTTTACAAATCTAGTTCTGAACAGTTGACTGAAGTAAGTGGCTACATTTACACTAGTGAGTCTAAACTTTAGATGGAGAGTATATATAATATATTTGTGACCTAAAATATGGTCCTTTATTGCGTTTCGGGCGTCGGTGGAATGATATTTTGTGTTGCTTGGGAGTACCACACCGTAAGTGTTTTTATCGTCTGAAAGTGGTGGAACTGGATGACCTCTGCATTGTTGTGTTTCAGTCTGAAGATGTCTGAATGGGTCTGTTTATGGTACTTGTACATGTAGAATACTATCTTCACCCAAATCCCAAATACATGTGTACAGTCAGGCCGCGTTTATCCGAACACTTCCGTTTTTCATCAAAAAACATTTCACCGTGAATGCATAATTATGCTTGGCCAATTTATTTGAACTGTATGTTGTTACATTGGAATTTCTGTATTGGTTTCAACTTGATAAAATAACACGTGTATGGTTGTAATATTTGGGGGCATATTTCTGTATGACTGTTTATGGTTGATATTTTGTTGCCGTAAAAAGGGATAGTCCCTGATTGCATTTTCCCATGTTAGCAATTTCTCAGTCTCATTTCACATCATTGTCCCAGGCATTTACCAAGGTTTTGTGATATGTAAAGAGCAATGCAAGTTGGATAGCATAGTATAATGTTTGTGTTGAAATTGTTAATGTATAGTGAGTGAGTTTAGTTTTACGCCGCACTCAGCATTATTCTTTATATATAGCTTTCACGTTCCAGGGGCTCGCAAAATACAACGCATTTGATTTAGCATTTCCCAAGACTAATATCTAACTCAGCTATCGGACACGTCCTGGAACAATATCTTAGGATCTTATTCGATGCCTGTAGAATTTGAATTGTTGCAGTATGCAACAAGCATATACTTATTAAGACAACAGAAACTGCTGCCAGCATACTGCACATTGTAAATGTAACTCGTGCTCAACAGTAAATATTTGATTTATGTACAAACATATTACTTAATGGTATTGAAATTCCAGCTTTTCCATGTAGAAAATATTATACTTGTGCTTCGGAGTTCAGGACAATGTTTTGCATGGTGTGTACTCCTCTTTGAAATATTCTAGCCTACAACACCGTATCTGTATTCGTAGTGTTGGGACGATATCTGGTCATTCTTCTATCCTGAGATTCTGCTTGACCACTGCAGAAATAGGTCAGTACTAATAATATCTGACGTCGTTAATACACTGGTGGTAAATGTGACCTAGATTATACCGCTATATACGTTATGCGAAGGGGTGTAATGGGACTTTGCGATGCCAAGAAGTCTCACCGCCTAAGTGTTTTATCATATAAAACTGGGTTAATGGATACAGGAATGGCTTTTGTATTGTTGTGCTTCAGTCGGTTAGAGACTAAAAACTGTTTAACGCCCCCCTCTCCATGTAAGGTACCTTATTGTCCCAGACTCTGAATCATGCCGAAGGCCGTGTATTTCACCAAGTTTCCCAAAGTCGAGAAACTGAATTGCTTTGTACGTCCATCATTAAACTGGCAACCTATGATACAAAGGAAATATTTTTCAGAGCTTCCTTAAATAAAATCCACCTCCTCGTTTTGTTTTAGGCTTATCAGACAGCTATGTACGTTGGTTCGTGTCTGGGTTCGCTGTGATTATTTTTTGGTTTTCTCAGAACCGTGCCCACGCTCGTGGAAGCCACGAAAATGATACACCTGTAAAACCTGCATTCCTCCGGGCTTTCATCATATACTATTCACACTTTGTCAAGGATCAAACCATTGATTCAACAGAAAACTATGGTGTGGGGTCCAATTTGGTTTTAATAGCTAAGCTCATGGTAAGCATGGATCCTAGGTGTCAGTATGTCACTGCCTCTTGTGGATCCCATACCTGCTATTCATAGGTTGTGTACTTGCCAATGACTCGTTCAACGATTTGTAAAATGGTTGATTGGTGCCATAAAAGAAACATTTTTTATGGTTACTCATTAAGTGCATAAGTTTAGATTAAAGTGTCATGTTTGTAAATCCAAATTGATGCCTAACATCTGAGGCTAACTACTGTACAAAGGCTTGTGGACCACAGGCCTAAATTACAATCGAATAAACTTCTTCTTCTACATCGATTAATTTGAAAGAGAAGTCAGATATATATGTGTAATTGCTATCATCTTATTCCGTAATGGTGAAATCACGTTACTCGCCAAACATTCGTCAATTATGTAATTGACTCAATGCATAAACGTTTATAATAGGAATAATATGTTGCTCCATGTTTCCTTTCCCACCTTCGTAGCATGCGGTGTCCAGTACAGACATATTTAATTGTTCTTGAAATTATTAATCATCGTCAGAATACTCTGAAGTTGCATTATTTGTATGGGGGCCTACTGGCTGACGAAAAGCTAAATGATAGAATACCGTAAACCGTAAAACCGGGGCATGGCTACGACGCCTGTAACCACAATATGACGACATGGATCCCTACTAATACTATCAACCATTGCTTTGTTTAATGCAAACGCAATATTAAACGCAATGAAGAACGACATTCATTGGCTTATTATCGACCGGCTAGCATTGTGCTTCCCGTTTGTCTACGGAGACACGATAATAGCCCGCGAAAGGAAATATAAGCATACCTATCACTTTGGGATACACATGCAATCCCCTTGTAAAAAGATAGGAAATATTGGGTAGACAAATGAAACAATCAGATGTGATCAATAATGTGTTCTGGAAAACATGAGCTCATCTTTAACAAAAACACTTAAGCACTGCAGTTTCTGATAATGTCAAGCCACCTCTGTTTAAAGATAGATTAATACTGGTAGTGTATTGCCATCTAAACACGGGATGCAAGCAAATCGGATGATTACAAAAATGGAGATAACATCATACAAATCATAAGTGTTTAATGGATGAGATGGACCATCGTCAACAGAGTATTCAAGTATTCAAACATGAAATTGTGTATGATATTGCCAACTCAAACTTCATTTCAGAACCACTCATATTTAGATTTAAGACTTTACGACTTTACGACGCTAAAACAAGTACAATGTATAAGATCGAGAGGAAGAGAAATAAATTGACATATCAACTTGCAGCAAGACATAATCAGCTGCTCTTTAACATCACAAACATGTTCATCAAGACATTAATCTTAAAATTTCTGGATATTTTCGTAAAATGGAATTCAAGTATCAGATCGTGTTGGAGCAGTACGACAAGATATGAAACATTGTAATATTAACATGCTAAGTTACAAACTGAACGTTTATGTCGTTTCAATTAATGTGTTCGAATTGGAAGGTTGGTAGTGACTTGTCATGATGAAATATTTCACTTTGAAATGATATCCTTGAAGAAAATGTTCATTTACAAATGGAAGGAAATGGCAGTAACTCAGAAACAAGCTCTTTTGAATTGCACTTTAGACACGTCTTTATAAAACCATTAACCATATCAGATGCACGCGGCTTGTCCAAAAAATGGAAATTGATTCCATTTAACGAACTTTTTCACTTGAAACACATGGGATTAGCATAATGGTTTATTTCTCTGAAGCAACTATTCTGAGTAGTTGCAGGGAAAACAAAAATAACAAAAGCAAAAAACCACTCCCGGGAAATGGCTCCGTATCAGTGTCCATTTAAGCTATAAACATTATTTTCACACATTCACAAATAGGGAATGTGTGTAATGGAACACCATGAAAATCAGTAATTTCATGAAATCCCTTGATTTCACGAAGTCAGTGACTCTTTCATGGATTACGTGAAATCCCTGGTTTCACACATTCACTGTTACATATATACTTTACTACAAAACAGTTTTGTAAAGGAATGTGTCGCCTCGAGAACTAGGAGAAATGTCCAGCGTCTACGTTAATGAAAACCAGAATTTATACATAACAACTGACAGACAGACAAACGGACAGATATGCGGACAGACAGACAGGCAGACATGCTAGTTGTTAAGGTAAAGATTCTTATTCCCATCAGTTTGTTCATTTGTAGTGATAACATGGTTTCCGCAAGATCAGACACATCATCCTTGCAATTCCTCGTAATGCACACAAAGTGAACGGTGGACGTCCCTGAGCGAAAAAAAACATTTGAGAAGAACTATTCTAATCGTAAATTAACGTCACCACGACAGAATTAACACAGACTGTTTGACTGCGGAAATGGTAATGATAATCTACTTTAATGCAAAGCTTTGTCTGGTGTCTGATGCGTGCGCGCGAATGAGGAGTTCTAAATAGTTCTGATCGTCTGATGACTGCAACTTCATCCAACTGGGGGGCGGTGTGATTCCCTAGTGGCTTAAGCGTCCGCTCGGCACGCCGAAGACACGAGATCGATTCCCCACATGGGTGAAATGTATAAAGCCCATTTCTGGTGTCCCCCCCGTGATGTTGCTGGGATATTGTTAAAAGCGGCGTAACACTGAACTCACTCACTCACTCATCCAACTGGAGATGCTGGAACATGTTTTATGCCAATAAATAGGTTCTATAAACTGGTAAATCTAAACAGATGTCTGTGCATATAGATATGAGATATAATAATGTAACCAGGGATATGACGGTAGCATTTTATAGAAGCAACTCCACGAACAGTGTTCCTGCAGTTAAGAGACATTAACAATATGTGTGAGCTGTAAGAAGTGTAACCATCCCTGTCCTCGTGTGAGGTAGCTATATAAGATACATTCCCTTATTCATGTATTAATTCCAGACTTTTCGTAAAAACGCGCTGTTGCCGTTATCACTGTAACGTTACTTAATGGCCAGACTGGACGAATTATCAGTTGGTTGAGTTAATCTCGTTGCCTGTATTGCACGCGTGGTCTGGCTTAATTATCTTTCATTTCTTGCAAGACATACTCTGTCCATAAATAAACTAGTCTGTTATATATAACCTGAAAGACGTTCCTACATAATGTCATGTGTAACATGTGGATTCCTTCGCTTGATTTTTAATGTCAACTTGTACGAGGTGATATTTCGACATTTTGCATAAATATAGCGCCATAGAGCAATAAGAACGTTTTAATGTCACTTAATTCTTCCCTATTAGTCAGGAATTAGGCAGCGTATTGATCTCCGTCTGGGTGTCTGATTCCAGTAGTGGGCATTATAAATATAGATTGGCTCATTAACTTGGCATGTAAAGCTTAAACATTAAATGTTAGTCACATTCCTTGACCCTATCTGACGTACAGACACCGATGAAGGAAATGTTTGGACGATTATATTCACGTTGACATAAGTAAAGATGAAGAATACAGACATCTCATATTGTGTTAGGTTATCTGTATATATCACCGATCAACCGATCTGAAGGTAAACCATTGTATTCTACAAGTTGATGAGATGCATTCACGGGGATTTTCCTTCGGGACCACCTGAATCTTCTCTCAAAAGCTGAGCTTATGGTGCATATGCTTTTTCAATGTTTCAGTAAAACACATTTGACTCCTATCCAAATGCGAATTCTCCCCAACACGTCAAACCTTAAAATTATCACGAGTTTCATGTCCAAGGGGGCTGTTTTCCTGGCAGCAAACCCGATAACCTTCTGCAATACAGGTACAATCTAACACAATAGGGAGTTGAACGAATCAGTACATAGAATGTAACATTTCGTAAGCGAGGTCAGCACATATACTGTGCTTTTCATGAATCTTGTCACTCATATTTATGTCAACAGAATCAGAAAATTCGATGATATAGCTTACATTAGATTTTGCAAAGAGAGACATTATCTGGCTTGTTATTTTTATGTATTCATATTCCATGACGTTCGCTTTATATCCTAGGTGTGTCATGGATGGTAATTAACACAGAACCATGGTAATAAACAGGAAAGAGCCACACTTTCATTACATGATCAACATGTTATATTTACAGTTTGATACAAAATACCACATTAACGTTTACAAGTAGGTAGTGGATGATCCTGTAGCAAACAAAATGCCATCTGTTTCACGTTTTCGACGTTCTCCTGAGCAAAAGATTTCGAAAGATTCCTCTTCTCCTCAAGACTCTTTTTCATCTTCTACATTGCAGCAACAGCAACAGCAGCAGCAGTAGTAACAGCAGCAGCAGCAGAAGCAGAAGTAGTAGTAGTAATAGTAAAAGTAACAACGTTAGAAGTAGTAGTTGCTGTGATCGTAGTGTACCAGAATAAAGATCACAACGTCGCTGTTATCTGCATGCCCGCTGTTATCTGCATGCTCCTCAGATTCTTTGACAATTTTAGATACGATGTTGCAGTACGTATATGGCACTGGCACTGACTTACTCAAATCACTCTGAGGCAGTGTGGTACCCTAGTGGTTAAAGCGTTCGCTCGTTATGCTGAAGACCCGGGTTCGATCCCCCACATGGGTGCAGTGTGTGAAGCCAATTTCTGGTGTTCCTGGAGTATTGCTACACGCTTCGTAAAACCGTATTCACTCTTTCACTCAAATCTCCTACTTTGCATCGTGTCTCGCCAAACAATAAAGCCTGTATCTATCAAAGCAGCATGTGCTCCAATGAGAAAAGGTAGTTAACATTCCACCATTTGGCTTGAGAAAGACCATAACATTTGTTCAGATCAGGTATATAATGTAAACTTTGGATAAATGTCTGTTCTTCTTCCGTTGATTTCACCATCATAAGGGATAAGTATTTCAATGTAAAAAGTGTTAACCCCCTGGATGCCACAGGGACATATATGTCCTTCCCCTTCAACCCTCAATTTGAAGTCCAATAAAAATCAAAATATATCACGCACACAAATACACTCCACAGTTTCGAATTCTGGGGGAAATTTCCTGTTTCCTGATACCATCCACTAATATTTTAGACAAAGCTCAAGTGCTGAAAATGACCTTTCAATATAGGCTTCATCGAAAATGTCGCCATTTTGGACACAGTACGAAATCGCGATTCACAACGTTAATTGCTGTATGTTTTGAAATGTGAAAATCAGATATATTACTGGGAGTATTGAATTTAAAAATTAACATATTCATGATCACTGACATCAGTTTTACATGAAATCGCTAATGATAATTCAGAAACGTTGCCGATGAATCTAGAATCGGTTGGGATGTTTTCGAAAATACACTAAAACGAAAGCCGTAGAGCGCTTTCCGCCATATTGGATAGTGTTTACAAAATCAGGTTTCGCGAAGGCCGGTATTGAGACGCCTATTACATCTTGTATATTTCATATTCAGCTTCGAAAACTGCATCACTGAACTCCCCATACATTTTAGAATCAATCTGCAACTGGTCTTTGTCACCAATACCAACTGTCTAGATAAAATGAGACGAAACATATTGGGTGTGAAAACGATTTTACACTGCGAAGCATTTTCTGAAATTTTCCAACATTCATCCGTTTATTCATTGCTTGCAATGGCCCAATACCTTTGTAATATGCATGGGAAGAGTATCGTAGCAAGAAATAGGAAATTATAAATAGATACAATGCAATGATTTGATAATTCATAAGAAATTATCAAAGTTTCCCTGCAGCGTGACGCCATGACTGACGCAAAATCACGCAGAACGACAACGGTAATTATCTGCATTTCTGGCTTCTTCTTTTACTTATAATGAAAACGATAAAACATGTAACAATACACAGATAGTCAGAATCATTCTGATTACTTACATCTCATATTTATGTACAAACGATCACTGAATCAATGGAAGGGTCTTCGCAAAATCCTCTGTACCCGTGTCAGCAAAGCCGCCATTTTGTAAGAAATCGGTCAACGGTAGTGATTTACTACGTCAACATTGTTGTACATATTAGGCATCTTCTTTGAGGTGAAGGTCGGTTGAACAAGAGAAAACTCAATCGCCCAATCCTTCCAATTACATTGTAAGTATTATGATGTATATTTTGCGTATAGTTCAGATACTTTTTCATGAAACTATATTTTTCAATATCATATCATACGTGCATATAGAGTTTACGGTGTTTTATTTTTTGAAGTTTTTGATTGTTTGAATAATATTTACATAAGAAATTGACACATTTAGTGCAGTACACCATATTCTAAACCTTTACACAAGTGTTAGAAGATCAAACGTAGCAATAACTGCAACTACTTTAGTTCCTATGATGTACAATATTCAATGCATTTGAAGTTGTTGGCGATCTATAGCCCGTGTTTTATACTGTATTGTCCTCTTTAATTGAAATGGTTTAGCTTTGCTCGCTAGTTTTATTCATATATGTGATTCTCTAGTATTTTTACTGTCCATCGTCGACAGGCTTTAATCTTCAAAACGTTATCTCTTTATATTGCATAACTTGTTTTCGTCACGATATGGCTGAGATATTGCCGATGTGACGTTAAATATTAACTCACTCACTCACTCACTTCAATGCATTTGAACTAATATTGCAGTTTCATATGAACAGGTTAATGAACGTCGATTTATAAGTAAAATTGATAATATTTAATGAAACTTATTTTTAAATGTTATGAAATATATATGCTCACAAATTTATAGGAATTGTCTTGTTCATTGCATATTTTTGTGTCGTTTTATAGACAAAAGAATGATGTATATTGATTGGCCAGGTGCGCGTTTGTCGGAAACGTTTTATGATTCACTATCATTGTTTTCGATAATATAATCAATTCATATTCGATTAAAACATATTGTGATGACAGGATATCAACTCTAACTATATTTATAAGAAAATTGTTTAAAAATATATATACCTTGTCATGTCTTAATTTGGACAAATCTTACATCCATATTCTAATATATAGTTCCATATATAAAAAGCTAGCATACTTATGAAGTGAAATAGCTACATAATCATAAACAAAGAAAATTCTTATCCTAAACAAATATTCGGGTGTTTTGAAATATTATTTTTCATTTACGTTGGTTGAATTGATGCCAAACAGGTGCGCGTGTTGCTCACAATAAGATACACAGTCAAACTGTCTAATTGTTGACACTAATTCAGGACACAATTGAAATGGAAAAATCAGTCATTTTATGTTTTGTCTAAAAAGTGTTAAATTCTGACATTCGGGTGTTTTGAAATATTATTTTTCATTTACGTTGGTTGAATTGATGCCAAACAGGTGCGCGTGTTGCTCACAATAAGATACACAGTCAAACTGTCTAATTGTTGACACTAATTCAGGACACAATTTAAATGAAAAAATCAGTCATTTTATGTTTTATCTAAAAAGTGTTAAATTCTGACATAGAAGTCGAACCCTCTTTACAATTAATAGAAATTAGGTGAGATATATACTAATCTGCATACCAATGTCGTCTGTTTTCGACGACGCAAAATGCATAAAACAAGCAATGACGTCAACTAAAATATTGTATTGTTTTCAGCAATTTCATTACATTTGAAGACATGGCTAGTACTCTGGAATTAACGATGCAAAATTAGTCAAAATACATCTTCACAAACAGGAGAATAAGGGAATCTACGAACTAACTTATATATGGGGTAGGACGATCCAAATCGCTATTACGTGCTTTCACATGTAGTACGTTGTCATCTTTTCTTATAAATTGTGAAACTACCAAAACGTATCCTCTCACATTGGGGAACTTTGAATTGGAATAGTTTGGTTCACCGTGAACAAAATATAACGAAAATATAGTGTCCGTATCCACAACAAATTCTCTCCATGTGATCTGAGTTACATTGACCTAGTGTTAAGCATAACGGAGTTATAGCCCCTTATCATTATACGTGTATGACCTCTCTGTCGTCGTTTGACGTCAAAGAAGAAAATCCATTTTTGACATTTATTGTTACTAATAGTCATTTTTAATGTTGAGCGTATAAAGTTATGCAGAAGCACATAAACCCAATTCATATACACTTATGTCGTTCAGATATCAGGCTGTATTTTCTTCGCTCACACTTTCCGTAAAGATGCCAAATTAAAAAAAATCGTAGCACAGTGCTTTTATCTGTGAGCGATAAAAAGCGGATAAATTTAGTGTTTTTTAAAGCATAACACAAATTTGGACAACGTTTAGCAAGGTCTATTTCTCAAACCGCCGAGGTAGTTGCACTTTTATAATACCAACGGATAGGAAATGTAATATTCTACATTTCTATGGAATTGTATAGCCTTACGTAGATCCAGGACCACGCGAGCGCAATTCTCGCACAACGATCCCTTTTCAAAATGTGCGCCTGAAAACAAACTCGGCATCAAGGGGGTTAAGGATCTTTTTATAACTGTTAATTTTCGTTAATGTTTTTTAAAAGAAGCTGATTTAATTGATCAATTCTGATTAATATATTTTGTAGATAGACGTATTTTAATGATTGGTAATCTAGTTTGTTAGTGGCTGTATCCTCAAAGGGGGTTCAAGTATTGTAAAATTATTGTTCTTCTGAGAGGGTACGTAAGTCCCGAAACATTCAACGCAAATATAAATCTACCAGATTTTTTAAAATGTAGTATTTTTGTTATTTCAGTGTTGCCTAAATTTTACCAAAATCGCCAGCTGCTGAAGGGTTGATATAAATCCAGGTAGGGTCCATGCATGTAGCCAAAGTAATGTAAGTCCCAATGGTTCCTGGCATGGTGATCAGTTTTCAGTTGCTGGTTATCTATGCTGGTTATACATTGTACTGTTGTTACTAGTGATATATTTTTATGATAGCGTTCTAGTTTTAAATTAAGAGCTGTGATAATCTAGTATGTTTAATGGTCCTTCGATGACAGTGTTTTACGTTCTACATTTATTGATTTGATATTGTTCTCGTCACGATATGGCTGCAATATTGCTCATGTTACGTTGAATTAAACTCACTCACTGTTTTTCTTCCACCTGTCTTTGAGTTACTACAAAAATGTAGCTATTTCCTTTGCAAATAAACAAAGACGTGCCTTGCTAAATTATATATACCGATATATGTGTGCGGAATACATGGTTCATATCTGCTGCATCAAATACCACCAGCAATCCCAAAGACGATAAAGCGTTCAATATATTTTCTACAAAATCGCTCCAACTTAGACATCCCTTTGGGTGAGTCAGCTGTGGATGCCTCGATTCTCTTTCAATTTCCTGCAGCTTTGAAGTGTAATCCACGCATACGTATTCTCATTCCCTCAAGCGATGCTTTATTAAGCAATCATAATGCTTAGAATGACGGTCTTTGTTCTGGCTGATAGTGTGGCATTGATGGGATCAACAACTTCAATACGAGGAGATAATGGCAGGTTACGGACATTTTATATGATCGTGACTATGATTTGATTTTACGGACTTCACAGGCATATTCAAAGGGCATCAAGACATGGATATCACCATTAACAGACATAGCTCGGATAGTTTACCTGTGTGGGTGTCAGTCGTTTTAATTTCCCCTCCTTCTTCTGACATATGCACGGAAACCAACAGTCTCATTCTTGTGATTTTTACTGAGGTTTAATTTCCACTGTATATGATCTCACTGGAAAATACAAAAGATTAACAAATATATTAGAAATTCAAAAGTGATCAATTACATGCCATTTCGCCTAGCGTTTCACAAATTCCATAAATCCGAGCATCATAATATAAACATAGGGTGAAGTGACTATGGAATCTCAGAACAGACATAGTTGCGATGTCACATTGTTCCACTCTGGGTAATTGTGACACTTTTTGCTTGTTGTGTGCCGATACAGCAACGCGACAATATCCATTCCAGGGTGAAGTCATCGGAGCAGACACCGCAAGTACAAGGGAATAAATAATGTCAACCCAAGAGTGTAACCAGCCAGCACTAAGGAAGAAAAGCATCTTCATAATATCTTCATCTTATCAGTATGTAGAGTTAACCTTGGTTCGGAAAAAAGCACATGTAACCTTCTCACATCGGTTGAGACCAACACTGGTCCTTTAAAGGTTGGCATTCCCTGGTATGTATGACAATTACAGTACTCACTGGTCTTACTGGCTGCTGTTCTTTCATTAATTGCTGAGTAACTGAATAACAGCCATATGCCATCTAGATAAGGATGGCCAGTAAATATTCGAGACTGGAACAGCCAGTCCAATGCTGACGCTCGATAACATTCACATCAATAAATGTACACATTCAAAAATTAATTCTGAAAACATACAGATGTCATTGCGTGACGTAATATATGATAAAGTGCAGCTGGCATAACATCTAGTAATGCATGTTCTGGACTGTTTACTTGAAATGTCCATCTCACTGCATGTAAAAAGTTTTTAAACGTTGGTCCACAGACACCAAAGGCCATTGTATACAGTGAATGTGGTCGATATCCACTGTACATCAATGCACAATGGCGATTTGTAAAATACTGGTTAAAATTGTGTCGATGCGTCATTATAGAATACCAAAGAAAGCTTTTGACATGTTACTTTATTATGATAACTGTGGATATACAACTGAAATTTCTTCGTAATCGTCTATTTTCACATGGTTTTGGGTATGTTTGGTTGTCTCAAGGTGTTGGTGATACTTCAGTTTTTCTTCAAATGTTTAAGAATTTTGCAGTTAATATGTATTTACAGTCATGGTAAGGTATGATACACGAAAAGACATGAAAAAACCCCAAGGAAACAATGAAACATATATCATGATTTTGTTTTTCATCTCGACTTTCATTAGGACATAATCAGACATACACACGGGTCATTTTGAAACCTGAATAGGTGGCACCATGTGTTCTGTCAATGAGAACACTGTCACTGTCATGGATATGATATTTGTCTCTATCATATTGGTAGTCATCTTCACGGTATAAGGTGTTCGAATGCCTTTGGCATTCCTTTAAACTTTGCATATGCATTACCTATGTTGATCAGGATTTTGTTCAATATGGTAAGGATTGTTAATGCCTGTTGTAACTGATGGCCGACTATACTTCGTGCCAAATCGTACCCCAGGGGTACGATCGAAACCTTTGAGTGTGTGAACGTGGAAGAGAAATATCAAAAGGCATAGGTATGGGTCACATGTAACTAATGTGGCATAATGAACATGAACTTATTATCAGACAAAACACATGTAATGCTGCCCATAATGCCTTGAAGAGCGAGTCTAAAAAATGGGGCAAGTCTGTCAACATCCCCCGATAAGCCCTGTCAACACTGTCAGCATCCCTCGATAAGCTTGTCATAAGAATGTATACGTTCAAGTACTGAACAGTCAAATGAGTCGACAAAGACGACGGATTTTGTTCCACATTTGCAGCGAAGGAAAAATCAAATTTGCGATGTTGGCTGGCGGTGGCTGACGTGTGACCCCTCTCGATATTTATCACACGAGTGTTCAGTGAGGTTGAGACGTGCTGACCAGCCAGCTAGTTCATCACATTGATTCCAGCTGCTTTCGCGAAGGTCTGTGTCAGTAATTGCTTGCATGATCATATTGGTACATCCACTGACGTGGTCGTTGATTACTTCTCCACAATGAAAGGAGTATTTAACTAACTTCATCAACATCTGATAAGATTACGATGGATTACCGAAAGGCAAGGAAGTATGAGCATATTTCTCAATAAACCATGACCAAATCATCGCCAAGATTTACCTGTTGGACAGCATCGTCGAAACACACCATCTCTGCCATCCACAAATGAATGCAATACTATGACTCGTACAATGCTGCAGAATTTGGGCTTGACGCTGCCAGGGCTGCAACACTGGACCAAGGTAAGGACTGTCCCAGCCTAGACCAGCGTGTTCCAGACGTCTAATGACTGTGATGAGGCGAATTTGATCCCCCTGTCTACCGAATGTATCTGATGCTGTTAACGATGCCGTTTTGAACCGATCTCTGTTGGTAGTGTCTGGCTTGTGTCATCGGAAGTTGTCTCGGTCAAGGGAGGTCCGCAACACGTCCTGTTTGCTGATTGCAACTAATCATGTTCAGATGGCTTATGTTTAACTGGTTCACGTGGAACCGTATGCCAATGGCTGTCTACGAACAGTTTGCTCTGGCAAAGTTAATGAGGGAAGATTTGAACGAGATTTGAACTTAGCCAATGTAAGTCTTCATGTTGTAATTCAAACCTTCAATAGTTTGCCTGACGTATATATTTCTGTATGATGTTTTTGTTTTAATTGATTACGGTGCTAATCTACAACTATAATCAAGGCGAACTGGGAATCATGGATTTACGGCGTGCTCAAGATACACAACTTAGAACATGTGGCTTTGTTTTGTTGCATGCCACTTCAGCACAGCTTAAAAACAATAATAGATTAGGTACGTGGCGAAATTCTAAGGACCTGTATGCTTTTCACCAGCATCGGTCTACTTTTAGACTTACACTAAAGAAAACGTGATTTGCCCTAGTCTACACTGATCCTTCATCTCATTTAAGCAAGCGTCCCTTTGGAAGGGGACCACGCATTTTAGCGAGAACATCACGAACGCTATATCATCAATAAACAATTTGATGGAAATACTTTCTGAGACACAAATGGAACTTGTGAAGGTTAAATCGATTGATGTATGACGGGCACGGTAGTATCAATCCTGGAAAGATGTCAGGTTGAATTTAAGATTCGGTCCCGCGATATCTCCCCTGCCTGTGTCATGCTGTTATGTAAACCTAGCATTTCGTGGAGGTGGTACACTCACATGATGTATAAAGAATATAATCAAAGTGAAAACACAAATAACCTATGTTGACGCTTGCAGATTGCTTGAATCACTTGCGCCCAGCCAGCTCGTCACAAGTCTATTCGTGTCCAGCAACTTAGAACATACTGGCTGCTAGTATACGACAAATATCCTAACCGTAATATGGAGTTTATAGACTCCTAGAGACAAATTACGGTATGATGTCTGACTGAATACTTTCCTTTGAAAATTTCTTGGTACGATGACTTCTATATTTACAGTTTAAGATCGTATATTCCAGTAAACACGGTATTTACAAACATTTCCAAGGAAGTGAATAGTTACCTCTCTTACAGTAATAGTAATACAAGACATCATCCATGAACTTTTCAACATGACCCTGGTCAGTGCAAGAATGATATTGACCGTGCAAAGCTACACCTAAATGCATATAATATTACATATGATAACGACTGACTTGACCTTACCCATAATTGACAAATGCATTCAGACTGCCCATTAGCGGCCCGTCCTGGTGAGAGATTACTAAGTACGGACAGATAGTGTTTGAATCGTGCCAATCGATCATGTGGATCATCTGCCTGATAGCATGCTTGAGAAATTGTTGCTAGGTAAAAGGTTTTCACTTTGGGATACCATATATTGTTATGGTTGATGTCGTTACCCTCTCCAGACTGTATTAAAACAAAACAAAATAATACAAAAACCCTCAAAATAGCATTACCGTTATTATTGCTAAAATACATGGAATTTGTGTTGAAAAGAGAAAGGAAACAATGAAGGAATTTGACTGTAAGTTTACTCAAAACCAACTTCTGACGGGGTTGACTGACAGAATGCAATTACGTCATCGAACAATTCAAGTGACGTCACAACAGAAAGTGACGATGTTCGACCTTGGCCTTTGACAAGACCATAGTCTGCAACATGTCAAACTATGTCAGTGTTTGGTTTTGGTCCAACAACAACGTTAATAGTGCAATTGTTAAGGTTAGCACCAGCAGGAAAGCCAATATTACAGCTATTTAAAGCGGGAATTCGGGCTGCTTTGACTTGTTTGACCCAGAATATCTGCCAGTCCAAAGCCAATGTCGAATGAACCGACGCACCCACTATGACGTCACTTGACAACAGAACTGATAGTGGCCCGTCGTTAAGGTTGAGCAGTCCAATATCATTTACAGCGGTCCACAAATTTCTGATAATAGGAGGGCCGTTTCATGATAATTCCATGTGTTTTAGCTATACCGAAGACCATTAAAAATGCAATTTGACATTCATACTTTCTTTACTCACACTAATTTCAACATATATAAACCTAACTGGCAGATATGTTTTAAGTGAACATCTGTAAATAATTTCATCTGAAAATGTCCAGTCAGCAACAACATCAGTGACGCAACAACGACATCAAACAAAGGAGGGGTCACTTGCAGTCAATATCGTGTGTGTCCACCGTGCGCTGCAAGACATGCTCGCAGTCTTTGGGGCATTGAAAGACACACATTTCTCAGGAACAGCTGTTGGATGGTCTGCAGCCTCTGATGGTCTGTGGTCTGATCATGACAACACCCCCTCCAAAACGATCATGTTCAAGGACACAGTTTGGCGCAAGTCTTCTCCTTTACGTCGATAAATCTGTTGACGTCCATCTGCAAAGGATAAGTTAAACCTGGATGCATCTGAAAAAATGACATCTGGCCATGTCCTGTTGCCAAGATTGGCCCCATTTGCTGCCCATCGCTGTCTGGCAAGTCTGTGGCGATGCAATAAGGTTGGACCACGGTACGGGTGACGACACCGGATGTTGAAGGCAGCAAGGCGTCCTTGCACATTTTGGGCGCTGAAATGACGTTGACTTGTCCCAATTGTCCTCCTTGCCTAATCATCAGCTGTTTGGAACCGAAAGTGTGAAACTCGGATATTGCGGTTTTGTCGAGCTGTTATCACAGGTGGTGCACCAGGTCGCGGACGATCAGCAACACTTCCGGTAGCCCGAAAACGTTGTCTGAGTCGACTTACAGTGGATGGATGCACATTAAAGTGCCTGACAATCATCACATCTGAAGCACCTTGGCTGACCATACCGATAACCTGATTCCTTTCGTCTTGTGTCAAGTGTGGCATTTTCTCAAAGTGATTGAGTTCCACAATTCCTTGTGCTTTTACAGGGCCTGGGTGCAGGTAATGCATGTGCACAACGCGTTTCATGAATCTGGTTGTGTTTACGAGAAATGTCAAAGGTTCAGTTTTAAGTATCAAAGTTCATGTGAGAGGAATGCTCTGGGACTCGAACTTGAAATGGGCCAGAATAACAGCATTTTATCCCTACATCCTCTGTATCGCAGGAAAAAATCTTCAATAGAACTTTTGTAAGTTTCAGGACAACAAATACCAATTGCGTTTTTAATGGCTTTCAGTATATATTGCCTGTAAATAACTATGTTTGGAAGTGGGAACGGTGTTCTTTACAGAACACGGACCATCACTTGGATACAAACAAGGATGAAATATGCCTGTCAGTATCATATGATAAATCAAGAATCCATTACTGTGAAGCCAGTACGTTCTCTACATTGATCGGAGGTCTCGATATTCATGAACCTTTTTCACAACACTGTGCGATTTTCGTATCAATGTTTAAGGTGAGAATAACCACTGATTTGGCGTAACGCTGTGTCTTGATGAGAGTCAATAATGGATTCGGAAAATTGAAATGAGTATTGGTTCGATAAAAAAACAAACAGGAAATGAAATCCACTACAAAGTTTCCTCAAAACCGAAAATCAAGAACAGTTTTGCATGTCGCTGGGAAAAGGCCGTTTTCATCGCGATTTGTTCAGAAATATTTATATTGGCAGTGTAGTGTTCATTTGACAGTATTGCACTTTGATCAGTTGTTTTCATCACTCACTCACAAGATGCATCTTTCTGTTAAAGGTGCGGTCGCCACAGATATGTTTTGAATGCACTCGGTCTATCGCAGTGTCAGCAGAGCAGCAATGAATGACTCAGCAACAGCACAGTCACAGGCGTTAACAGTTTCAGGAAAACACACTCAAGAGAGGTAACATGATCTAAAGATGACAACAACAAGTTGATAAAAACACCACAGCGTTCTTCTTTTGTGGACATCCTGCTACTTATCGTTAATGGAAAAAGCCTTGGTTAGTCATTACCAGCAATAGTGGGATCGCTTTATGTCAGAACCTCTTCCGAAAAGTACCGTTGTTTAGACACGTCTTAAGACATGATGACATAATGCCTCCATTCATACAGTTTGGTTGGAGGACAAATGATCAGGTATAGTAATGACGGCTGGAGAAGAAGAGGTGCCTCATACTTGTGTTACATGGCCACTCAGACCTAATGTTAATAGACTGATTTCCAATATGGGTGTTTGTTGAAAACTGCAGTTAAAGTACTGTCGGAAATGCTAGAAAAATGCTTTTTAGCCTTAATATCTTTAGAAAGGTGATAAATGTATTATGTTGTCAATATATCAACTCACCTATAGTGTACCTAACTTTTATTTAAATTGATTTAACATTCCCATGCATTTAAAGGGCAGTTTACAGGAGAGAATTTGGTACCAAAACAACAACTTAAGATTTTTTCAGAGTTCAACAACAGAAATCTGAAATAGTCTTTACATTTATGTTAATAATACAGGTGGTGTAAACATATATATTAACGTTTTTCTTAAACAAATAAATGTTGAATGTTTGTGTTACTTTACTTAATTATGGTTTCTTTATTGAAGAAATATTAATATAAATGTTAAGTCTTGATAAATAAGTTTCCCGTCATGCATGCACATCTTTATCACAGCTTCCACTATGGCCAACGATTTGCAGATGATTGTTGCAAACGTTTATAAGTTTTTTGTGCTTGAAAAAGACAGAGGTAAACCTTTCATTAGTATAGAATTGGTTAATTACAGAACTTGTAGAGCTGTTGGTATCTCTTACCAACATGTTTACAATATTGTTAACATATCAGACAAGACAGGGACCGTCTCAAAAGCAAAACCGGGACGTAAAACCATCCTTGACAACTTTGGCAAGGGAGTACTTAGACGGGCGGTCTACAAACTTTAGGAGAAGAAGAATATATATATTCTCAAGAAGCTACACTAGTGACTTCGTTAAATCTTTGGCCAATGTTCACACTTAGATTAAACTGACCGAATTACATCCATATTTTTGCAATGAAATATACTGTTGACATGCAAAACATTTATTAAAACGTTGCACATTTCTACAATCAATCGATAAGATAACACAAGTGATAGGATTCTTTCCAATGTACAGTAATTCGTATGTTTATTTCACAACAAACACACATACACAAATGATCCCTTACATAACCAATACGTATACTATATGTACACATATTCAACATTTTGAAGAAAACATCTATTGACATGACCCCTCGCCCGAGCGTGTGCTCAGGTGTCAATTTCACCTGTCGATACCGTGCATGCTGATGACGTAACACAGGCAGTTAATGTTTGTATCAAATAACGTGCCACTACCCCACTACTAAGTTTTTGGTATTTTCATCAGTAAAACGCATTTTAGGGCATGCCTCAAAATTTATTCCCTCGGTCTACATTAGGTAGATGTTTCTTAAAGTGATATTTGTTATTTAAGTAACTGTAAAACCTCTGAATATTAAATATAATTCAAAAAGCATTTTTCTAGCATTTCCGACAGTACTTCAGTAAATCATGTTGCCAGGCCTTTCAAGCGGTACTCTGAATCGTCCGCCAGACATAAACATTCGTAGGCTATACATCAGTCACAAAATTGCAACATAACCATCTCACCAATTACAATAACAATGAACTCTGGGCAACATGATCTTCCTGTGGATTAATTAAGCATGTTAAAGAAATGAAGTTCTTAAAGCGTACAGAATGGACAGCGGGAGTGCTAATGTCACTCATGATGTGACACTGCTCAAGTAGAACTACAGCGAAATGCTTTCAAGATGATAATTAAAGAACCGTCTTATCGAATAGTATTTCCTTCAAGGATGTGGAAGAGCTGGAAGAGTATAGTTGAGGGTCAGACAGTGCATGTTACAACGTGTCTCGTTAATCATACATTGTATAAAGATTAGTGTGAAGATACTACTGACACTCCTTCAGAAAGTATATTAAATGTCACTTACATTGCAGATTTACACTTATGTAATACCGATAATGTAATAGTGCGTTTAGCAACATTCCATCATTGCCAGGAGTGTTCTACAACCAAGACTTTGTATTTTGTATCTATGTATGAAGCGAGTCCTTGCATCCGTGTACCCAAACACAGGAGGTGCAATATTAGTATGCTATACGTTGGAGGAGGAGTAGATGTACGGGGGTTACACTTACTCAATAATATTCGAACCGATGTTTGAGATATACGTATGAAGTAAAACAACCAACTAAAAGAACCCCGATCACATTAATATATGTAATTATTATTAGACTGTATATATCACTAAATAATTCATGTTATCAGAGCCCCTTGAAGAGAGAAGGGCTTGATTGGTCTTGTCATTATTATGGTCACATGTTCTTACTCATCGTTGATCAATGGGCTAAATATTGTTATATGCAATCATACTAATAACATAATGATAACAATAATCTCGAGTCGTTATATATGCAATACTCTCAATTTGGTCGGTCAAGTTACAAGGATTAGTAATTGCTCACCTATATTGGAATGTACTCAGTGTGTGGAATAGGCTAGCAAGCCATTCGCCTGGATGGAGTCGGTTTGTCTTAAAAGTGAAACACGGGGCTTTTATTTTGCACCCACGACCAGTCACGTCCCACAAACAGCATATCTTAAATGACATGATGGACGACATTTTGCTTCTACTATCGGTTTGCCTGTGGCTTAGACCCAGAGGTACATCTAGGGTACGAACCTAAACATGTACAGTGCAACATGACAAAGCCAATGGATATATAATGTTATTCAGTTGTCTGTCCTTTTGACAGAAACGTGAATGGCAAGATTCACTGAATGTATGCCAAATATGTCGATCTCACCATTGAAGTGTGTCTCCTACATCCTAAATACTGTCTCGCCAGGCTCCCCGTAGTTATGGGTGGCCTTGTTCTGGTAACTCTGTTTGTCTGGGTTCTCCACCGGGATCACGGCCCTCCTGACACTCTGTGTAGAGCAGAAGGCTACAGTCTCAGAAACGTTTTGGGGTGGGTTCGACATTTGGTAGGTGTCTGTGCTGCGTGTAAAGGGGGTAACGGCCCTATATTATGACTAGATTAACAAGCCTGATTGTGTCAGGATCACCTGAACCGCTTTTGCTGCATTTTAATATGATTACATTTTCATCTTCGAGACGCCTCAGACACACGACACACGCACACGTACGTACATACACACATACTCCATCACACATAACCACATCAAACAAAAAAGAATTACAAAATAAATAAACTGCTCTGAGCAAAGGCTACCGTTGCCCACTTCTTTGTGTTCCGGGACGTACCAGAACGTGGTCTATTGTTCATGTCAACGACGCCAGTCTCGTTAGTGTGCCAAGTACATTATTCAGAGACGTGGCTCTTTCGGTTTAAAATCGAATTATGAAAATTATCTCACCCAGTGTCAATATGTGTCTGTCAGCAAGTCATACTGTCGACATTCTGGACACTAAGAGGAGTTGAAATGCTTTCCGTAACAAGATTGGTATGGTGGAAACAAGATCAGTCACTCAGTCTTCCCCACCAAATTACATTGCCGTAAACGTTTCCTCATGGTGTAATCAGATACAAGATGGTCAAGTAGAGCTCCTGTACCAGATCAATCTGTTTGTCAAATCCAATATTGGTTGGATAGAGCAAAGAATAGCAGGCTGAACCGCAGGATTCATACAGTACAAATATGAAGAAGGGCCGAATGTGGCAAGTGTTTTCTTCTGCTTGAAAATCCAATATTTCAAAACGTTCTAAAATAAGATAGAAACATTAATATGAGATAATATGATGACGTTGTTGGGTTAAATCTTTGTTGTGTTTTGAGCAATCATGATTGAGGCTTATGTAGCGTTGTACTGGAATTCGTTACTGAAACTCCGCGATAATTAAATAAAACAGTTTTAAACATTTTAAAATGGATATTTTTGCACTCTGTGATTACTTTAAACACATTTGAACATGTGAAGTTGCCTTCTTATCATTGCATTTTATGTGAGACAGGGATGTAACCAGCTGGATAATTCGTTCCTGGTTTAATAGTTTGAATACATTTTCTGCCGTGACCTCCTTAATCATAATGCTGTTTAACACATTACATGATTTTCGGTTCTGGGAGGCAAGTGATTGTAAATAACTCGTTTTAAGTTTAGTTTGTAAAATCGGTTTATTTGCAAAATAGGTGACCCTCGATCAATGACTGATTTGCAAACAAAATTGTCAAGAATACATACAGATATTAAACATCAAACGGGGAAAAGCCCTTCATCAACCGTGGCCAAGGAAAATTCATTCCAAACGCTTACGATGCACTCCTCCACCAAGCCCAATCTACTGTATAAACATCTTCTCTTTGTTAACTGCTCCCTTATTTGGACATCTCTGGTTTCCACAGCCAGCCCTTCATCTGCTCACTACCAAGCACATTATTTTTATTAGGCTGTTTTGGTTTTTGTACATCTTCTCCTCTTCATGTATCAGCCATCCTTTACTACGGTACAAGAATCTGTATCGAAACGTCGCACTCACGACATAAAGAAGTTGTTATCCATAAAGTTTGGTCAATATCACACTGTTACTGGTCTGCTGCTGAAACACTAAAACTAATAATACACGCGGGTCTGTCATTCGTACCGACCACCACTGTATGACCAAAGACCTCAAGTGTACACAATTTTGCCCAAAATGAAACATCCGGACTAGGCAAGTCACGTGGCTCATTGAGATCAGTTACATCCCCGGTTTCCGGTATGATAATTGAAGCAATGAATCAAGTCAATGAATCAAGCATCATGAATAGCGGCCTTTAAAATGGATATACGAGAATCCTTGGAGCACTGGCCCCAAACAGGAAATCTTTAATTTGTATGTCGATCCGTGACAGTTTGGTAGTTAGCGGTTTTTGATTCCTTTCAATTGTAATCACACAATTTTGTTTGGAAACTTTAAATTTGCAAATTCTTTTCAAGGCGTTCACTTTTCACGTGCTATTTCGTGCAAGGATTGGTAAATGAGCACATCTAAGTGAATATCTAAGAAATTAATTAATACGTGTTTGATATGAAATATAATCGTCCTTTGAGAATGTGTCTTGCATTTGGCTGTATCAGCGATGCACCTGTCAGTGTGCATTACATTTGTCGTGCTGGAATAAGGTATAGTAATATAAACTCACACATTGTGTACTAGGGAAATGAGAGGGCGAGACACAAATATCTGCCGAAATATGTGGCAGAGTTTGAAATAAAAGTAGAAGACAAATCCTTTGCTGAAGGTTTTTCATGTAACAGAAGACACAGAACGTATTGATTAATGAAAGGTTGAAAGCGTGCTACATCAGGCCAACGCTACTTGAGTGTTTTGTGGATATTGGGCTCAAATAAAGTCACCCCGCATTTGAAACTGCTGAACACTTCACGCTTATGGCGTAATTCTGTAATGGAGAGGTTAGCATTGCTGGAACTAGAAAGTTTAAATTATTCCTTTCATATACTGAACAACAAAAGAAACGCAAGTCTGGCTTTTGTCAAGTTTTTGAATAGAAGACAACCAAAATTTTGTCTAATCATTAATTAAATAGAAAACACTGTCAAATTAACAGCTGAAAGTTGATGTTGACACTGAATTGCAATAAATTGATCACAGTTCGTCAAATGGAGATACCCCTGAATGTGAAAAGTGACAGTCTCTTTAGTAGCACGTATAGTCACCTTGTGCTTGCACACAGGCCGTGCAACATCGTCTCATTGAATTCACGAGGGCCTGAAAGAATGCCCGAGGCAAGTGTTTCCACTCAAACACCAATTTCTGTTCCAACTGTGCAGGGTGAGTGGCTGTCTACCTGCAGCAATCCTCCGTCTAATTTCGTCCCAGCAAAGACGAAGCTTAATCGTTTTCAATGGGAGCCATATCCGGGGATAGAGACGGCCATGGAAGAACGTTAATGTTGTTCTGAGTCAGATAATCCATCGACACTCTTGCTGGGTGAGGGCTGTAAACGTCGCTGGCGTTGTTGACGTGTCAAAATTGGCCCCACATATGGCCGTCGGCAGTGGATTCCAGCAGCCCGAAGACGAAGCTTAATCGTATCGCTGGACACTGCTCCCCTTGACCCATGAACTAAGGTTGCTGTTACTGTTGCTGCTTGAGTTCGGTTCCTGAGATGATTGACCCGGATAAATCGATCATACGCAGGAGTTGTCATTCGTGACCGTCCGGTACGAGGACGATCAGCAGCAACCCCGGTTTGCTGATGACGTTGAGCAAGTCGTGTAATGGTTGTAAGTTGACAGCCCAATTGTTTAGCTACAGCGGTTGCAGAGCTACCTCCGTGCAACTTTCGAATGGCCATTCCCCTCTGCTCAGTCGTTAGTCTAGGCTTCGTTTGTGTTGCGTGTACACCTCCTAGCGTCAATACCGAACTGTTTTTTGACACAAACCTTTATAAAGGATGCCTCAGGTTTAAATGCATGCTTTCCATCCAGAACCGTCGATGCAGGAGCTAAAATTATGGTTTTGCTACACTGTGGGTGTGTTTGTGCGAACGTTTCGTATGGACGTCAAATTGCATGACATCATCTCACCTGGGATCATTACGTCACTTTACCATGAACGTTTCATAAACATGAACACTTACCATTATGAGATTTCATTTTTTCGAAACTTACCTTCCCTTTGCTGTTCGTATATTTAACAGTGGGTTTAAACGTTGTGTTTAAATGGTGCACATCTCTGATCAATTGGTGCTTCATGCTAAACACGTTGTTACATGTTCAGTTTATCATGTTACATTGATACCTGGAAGTAGATTACGTTCTTAGTACACGTGCCGCGTATTTGTCGTGGGGCCGATCATGCTACCTGGGTGATCACAATGCCTGTTGATTGTCTTCTGACGCCGATGGAGTAGGCTGCTCTTTCTGGGGCATCCAATGGTGTATTAAAACCATGTTCGATTGCATACGTCCCTAGTATGGTGATCTAACTTCTGTTGTTGGCTATCTATAGCCTGTTTTTATATTGTGTTGTCCCAATAGTGCTATTAGTTTTAACTTTCCACGCTAGTTTTAGTTGTAATTGTGATATCCTAGTTGTTGTATTGTCCTTCGTCGACAGGTTTTTATAATATACATATCTTCCATTTCAATGTCAAATATGTTCTCCTCACGATATGGCTGCAATATTGCCGATATGACGTTAAATCATAACTCACTCACTCGATTGCATACAGGTCGGTAATAATGCTGTTGGATAGCTTGGACACCCGGGTTATAGTGTCCCCCTGTTCCTGATCGCTTGTCGTAATAGATGACTGTTTTTGACCGAGCTGTCTTGCTTGCTGACCTGTCTTTAAGTGTGTTACTAATATCAGCAACTGGTCTATTTTGCTTTTTCTCGGTTATTTCTATGCTAACGTGAATCCTGAGGATTGCAGGGTTAAACAACAAGTAAATTAACATGTATGTTGATATAAAAACTCTGACAACAGACGTCTCACTCAGAAGTGATAATGATTAAACCACAAGATTATCAAAATGTGTTTCATCAATTGAAGCCGCAGTAGGATCACCGGCACCTTGTGACGGACGTGGAGAAGACAGGATAATCGTTGATCTGGCTTCCCTTAGACGAGACAAGTGACCTGAAAACCATAAGTGCAGTATTTCTACTGAATGACCCGTGTTCAGACAAAGTAGTGTTATACAAGAAGATTATGTGAACAACATTGGACGGACCATCGCAAAGAAACAAAATCTTTCAACGTCATGCTGTGTCCTGCGGTTGAAGCCGAAGCACAATAACACATATTCAGTTTAATCCGATACACTTATTCTCGTAGTTCTTGTTCTTTGTTGTTTCCTTTGTTTTGTTCCATTGACAATGGGTTAAGTTTTTTTCAGATCAATGCAACCTTAACGGGGGTCATGCTCTGTATGTATAGCCCATACCTTGGTACCTTTGCAGTTTTTCTTTGCCTATTGTGACAATACAGCTGTTATTACCTTTAGTGATATTACCAGTCTTGGAACCAAGCCAAGTACTTGTTGTGCAATGTCTGTCGTAAATAACGCGATTGCACCGCGCCTTGAATACATCATCGATATTGCCCAAGTGAATAAACTGCACTCGTATCTCTATAGGTTTATTTTGATGCTTTTAGACTGCAAGAAGGAATAGAGATGTGACGTTTCTGATGTTTCTGTTTGTGTACCAACCCCTTGAATGTTTTACCTGAATTTCAACCATTAAGGGAACCAAGTCTATGACAGCTTGATTACACGAGCATTTGTCGTTTTGAAGACGTCCAAAAACAATATTGAAAATTGAACACGTCCGGAACTGCAAAGACAAAAATAAAATAAAATAAAACGTTTTCATGCAGACAAAACTTCCGCAAAGCTCATGTCATGAACTTCAGCTAACGTTTGCGTATTTTCCCGTTGAAGGATTAAATGGAATACCTTTGATGTAGGAATGTGTTTGTTGGAAGGCTGGGCATTTTTGTCCACTCAACACATATTCATTTCCCTTAGAGTATCATAAAATCTTGATTCAGTCATTTTCAACTGCCTTTAGAAACAGCAGTTCATTGTATTAGATTTGAAGTAACAACATTAAATACAGTGGATCACAGCATTATTCTTTAAGACGCCAATAATCCTATATTGTGTGGAATTGGGATGGCAACCGTTTGAAATTGAATGTCCACAATCCATTGATCTCCTTCCGACTAGTGTTTGATAAATGATCAGAAGCAGGTATTAACGTGATGTCGGGGTTGACTGTCGTGTTTGGCATTTGATCTCTATTTCCTAACAGTGAAGATTTGATCGTTACGTAGTGGACCCCTGTGAACACGAGCCTTACAAGACAGTCCCCCTTGGGATTTATTGTAACTGTCCATCAATTCAGTCACCTCATTGAAATTGGCTCAGTGCTTCGAGGATTCCTTTGGGACTGGCTATTAATAATAACGGAGTGAGTGAATAGATGTTTGACGCCACAGATAGCATATTTACAGCGGTCTACTTATAACCGAATATGGTTTGGACAAGTCACAGATAAATGTGACAGGTGACTATATACGTTGTTGGTGTGATATGACAAAAACCTGTGTATTCTAAACTCTACTTACAACAAGGATTACGTACGACTAGGGTCACGCTCTGATCCGAAAATTTAACAGTTGGACCTGATAAATGAAATGATAATAAGAAGCTACAAATTACAGCAAATGCCTTGATATGTATCACAATGACTTAGATCAAAGAAATTTGTCATTCTCCTCCATGTTTCTCGGTTATCAGTATATTGCTTATGAGAAAGTGAGTGAGCGACTTTAGTTTTACGCTGAGGTGGTCTGTAAATACTCGAGTCTGGACCTGACAATTCAGTGATCAACAGCACAATCATCGATCTACGCATTTGGGATACGATGACATGTGTCAACCAAGTCAGCGAGCCTGACCACCTGATTCTAAGGGAATGTCCCTTCTTACGACAAGCATGGGTTCTAAGCCGGATTATCACGGGTCTGCTAATAAGAAAACATCAGATCATAATATCTACAACACAGTACAGCAGAAAGTGAATCTGCACCTTTAACTGACAGATTACAATGCTGAACGCGTGCACCCACATTCGCGATTTAACCTTCTCGTGAATGTGAGTGAGTGAGTGAGTTACAATTTATAGTACATCGGCAATATTTCAGCCATATTGTGATTTAAAAAGTTATAAATTAACAATAACACAATTACATTATAAAACATCTGTCGACGAAGGACAGTAAAACAACTAGATTATCAGAGTGATAAATTTAAGACTAGTAATTAAATCTAAAATATGTTACTTTTAAATGATTATACAATATAAAAACCGGCTATAGATTGCCAACAACTGAAGGTAGATCACCATACTAGGGACCATGGGGACTTACAGTATCTCGTGAATGTAATTAAACAACTTTTCAGCACAAACACATAATAGTTATTGATTACAAGTATGATTATGTCATTGGACTGCATGTTGTGTTCAAGCTCTAACCAAAACATCCGCATGCAAAACATGCGTGAAGCTCCAGACTCGATGTCGAGTTTGTGGAAGTATCTTAGACACATTGCAGCACATCTCATGTTTTGAACAAACAAATACAAACTTGTTACAAAGAGAAAGCATTCGGTTAAACACGAGGGCATTCGTTTCCCACTAATCAGTTGCTGTGCAATAGAAATATGTTGACTAAGTAAATTACAATACGTCTAAAAGAAATGTTGCATCATTCCTATTGCTAATTGTAAAGTTTATAAGATGTATTTCCTCTGTATCATAAGACCTTATCTTACAAGAGGTTACACTTGTTTGGTCACAACTCAAAATTCCAAGGAACATTTTGTTTTTCAATTCAGAGATGCTTATCGTAGATTCCTGGGAGAATGACAACACGAGGATGCTTCATCACCAGATTCAGAAAAAAACAGCTAAAGAACGCTGTATTCTCAAAGGCCAACCTTATTTTTGAGGGGATCCTTTACAAGAAACTTCCATTGATGTGGGAGTTTCTCTGCGGATGAAATCTTTTGATGCTCAATCTTCTTGAATACTTCTTTGTGATGTTGACATGCTTAATAGAAATCGAAGAGCATATGGTTTTCCAACTGTAATAGTTACCAAGACGTTGTCATCATGCTGAAAACTCTCTGTGTAGATTAACCGTCATTGTTGTGTCGTGGTTTTGCTCACAACCTTAATCTCGGAATACATTATTAATTTCTGTACTGGTGAGTGGAAATAATACGTTGTTTCGACCAGCATCTTTTCGATGCACGACTTTGGTTGATCTGGTAATGTCCTGTTCAAATCGACAAAGCTCAGTGTACATAATATTATAAGTCCTGTCATAGAGCAAACAATCTCAATAATTTTCTGTAAAACCTATTTGTTTCAATAATAGTCAAAAGTACACTGAAATCCCATCCTTCTGATCATAACCCCGCCTTGACCTTGCTCATGTGGTTATGATCACTAACTAATCAGAGCGACTTGATGGCTGGTCTGTACTTTCAAATTGAAAAGTGTCCAGTTAAGGGGCGACGCCCGGGTGGACACGGCATAAGAGGGACCGACAGTTGAAGGACAGTACCTTAGAAGTAACCCATGCTGATTGACAGTGTTGAGAAATTGAACCGACCTGATAAACATTTTCCATCTGCTTTGTTACAGACACATTATGCAGGACATTTTATCCAAACAACGATCTGATTAATGGCTGTTCAAAATATGTACTGGCTTGCATAATGGCTTTTTGGTTGTTTATTTTATAGGGGCCTACTGACTGACAAAAAGTTAAATGGTAGAATGCCATGAGCGTAAAGACCAGGGCACGGTTGGGACGCCTGTAGCCACAACGTGACGGCATGGATCCCTACTAATAAGATCAACCACTGCTGTGTTTGTTGTAAAGCCAATACTGAATACAAAGAAACCCAACATCCATTGGCTATTTATCGCGACAGGGAATATGGGCATACATATCACTGTTGGATACACATGCAATCTCTTTATATAAAGATATATAAGGCTTGACAAATGAATAATTTGTTATGAAAAACCTGAGCTCATCTTGAACACAAACACTTCTCCACTGAAGTTCTTGATAATGTCAGGCCGCCTTGGTTTAGTGATATACTGAAACTGTTTGCTCACCTCCATGGTGAAGTGTCTCCACAACAAGGGGTGTAAGCAAAAGGGTTGATTCAAAGTGGAGAGGAGATCATACAAAGGACAAATGTTTAATGTATAGGATGGACCATCGTCAGCAGAAGTGAAAAACAAACGAGTATTTACAAATGAAATTGTGTACGATTTGGCCTAATCGAACTTCAATTCAGAACCAACACAAATTCAGATTTAAGACTTTAAAACATAAAGAAGGGAAAAGAACACAGTCTACACAACGGGGAAGAGCGAATACCATTGTTGCCGGGTGTGTTTCATTATAACCCACTTCCCCCAAATCGTAATGATTTCAGGGAAACAAGTTGAAAAACGAATACATTTTATAATCCACTGTACAAAAGAAGCGAAAAGAAGGTATTCAAGAAAATCATCGTTGTAACATTACAAGGCCTGCTTTCCAAGGAATAGAATCGATATTATAGGGGGAAAAGTTCGAAGGGAAGATATATACTGACATATCAACTTGCAGCAAGACATGGTCAGCTGTTGTTTAACATCACAAACATGTTCATGAAGACATTAATTAAATCAGATTCAGGAGATTTCAGTCAAACGGATTTTGCCTAATCAAACTTCATTTCAGAACCAACACAATAGTTTTTGTATTCATGTCATCACAACACACCTTCCGTGATGTTTTCAGAGCAACAAGGTGAATAACAAAAATATGTATAACCCATTGTCAAAAATGAACCGATAAGAGGGTATTAAAGAATATAATTGTTGTAACATTACGTGCCGTGCTTTCGTAAGAATGGAAAGAGGAAGAGGACTAAAAAGATATGATCGGCTGTCCTTTAACATCACAAACATGTTCATCAAGACATTAATCTTGTCGTCAAATGGAAATGAAATTTCTATCGTTTGAGCTGGGTGAATTAGATAGAAATTGATTTCTCTTTAGGGACAAACCAGATAAAAGGGGAGGTAATGCATGGTCTAGAGGGCGCTGTCAGATATGTCTATAAATGTGACGTCATAGCGCGGTAAGTTCATTCTCGGCTGCGACACCAGTACTGAACATATTGATTTGTCACATTTTGTTCCACGGGAATTCTGTTTTCTGACCATGTCTGAACAGCCGGATATTAATGAAAAGTTGGATAGTATTTTAAAGAAGATTGAGGCTTCTAAAGCAGATATTTTCCGATCTGTTGACGCAAAGTTTGCTGGTCTGAATGAAAACTACGCTCGCACGTGTCAAGAACTTTCTAAGTTGAAGTCTGAAAAGGATTTTGTGTGGAAGCACGAGGGACACAGAATTCAGTATTCTTTTAACTCAGACACACAATCGACGGTTTAAAGCAGATGAAATTTGCTTTACAATACGGAAAAGCCGATTATCTAAGTGAGCTTTTGGAGTCTGAGATCAACAGAGTTGAGAAGAGAAACAAACTCATCAGGATTGCTGAAACGTCCGAGGGAGCCTGGGAAACAGTACGTGAATATGAAGCTAACGTTCTTGCTGACAACTCTGACGATGAGAGGAGGATTTCACGCGCGGACACCAGGGCCGTTAAGAAGCTCGAGAAAAAGAAATCGAAAACTTTCCGATTCGCACCTTATTCCAGGCCATCAGCGACTGTTACCCAGTCTACCCTGTGTTCTGGCGTTAGCAGTCTGTCTTCTCCTTCCCAGCAGCCCTTTCGTGCTCAGCGACGAGGCACGTGCTTCGCATGCGGAGACCCAACACACTGGAGGAGAGACTGCCGTCTGTCACCGGGAGACCTCAGCGAGACAGCAGGGTCGTTGAAGACAGAAAGCTCAACGCCTAAACACGGTAATTGTGAACACATCTTATTAACTGATGACTTTTGTGAATATGAGCAAGGTTGTGCTGAGATTAGAGTAAAAGGTCGTCTTAGAATGTCCTGTGAATTTTGGCGCGAAATCGGTGCTACTGACTTTGTTTTGGATGTGATTGAAACGGGATATAAGATTCCATTTTACTCTACGCCCCCAGCTATGGAACTGAGAAATAACAAATCTGCCATTGCTCATTCCAATTTTGTTTGTGACGCTATCACGGATTTGCTACGTAAAGATCTTATAGTTGAATGTATTGAACCTCCATGTGTGGTGAATCCTTTATCTGTTTCCATTCAAGCCTCCGGAAAGAAAAGACTAATTTTGGATTTGTCAGTTGTCAATAAGCATGTGTATAAACTGTCAGTAAAGTATGAAGATTTGAAAACTGCTTTAATGTACATTAATGACAATGATTGGATTGTAAAATTTGACATACATTCTGCATACCATTATTTGGAGATATTTCATGAGCACACGGACTACCTTGGATTTTCCTGGGAGTGACCATGTGGTAGAAAGTATTATAAATTTTTTAGTTTTGCCGTTTGGACTGACTTCTGCCCCTTACATATTTACCAAAGTTACTCGACAGTTGGTCAAGATGTGGAGGCGTGAAGGTATCCGCATTGTCACGTTTTTGGATGACGGTATCATGTCTGAAAGTTCACAGTCGAAGTGTGATGTGGTAGCTAATAAGGTTAAGAGTGATTTAATTAGATCAGGCTTTGTTCCGAAAGCAGAAAAGTCCTTATGGTCTCCATCACAGCAATTAGAGTGGCTAGGTTTTTTGCGTTGATACTTCTCTGTTCACACTGTCTGTGCCTGACCGGAAGATACAAAAGGTGAAGGACACTATCAGTAGTTTGTTATTTTGTTCAGGTGTCCGGGTTCCAGTCAGAAAATTAGCTTCAATTGTGGGTCAGATTGTAGCAATGAAACAAGTTATTGGCAGTGTATGCCAGTTGATGACTAGAGCCATCTCTTTGGATATTTTGAATGCACAGTCTTGGGGTGACAAGATATATTTATCACAGCAGAGCATCCAACAGCTTCGGTTTTGGGTTTCTAATATTAGCAACTACAACATGAGGTCGTTGTGTTCAGATAGTTCCCCTAGTCGGATCGTGTACAGTGATGCCAGTAGCACGGGGTACGGGGGTTACTGTGTTCAGTTTGGAGGTAGAGAGTCTCATGGAGTGTGGTCAGAGGAGGAGATGAAGATGAGTTCGACGTGGAGAGAGTTGAAGGCTGTAGCTATGGTTCTCGAGAGTTTTCTGACTTTTCTAAGTTCTCACTCGGTGAAATGGTTTACAGATAACCAGAATGTAGTCACGGTTGTCCAGAAGGGAAGTATGAAACCGTATTTGCAAGTAGTAGCCATGGATATCTTCAAGCTTTGTTTGCATCATAGCGTGCAGTTGGAGGTGGAATGGATACCTCGTGAAGAGAATGAAAAGTCTGATTTTCTCAGTAAGATAATTGATACGGATGACTGGGGTGTATCTGAAGAGTTGTATGAATGAATTGATGCCAAATGGGGTATCCATACAGTTGATCGGTTCGCTTCTTACTATAATAAGAAAGTCGGACGTTTTGATTCTCGTTACTGGAATCCAGGGTGTGAGTCTGTCGATACTTTTACTGTCGATTGGAGCGGTGAGATGAACTGGATTGTTCCCCCTGTCTACCTTATTTTGATTCTCGTTACTGGAATCCAGGGTGTGAGTCTGTCCATACTTTTACTGTCGATTGGAGCGGTGAGATGAACTGGATTGTTCCCCCTGTCTACCTTATAGCCAGGGTATTGAAGCATATGTGTAGGTGTAAGGCTAAGGGAACATTGGTTGTTCCTAGGTGGTACTCGGCTAGATTTTGGCCATTACTTTGTCCGAATGATGTGTTCATATCGGAGGTAAAAGATGTCTTACATCTTCCTGTGGTCAAAGAGGCATATGTGCCTAGTCGTTGTGGTGGTGGATTGTTTGGTGTTGTTGATCTGCGGTTTCCCATGTTAGCATTGTATGTTGATTACAGTGAATGATTTAATCCATATATTATTCCTTGTGTTTCAGGTATTATCAATTGCGTGTACCATGATGCTATCAGTAAGCTGCCTGCGAGTCTTAAGAGTGAGGTGTCGTCTTTAGCAGATCTATTAAATGATGCAAGGGCAGCATCCACTTCTAGAGCGTACGCTTCTGGTTTTCAGCGTTTTAAGGTTTGGGCTCAGTCGCATGGGTTGTCTGTTGTTATCCCTATCGCTCCTTTGTATTGTGCATTGTATTTGCTGTCTCTTATACAAAACAGTTCAAGCATTTCTCCTATAGTGACAGCATTTTACAGTATACGATATGCTCACGTTATTGTCGGTATACCAAGCCCCACCGACAACACCCTTGTGAAAAATGTTTTAGAAGCAGGCAGGCGAAGACTTTCCAAGTCAGTTGTCAAGAAAGTTCCTGTGACAGGTGAACATGTAAGAGCTTTGTTCCAAGCATTCCTCCGTACCGCCCTTGATCAAGCTCATGATACAGCCACAGGGGCTGATAATATACACTATCAGCTCTTGAAGCATTTACCTGAATCATGTTTGGAAACACTTTTGAATATTTTTGATACAATATGGACTTCAGGGAATTTCCCAACTTCGTGGCGTAATGCCATTGTAGTCCCCATACCAAAGCCTGGCCGGGATCATACTGATCCGTCTAATTACAGACCAATCTCTTTAACGAGTTGTGTCTGTAAAACCATGGAACGAATGGTAAATAATAGATTAACTTGGTATCTTGAAACCAATCAACTTATAACAAATATTCAATGTGGTTTCAGGAAAAACCGTAGTACCATTGATCATTTGGTACGTTTGGAATCCTTTGTCAAAAATGCTATAGTAAATAAACAACATGCAGTATCGATATTCTTTGATCTCGAGAAAGCATACGATACCACCTGGAAGCATGGCATTTTAAAGGATTTACATGATTTTGGCTTAAGGGGTCGTTTACCTCTTTTTATTTCACAGTTTTTAACCGACAGGCAATTTCAAGTCCGAGTGGGTTCAACCCTGTCTGACCATTATAATCAGGATCAGGGTGTCCCACAAGGGAGTATTTTGTCTGTAACATTGTTTAGTATTAAGATTAACAGTTTATCAAAGGTTTTAAACGATTCAATTGATGGATCACTTTTTGTGGATGATTTTAACATTTCTTGTCGCGGTAAGAATATGCATACTATAGAACGGCAACTACAGTTGTGTTTAAATAAAATACATAAATGGTGTCTTGAAAACGGCTTTAAATTTTCTAAATCAAAAACTAATTGCATACATTTCTGCCGTAAATATAAACCACATAAAGACCCAGAACTGTTTTTAAATGGCACTCCCATCAAGGTTGTAAAAGAGGCCAAGTTCTTGGGTCTGATTTTCGACTCTCATTTAACCTTTCTTCCGCATATTAAATCCCTAAAAAACTAAATGCCTGAAGGCACTCGATTTATTGAAAGTCGTGTCTAATTCAAGGTGGGAAGGGGATCAAGCTACGCTCCTACACCTTTACAGATCACTTGTCCGCTCGAAGCTTGATTACGGCTCTATCGTATATGGTGGAGCCTGTAAAAGCAACCCTAAAACTACTTGATTCTATCCATCACCAGGGTCTAAGACTTTGTCTTGGGTCTTTCAGAACCTCCCCCATTGACAGTCTCTACGTTGAGGCCGATGAGCCATCTTTAAAACTTCGCCGTATCAAATTGTCCCTACAATATATTACAAAGTTATATTCTAATGAATCCAATCCTGCTCACACTTGCGTTTTTAATCCTCTTTATGAGGATTTGTATAATAAAAAACCTTCACTTGTCCCACCTCTTGGGATAAGAATCCAACAATATATTTCTGCTGCTGGCATTGAGTTGGAGAATATATCGCCTTCCCGTCTTCTTTCTTCTCCTCCTTGGCAATTGGTTAGGCCACAAGTCGACCTAACACTCACTAAATTTAAAAATCAGAAACTAATGACTTACAATATAAACAAGAATATAATCAATTAAAAGTAAATATAATACATATAAATCCTTATTTACAGATGGGTCCAAGGATGGTGGCGCAGTGGCTTGTGCCACTGTCATTGGGTCCAAAACAATATCTTCCAGATTACCCAATGACAGTTCAATTTTCACAGCAGAAGCAAACGCAATACTAACAGCTCTTAAATATATAAATAGACACCCTAAATATAAACAATATATAATATTTTCAGACTCTCTTTCTTGCCTTCAGGCTATTAAAAATCTTTCTTGTAAACATCCACTTTTAATAGAAATTATAGAATTATATAATGATCTTGCAACTGGCCAATACGACATCGTACTCTGTTGGTTACCCAGCCACGTTGGCATTTCTGGGAATACAATGGCCGATGTTGCTGCCAAAGCAGCACTCAACAAATCTGTGACACCACTTCTTATTCCTTACTCTGACTACAAAGCTAGCATTAGAACTTACATCCGTGATCTGATGCAAAAGAAGTGGGACACCCAAGTAGGTATCAATAAATTACATGAAATAAAACCCTATATCGGTTACACTTACTTGGGTTGTCAGTCCAGATTTGAAGAGGTCATTCTACGACGATGTCGTATTGGCCACACAAGATATACTCATGAGTACCTATTGAAAGGTGAGGATCCTCCGTTTTGTATCCCTTGTGATGAAAGAATCACGATCAAGCATGTCCTGCTTGACTGTGTTGAATATTCCGTCACAAGGGATAAGTATTTTAATGTCAAAACATTGAAGGATCTTTTTTACAATGTAAATTATCATTTAATAGTTGAATTTTTAAAAGAATTAGATTTGTTGACTGATCTGTAAATAGGTAAATATTTTATTGTTGGTAGTTTATATTAGTAACTGAGATTGTTAGTGGCTGTACCCTCAAAGGGGGTTGAAGTAGCGTAAAATTATTGTCCTCCTGAGAGGGTACGTAAGTCCCAAAACATTCAAAGTCAATTTAAACTTACCAGGATTTTTAATCGTAGCATTTTTGTCATTTTAATTGTAGCTAACATTTCTTACAATCGCCAGCAGCTGAAGGGATGGTGTAAATCCAGCTAGGGTCCATGCAGGTAGCCAAGGTACTGTAAGTCCCCATGGTCCCTAGTATGGTGATCGACCTTCAGTTGTTGGCGATCTATAGCCTGTTTTTATCTTGTATTGTCCTAATAGTGCTATTAGTTTTAACCTTCCACACTAGTTTTAAATCTAATTGTGATATTCTAGTTGTTTTACTGTCCTTCGATGACAGGTTTTATAATATATACATATTCCATTACAATGTAAAATGTTCTCGTCACAATATGGCTGAAATATTGCCGATGTGACGTTAAATATTAACTCACTCACTCACTCCAAGCATTCAGTTGCAAAACATGTTTAAAGGACAGTAGAATTGTTACTATGATTGCTATTGCATATTGTGTTTTTTTTTGCGATCAGAAGAGTTGCTGCATATACGTAGATCAGACATTGTATTTCATGAGCACCACATGTCCATTTTTGTGGAGAAGTCCAAGACAGATGTTTACCGTGACGGTGCATGGGTTGTCATAGCATCTACAGGTTCTGAATTTTGTGCAGTGGTACAGTTGAAAAGTTATCTGAAATTAGCAGATATTTCCGATAACTCAGATGAGTATATATTTAGATCAATTTCGGTGTGTAGTGACCGATATAGATTGAGGCAAGTTGATAAGCCACTATCTTACACAAGATTGCGAGAGTTATTTTTGGAGGCACTTACTCCTCTGGTCCCAGATATCTCCAAGTATGGACTGCATAGTTTAAGGGCAGGGGGTGCTACCGCAGCAGCCAACAGTGGCATAGCTGACAGACTGTTTAAGCGACATGGTCGCTGGAAAAGTGAAAAGGCCAAGGATGGCTATGTAAAGGATGACTTGCTTGCGAGATTGAGTGTGTCGAAGTCTCTTGGTTTGTAATTGTGACTGCTTGAAATAAAATAATTTCAATCTTCCCCTTTCTTTTTTGTCTCGGCAAGTGTCGCAGGGGACTTACACTGATGTTTGTTCTTTTATCTGGTTTGTGTTGGTGGTAGAAGGAGAAATGAAATTTCTATCGTTTGAGCTGGGTGAATTAGATAGAAATTGATTTCTCTTTAGGGACAAACCAGATAAAAGGGGAGGTAATGCATGGTCTAGAGGGCGCTGTCAGATATGTCTATAAATGTGACGTCATAGTGCGGTAAGTTCATTCTCGGCTGCGACACCAGTACTGAACATATTGATTTGTGACACTTAAGGTGCTGCAAGAAGAGATGATAATGAGAAACACTGCTGCAGTGTTGTCATACCTACCTTGTAGGTGGAAAAGATGTTACAGTAGCATCTGATGTCTACAGTGATAATATGCGTACTTTTTTCTTCTAGGGTGCAAACGTAGAAACTGCCTTGCAGGAAGGTCAATCTGCTTGAAGGAATGTTTGCGTGGAACAAGACGGTGAGGCGTTAATCATCACTGTGATGTGATGTACCGCGTACAGTTTTAATAAACGCCTCGGCAAGTGTCGCAGGGGACTTACACTGATGTTTGTTCTTTTATCTGGTTTGTGTTGGTGGTAGAAGGAGAAATCAATTATCTGATCGTGTTGGAGCAGTTCGACATGGCATGGGATATTGTAATATTAATAATTTATTTTTCTAAAGATACAAGCTAAACGTTTATGTCGTTTGAATGTGTTTGGATTTGCGGGTTGGTAGTGACTGTTCATGATTAAATACTTTACTTTTAAAATAGTATCCTTGAAGAAAATGTTCATTTACAAATGGAAGGAAATGACACGAAAAACAAAAACAAAAACTTTAACAGTTAGAATGCCTTTATAAAACCATTAACCACATCAAAAGCATGTGATTTGCACAAAAATGGAAGTCGATTACATTAAAAGAAATATTTCATTTGAACCACATAGAATGGTTACTATAATGGTTACTATCTGTAACTATTCTGAAGTAACTAAATAACTTTGTGTCAGAGTTCTTTCATGGACAGATGGTATTGGCATTGTTGAAATGTGGCCCACCGGAAAACCACCTCGTCATGTGCTAAGGAGATATACTAAACTAAATGTTAGGACAAATTACGAATGGTTGTTCAGTACATCCAATACCAGGTATTCAGCAAACACATCTGCCAGACTGCCTTTCTATGTTTATTTTTTCATGTTCAACATTTATACACGTTTTTGGAGATTAACTTTTAACGTCGTATGGATAAGCCCATGTATATACTTTACTACGTCACATTTTTTGTAAAAGACATGGGTAGCCCTGACAAATAGGTGAAATGTCCTGCGTCTCAGATGTTTGCCACTTCAGTGGAAACCACAACAGATAACTTACAACTGACAGCCAGACAAACATACAGTCATGCCAGTTGTTAAGGTAACAATTCTAATTTCCCATCAGGCTATTCATGAGTGATGATAAAATGTTTTTTACGCAAGCTCAGACACATCTTATTCAGTTCCTCATAACATGAAAAAAGTGAAAGATGGACACGTGTCTGAGCGAAAACCAAAGCTATTTATTTTAGAAGAATTGTTCCAATCGTAAATTCACGTCACCTCGAAAGAATGAACATAGGCTGTTGACTGCAGAAATGGTAATCTACTTTAATTCAAAGCTTTATCTGGTGTTTAATTGGTTGCAGATAAATTATGGGCTCTTAGCGTACGTGCGGATGCGGAATTATCTAAATTGTTCTCTTCATATCCGCAACTTCGTCCAACCAGAGATGCTAGGACATATGTAATACCATTGAATAGATTCTATAAACTGGTAAATCTAATCAGATAGTTGTGCATCTTGATATGAGATATAATAATGTAACCAGGAAAATGACGGGGGTATTTAATGGAAACAACTTCACAAACACTGTGTGCTGCAGTTCAAGGTCATTAATAATATGTATGAGTTGTCATTGAGCACTAACACATAAGCTTAGCATAAATACCATTACATTGTATGATCCCTGATTGTCTTGTTCGTGTCCTTTTTGTGTAATGGATCCACCTCTTAGTCAACAACATGATAATAAACAGAAAAGAGCTATGCATTATTTGCATAATCGACATTTTATATTTACAGTTTGATGTAAACCACACTGACAGTTGCGAGAAGGTAGTGTCTGATCCTGTTGCAAACAAAAACAGCAACGTCAGTAGTAGTGGTAGTTCCAGTAGAGTACCGGAGAAATGGTTTCAACGTCGCTGTTATCTGCATGCTTTTGACTACATACACAAATAAATAAATCGTGCATTTACCAAAGCAGCATGTGCTCCAATATGAAACATATTTCAACAATCAACCATCGGTATTGAGAAAGACCATAACAACATATCTTACATTAAGATCAATTATAACATGAACAAGCGATCAACGTCTGTTAATGTTCCGTCTTATAGTTAAAGAGGTTTAGTTATTTCCTCTGCAAGGGGATAAGGACTTTCCTTGCTAAAAATTCATACCGACATCTGTGGGTGGAAAACATGGTTCATATCTCCTGCGTCAAACAGTATCAGAAATGCCAAGACAATAAAGTATTCAACATATAATCTACAGCCTCTCCACGTACACTTCCCTTTGGGTGAGTCAGCTGTGAATGCCTCGATTCTCTTTCACTTTCCTGCAGCTTTGAAGTGTAATCCACGCATACGTATTCTCATTTCCTCAAGCGATCCTTTATTAAGCAATCATAATGCTTAGAATGACGGTCTTTGTTCTGGCTGACAGTGTGGCATTGATGGGATCAACAATTTCAATACCGGAGATAATGGCAGGTTACGCACATTTTATATGATCATGACTATGATTTGATTTTACGGACTTCACAGGCATATGCAAAGTGTATCAAGGCATGGATATCATCATTACCAGACACCGCCCACGGTTTCAGTCGTTTAATTTTCTTTCCTTCTTCTGACACATGAACGGAAGATAATTTGCACTGTGAAATAACAATCTCCGAGTTATGCTTTTCCCTTGGGTTTAAGATTCACTGTGTATATATTTCACTTGAAAATATACACACAAAAAAACAAGGGAAAAAATGTCATGTTGCTTTGCGTCACATTTAAAAATCCGAGCAACATAGGATGAGGTGACTATGGAGTCTCATGAGGGACATCGTGGCGGTGTCACATTGTTGCACTCTGGTTCATTTTGATGCTTTCTGCTTGTTTTCTGACGATGCAGCAACGCGACAATATCCGTTCCGGGGTGAAAAAAGCATCTTCATCATGTCAATATATTGTTCGGAAACAGGCTGAGACCAAACTGGTCCATTTAAGGTTGGCATTTCCTGGTATGCATGACACTTACAGTTACTCACTGATCTTACTACCTGCTGTTGTCTCATCAATTGCTGAGTAACTGTATAACAGGAGAATTCCATCCTGAGAAGGCCAGTAAATATTCGAGTCTAGAACAGTCAATCCAGTGTAGAGGCTAGATAACACTCACATCACATATGAATCCTTCATTAATTTCGAAAGGCGTAGAGCTGTCTGAGTAACATATGAGTGAGCAATCAGTTTTGCAGCTGATAAATTCGTTGTGGTAACTTAATGTGTCATTGCTTTTTTGGTGATACAAACGATTAGGAACCGTCTGAAAGAAGCGGGTTTACGTGCCTGTAGACCAGTTGTTGGACCTGTACTACGCCCCTACATCTCCGCCGACGACTCAGGTGGTGCAACAACGTAAGGATATGGACTTTACAAAACTGGAGGCGCATCTGGTTTTCTGATGAATCCCGCTTTCTTTTGCAAATATCACGACGGAAGAAAACGTGTATAGGAGACGTCATGAACGTTTTGCGCCCATCTGCGTCCGACAGGGGACAGATTTGGCGGAGAAAGCGTTATGGTTTGGGGATCCATCTCATACAACCAGAAATCAGACTTGGTGATCGTTGAAGGGAACCTGACAGCCCAACGTTACATCAACCACGTATTACAGCCTCACCTTCTCCCGATTATTGACCAACAGACACAGATTTTTCAACCAGACAACGCCCGGCCTCATACTGCACGTGCAACAATGAACTTTCTGCAGAATTCCAACGTCAATGTCTTGCCATAGCCCTATGATGTCTTTTTCATCTCCACTTTCATTATGAATAGTCAGACATACACACTGGTCATTTTGAAACCTGAAAAGGTGTTGCCATGTGTTCCTTTTCTGGGACGGAAACATCCTCGAGCACTCTATTGTATATTATGATCATCACCGTCACGTCACAGGGGCGGTGGGGGTAGCCTAATGGTTAAAGCGTAGCTCGTCATGCCGAAGACCCGGGTTCGATTCCCCACATGGGCACAATGTGTGAAGCCCTTTCTGGTGTACCCCGCTGTGATATTGCTGGAACATTGCTAAAAGAAGCGTAAAGCTATACTTACTCACTCACTCACTCACTCACTCACTCACTCGTCACGTAACATCGTCTGACTGAACACCGATGGCCGAATGTTTGTGAAACATCAAACAGAGAGAACCTTGTAAGTTACTATACTCATGCCAATAATGGTTGTCAACCCCCCCCACCCCAACCCCACACACACCCCACACACCTCTCTCCAATAAAACAAATTAGGGGGTGACAACCATTATTGGCATGAGTATATTTAGATGCTTGATTGGCATTTTAGAAGATGTTATTTGATGAACATAGAGATTTTTTCTGGGTTACATCTTCTTTTTATTCTCGAGTACAACGTTTCAGGGCTTGTTCTGGCCCCATCATCAGGTAAAACTGAACAGTAACTGTTAACTCTGGCCGTGACGTCACAATGCGTATGACGTCACAATGCTATGACGACGCAATACATGTGGTGGTCAATAGATACAGATGACATGGCTAATAGAATACATGTTATTATGAATATATAAGATGTCGTTTACTGCAAAATTAATGGATCAATTTAGAACTGTGCAGATACTTATGCAAAATTGTTGATTGATTTATTGCTAAATCAATCAACAATTTTGTATAAGTATCTGCACAGTTCTAAATTTTACCTGATGATGGGACCAGAACAAGCCCTGAAACGTTGTACTCGAGAATAAACAGACAGACAGACAGACAGACAAGTTTATTCAGTAAAAGGCCACAGGCCCATCATACAATCATTTGCATATGATATAGATAGTTTGTACTCGAGAGTAAAAAGAAGATGTAACCCAGAAAAAATCTCTATGTTCATGAGTATATTTGTCAAGATTCTTCCTCTCCAACCCATTTTAATACCTCCTGTATGTCATCTGAAAGGCATTTCAAAATGATTACATTTGTTCTTATTTCAAACCGATAAACTTACAACATTGTCACCATGTGTCATCTATATCATATCATGGATATGATATTTGTCTTTGTCATATTGATATTCATCTTCATGGCATTAGGTGCTTGGCGTTTTTGGACTTTACAAGTACCTACTATGTTGATTATGATTTAAATTTCTTTTTTGGGGATTGTTATTTTCTGTTGTAGCTGATGGCCCACTATACACCATGTTCCTGATAGGGTACGTAAGTCCCAAAACTCCAAGGTGATTTAGGCTCTATCAAACTTTTAATCATAGAATAGTTGTTGTTTTTAATTATGACTGAAACCAAGCACAATCGTCAGCGGCTGAAGGGATGGTGTAAATCCGGCTGGGGTCCATGCAGGTAGCAACAGTACTGTACGTCCCCATGGACACTAGTGTGGTGATCTACCTTCAGTCGTTGGTGATCTATATCCCGTTATTATTTTGTATCGTCTATAGTGATTTAATTTTACGATAGCGTACTACTTTTAAATTTATATCTGTGATGCTCTAGAATTTTTACTGTCCTTCGGTGACAGGTTTTTACGTTCTAAATTTATTGATTTTAATATTGATGTAAATGAAATTATACTCGTCACAATATGGCTGAAATATTGCCGATGTGACGCTAAATATTAACTCACTCACTATATTCCATGTCAATAGCTGCAATGTTGGCTGGCGGTGGCTGACGTGTAACCCCTCTCCCTTTTATCATACGAGTGATCAAATGTGGTGGACAGCCAACCAGGTGTTCACATTAATTCCAGTTTCTTCCGTGAAGGTCTGTGTCAGTACTTGCATAATAATATTGGTAGATCAGCTGATATTGTGGTCGCTGATGACGTCACAGCAATGGAAGAAGTATTTCATCCAAGTGTGATGTAAGATTTCTGTGGTTTACATACAGGGCAAGGAAATATATATTTATGGCTGCCTACACCATGACAAAACATCGCCGAAACACCTTCTCCACCATCAACAAATGAAATGCAATACTGTGACACTCACAACGATGCAGTTGTATGTACACTTCAAACAGCGCTGTTTCTGACGTCGAATGACTGTTATGAGGCGTGTTATGAGACGAAATTCCCATGTCTACCGACTCTGTGTGATGCTGTTAGTGATGCCGTTTTGAACCGATCTCCGTCGGTCGTGTCTGGCTGGTGTAGCCGGATGTGGTCTATGTCATGGACGGTCCATGATTCGGACCAATTATAATGAGATAGCTTATGTTTAACTGGTTGACGTGGAATGTTTGACAACGGCAGTCTACTCTGTTCCTGCCTCAAGCAGCGCAGGAAAACGTTCTCTTTCTTGAAAGTCATTCCTGGCATCGTTCAACATTGCTGCTGTCCTCTTGATTCCCATGCATTTTATATAACCAATTTCCCGTGTTTTTGCATTTTGAGGAAACGTTGCCTCTGGCAATGTTAATGAGGGAAGATGTCAGTTTCCAGTCAGTTTTCAGTCGGTGTTTAATAAACTTGATAGTAATATAGAAGATGCTATTGATGATTTTGTAAGTATGATTTTAGATTCTGCAAGCTGTATGAAGAAACGTGTACCGATCGCACCGCCGCGAAACAATCCACCCTTAAATGCTGAGTGTAAGGCTGCACGAAAATCTCTAAAGACATTTAGACGTAAACGTAACGATATCAATAGAAAACTATATTGTAATGAACGAAATATATATAGAAACTGCTGTAGAAGATTTAAATCGGACCTGAGTAAACGAAATGTCGATACATTAACAAAGGCAACAAAAAGCCAGACCTCATTTTGGAAACAAATCAGATATTTAAAAAGTCGACCAACACGAAAAAATGTAATTCCGAAAGCGGAATGGTTAAATCATTTTAAAAATGGATTTCATAATGATTTTGTTTTTAATGATTCTTTTGATGATTGTCAGGATGATGCAACACCAGTTATTTAACTGCAGATATGTCAGACGTCGAATCACTTGTATTAGACTCACCCATAACAGATAATGAAATATCAGAAGCCTTATTGCATTTGAAAAATGGAAAATCAGCTGGTCTTGACCTCGTCGTGGTGGAAATGCTTAAAAGTTCAGAGTTTGTTATCATGCCCTGTTTGAATAAATGTTTTAATAAATTGTTTGAAAATGGTATTTTCCCCCGTTGTTGGGCGCAATCAATTATTGTTCCCTTACATAAGAAAGGTGATGTCACCAATCCAGATAATTATAGAGGGATTTCCCTTATGAGTATTTAGGTAAAGTCTTTACATCTGTTCTAAATAACAGACTCACTAAATGGGCAAGTATGAAGATAAAATTCCCGAATCACACGCAGGCTTTAGAAAGAAATATTCAACTTCTGATCATATCTTTACACTATTTGCACTAGCCCAGAAATGCCTATCCCGTCGTAAGCGTAAATTATATGTAGCTTTCGTTGATTTCCGTAAAGCATTTGATTCTGTCAATCGTTCTACATTGTGGTATTCTTTAAGTAATGCTTGCCTGAAAGGTAGAATTTATTCAATTTTAAAAGCAATGTATACTAATGTGATAGCTTGTGTACGTTGTGGTGATGATAAGACTGATTTTTTCGACTGCCCTGTTGGCTTAAAACATGGATGTGTTGTGAGTCCAATTCTATTTTCCCTGTTTATCAACAAATTGTACTACGATATTATCGCAAATGGTAAGCATGGCATCCAAATATTTCCAGATCTCTTAGAACTTTTTATTCTTTTATTTGCTGATGACGTGATTCTTTTATCAGAATGTGTAGTTGAACTTCAAAACCAGTTAAATATTTTGGAACGGTATACTAAAACATAGGATTTATCCGTTAACCTAGATAAAACTAATATTGTTATATTTAGTGAAGGTGGCCGGATATCTTCTAAAGAAAGGTGGTCCTTTATTGACCAACCTGTAATTGTCTCTGATCATTACACTTATCTTGGTATTGAGTTTACATCCACTATGAATTGGAAAACATCTGATACAGAATTATCATTGAAAGCTAAGAAAGCATTGATAAGTCTTTTATCTGCCTTGTGTAAAATTGGTGTGTTGTCGCCCAGTATTTACTTTAAACTATTTGACTGTCAAGTTCAGCCTATTCTTTTGTATGGATCCGAGATTTGGGGATTCCAGAGATATCAATGCATAGAAAAAATACATCTGATGGCCTGTAAGAAATTTTTAAATGTAGGACCCTCTACACCGAATTGTATGGTGTACGGTGAATGTGGGAGGTATCCCCTGTATATAAATGCTCATATTCGATGTATAAAATTCTGGTTTAAGATATTGTGTATGCAAGAACATAGATTACCCAAAAAGGCTTATAACATGCTTGTTCATTTGGACAACATTGGTAAAGTGACGTGGGCATCTTATGTAAGAAATCTTCTGTTTCCACATGGTTATGGTTTTGTATGGTTAAGTCAGTCAGTTGGTGATGAAAGTTTGTTTTTAACTCAGTTTCAAGAAAGAAGTCTCAATATGTCTAATCATGAATGGTATTCAATAATACATAATAGTTCACGGTACGACTCTTATAGAATATCCAAATCACCTCTCCAGCCGAAGAAATATCTGTCGTTTTTAACATAAAAGAAATTAAGATATCCATTTATACGTTTTAGGTAAGGTTTGATCAACATAATGGTAAACGAAGGAAGACGTTTTAATATTGAACGATGCAAGAGAATGTGCCCACTGTGTAATATAGATGTGGAAAATGAAATCCATTTTTACTTGTATGTCCTTCGTATAAAGATTTGCGTACGAAATATATAGCTGAATATTATCTATGTAATCCACCTACATTAGCATTTAAACTACTTCTTTCATCAATTGACCAGCATGTAATAATAAAGCTGTCGTACTATATCAATTATGCTCTTATTAAACGTAACAATCTGATAAAAGGTGTTGTACATAATTTACTGCCTGTATCATGATTTGCTGTTTGGATCACTAATTACTACTTCTTGCACCAAATGTATAATGTATATGAATAACTCCAATGTATATGGGCCGGAGGCCTTTCGTACAATAAACATCTTTGACTTTGACAGTAACACTGAACGAGATTTGAACTCACGTCTTTGTGTTGCAATTCGATCTTTCACTAGTATATTGATATTTGTCACATATCTAAGAAATCCTGACAAACGTCTATGCCTTTTAACAATTTGTCTGTTATCACTGTGGCCTATCTATGCGTTTTAGAAACAGGTAACTATGACATGATTATTACTCTTATTTAGGTTAGTAGTGTAAACATAATATGTGTTTTTACAAGCGGCATCTGTAGTATCTGTGATCTCGACTTTCTGGGCACATGCGCGTGAGCTGATGTACACGTCCAAGAGAAACTGATTGATTTTGAGTGAGTGAGTGAGTTAGTATTTAACGTCACATCGGCAATATCTCAGCCATATCGTGACGAAAACAATTTATGCAATATAAATGACAACATTATAAAGAGTAAAATCTGTCGACGATGGACAGTAAAAATCCTAGAGTATCACAGATATGAATATAAAACTAGAATGTAAATCTAAAACATTTTAATTGAAGAAGACAGTACAATATAAAACACGGGCCATAGATAGCCAACAACTGAAGGTAGATCACCATACTAGGAACCACGGGGACTTACAGTACATTTGCTTCCTTCAGCCCAAGAGAAAATGAAGAAAAACACTGAAACAAGTATGTTACTGTAGTTACCAAGAAGCATGACACAAATGACATATGAAATGTTGATGGATTATACACTACTGCATGGGTTGTCAATTACTTACAATATTTACCTGCGTTGTGTTTAACGTCAAGACCAATATTCCTGTTGTATCAGCGTCTGTGAGGAATCGTAAACGCACAGGCTGGTGAAATCAAAAAGCTCTGGTAAGGCTCACTACAAAAAGAATTATCGCAAATAAGATCCATTTGCCCCACGTGTCCCATATATTGAACAAGCATCATTCCGTAGTATCTGTAGGCTCACTACAAAATGATTTATCGCAAATAAGATCCATTTGCCCCATATATTGAAATAGTGAGTGTCACACTCTTCGTAAATCCATCAGCGAAGCCAGGGGCGGAACATATTTATACAACCATAATAACATGCAATTTGTCGGTTACATATTTTTGGCTTACTTTGATAAAACGGTGATATGTTTTCTCATGTACTGTTTCTGTACGATGTGTTTGCTTTAATTGACTGTACAAGTGACTAATCTAGGACCATAATCAAGGCGAACTGGGAATCATTGGTTTTGATATGCCCAAGCAGGTTTGTTTGAGTTTGGTTGACACGGCTTCTTGAGTTTCAAGCTCATTTTGACTTCCTACATACATCTGCAGCACAGTATATTTTTAAACAGTCATGGTCTAGGTACGTGGCAGAATTCTAAGGAACTGTCTCCTTTTCACAGACATTGGTCTACTTTTAGATTTACCATTAAGAAAACGTGAGTTGTCCTAGTCTACACCGATCCTTGATCATATTTAAGCTTTCGTCCTATTGAAATGGATCCACGAATTTTAGCGAAAACTGAACGAAAACTATATCATCAATAAACAGTTTGATGGAACAACTTTCTGAGACACAAACGGAACTTGTGAAGGTTATATCCACTGAAGTATGATGGGTACGGGGGTATGAATTCTAGTAAAAAATGTCATGTTGAATTTAAAATTCAGCCCCGCAATATCTCCCCTGCCTGTGTCAGGCCGTTATGTAAACATGGCATTTCATGTAGCTGCCACAATCCAAGAATGTATTAGGGTCTCAGAAAGTCCCACCAAACTGTAAACTGAGGTGAAAACAAAAATAACCTATGTTGACACTTACGGATTGCTGGAAGACTGACTAATAATATAGCGCAAAGATCCTTAGTTTGACCTGGAGTTCCTAGACACAAATTATGGTATGGCGTCAGACTGAATTCTCCCCTCTGAAAATATATTGATACAATGACTTCTATATTTTCACTTCTATCGCTACAGAAACGATGATATTTACCAAATGTTCCAAGAAACTAAATATTTACCTTTCTTAGAGCAATAGTAATACAAGACGTCCATGAACTTTTCAACATGTCCCTGGTCAGTGCAAGTATCATATTGACCGTGCAGAGCTACACCTAAACGCTATTAAACATGATGTAGAGACATTAAATCAAATGGCTGGAACTTGTCAAAATTGACAACTATATTGGGAGTGTGCATAAACGGCCCGTCATGGTAAAAGGTCAATCAGTACAGACAGAGATTGTTTCGATAGTGCCAACTGGTCATATCTGTTATTGAGTGAGTGAGTTATTATTTAACGTCACATCGGCAATATTGCAGCCATATCGTGACCATATCTGTTAGTTGAGTATACTCTGGAGGATCTGCAGGGTAACCTGATTTAGAACATCGCGTAAGGTGATCTATATTTTCGCTGTGGGATACCATACAAGTGGAAATGCTGTTATTCACGCCGCATGGGCCTTCACTTGGATACAACCAATGATGAAATATCTAGAACATATCAGTGTCATAATATAAATCAAGAAGTCATTACCTCTCTTAGAAAATTACTGTGAATGCAATACGTTGTTTTCTTCACACTGACCGCAGGTCCTTGACATGGACATGAAATAAAACATAAAGATAAATCGACATTTATGAACCATTTGTACAGCACTGAGAATTTCATATCAGTGTTTAATGTGAGAATTACTGCTGATTTGGTTGAACACTGAGCCCAACAGTAAATGAATTCACTATGAAGTTTCCTCAAAACTGAAAATTAACAGAATTTTGCTTGTCGATTGAAAAAGTAAGTTTTCATTACGATTTCCCATATTTAAATATTGATATTGTCAGTGTAGTGTTCATTGGCCAGTGTAAACATGGTCTGGTTGCCTTTAATATCTCAAATCCTGCTTAAAGTTGCATCATGACATCAGCTGCTTTCCATCATATTTTATGTCACATTGTTTGGTTTACGACTGCAATCGTAAGTCTTTGGTACATAACCTACACGGTGGGGCAGAAAGTAGCAGCAGAGTAGCAGTGTTGTATTAGCAATAACAATATCAGACAGATGCATCTTGATAAGGTGATTTCGTTCACTCATTCATAAGATCCCTCACAAGATGCAGCTTTCTCTTAAAGGTGCATATATGTTTCAAACAGTCGCTACAAATATCCCTTGAATACATTCGCGCTAACATTGAAAGGAAACAGTGAGTAAGTGAGTGAGTTATAATTTAACGTCACATCGGCAATATCTCAGCCATATCGTGACGAAAACAATTTATACAATAAAGTTAAAACCTGTCGACGATGGAAAGTAAAAATACTAGAAAATCACAGAAAACTAGCGAGCATAGCTAAAACATTTCAATTAAAAAAGAGAATACAGTCTAAAACACGTGCTATATATCGCCAACAACTGAAGGTAGATCACCATACTAGGAAACAATCAGTGTAAGAAGAATGAATGATTCATCAAAAGCGAATCCACAGACGTTCTCCGTTCAAGGAAATGACTCCCAAGAGAGGTAACATGCTCAAAAGATGACAAGAAGTCGATACAGTCACTACAGTGTTCCCCTTTTGGTGCCAGCCTGCTATTTATTGGTCATAGAAAGAGCCTTGGCCAGTCATTACCAACAATAAAGGGATCATTTTGTGTTAGAACCTCTTCCGAAAAGTAGCGTTGTCTGGACATGAAACTTTTCTGACATTTTGACATCATGTCTTCATTCATACATTTATGTAGGAGGAATGATCAGGTATACTATTGACAGCTGGCGATGTAGAGCTGCATCATACCTGCGTCACATGGCCACGCAGACATAATGTTAACAGACTGATTTCCAATGGTTGTTGAAATCTGCAGTTAGTGAATCACGTTGCCAGGCCTTTTAAAGGGCATTCAGAATGGTCTGCCATCACGCAGAAACAAGCATTCATAGCCCACCAATTACATTATATATGAACTCTGGACATCATGGTCCTGTTGCGGTGTAATTAAACATATTAAAGAAGTGAAGTTGTTAAAGCGATCAGAATGGACAGCGGGAGTGCTAATGTCACTCATGATGTGACACTGTTCAAGTAAAACTACAACGAAATGCTTTCAAGATGATAATTAAAGAACCGTCTAACTCTGTAGCATTTCCATCCACAATGCGGAGGAGCTGGAAGAGTATATTTGAGGGTTAGTCAGTGCATGTTACAACGTGTCTCGTGAATCATATCTAGATCCTATACAGAGTAGTGTGAAGAAATTACTTACACTCCTTTAGAAAGTACATCGATCATATGTCATTTACAGATCCCCACTTATCTAAGTACAATAATGAAATACTGCGTTTAGTAACATCCCATCCGTGTAATACGTGTTTTACCACAACGGCTTTGTATTTTGCATCTATGTGGGCAGCGAATCGTTGCTTCCTTGCACCCCCACACAGCAATATTGTAATAATAGTATGTTGTACGTTTGAGGAGGAGTGCATGTACGGAGGTTACACAAGTCTTGTGTTTACTATGAGTACAATATGAAGTGTTACTCGAATCAACCATTGAATCAACACATTAAAACCTTTGTAATAGAACCCCGGTAAGATGCATATGTATGTTATTATTATTATACTGTATATATCACTATACTGTAATAATTCATGTTGTCGGAGCACCTTGAGGAGTAGAGGACAGAAAGCCCCCAGCACTGGCACCAATGCGATTGCCAGATTCAGGAAAAGCATGCTAAATATGTGGACCTCGCCTTTGAAATGTCTAGCTTGCATCCCGAGTCAGACTACCCATTGTTCACGGTGCTCTTGGTTTGGTATCTCCTGATCTCCTGGCACAGATTAGGAGAGTGTCCAGGTTTTCCCCCGGATGCACAGCCGTTCTGACACTGGGTAATACAGTGTTGAGGAGCCTTTATATTCTCTGGAAAGTATTTGGTGGGTCCGACTAGGCAGCGTTTCCCAGGAGACATCCTATTTGCTGTCTGGGCTGCATGTAGAGGGGCAACGGCAGTCAGCTGATGATGAGCCTTACCAGGCTGACAGTACCAGGATCACCCGAAACACACACACACACACACCCATGCTACATTTTTCATCTGAATCTGTAAAACATGACAACAACTGTAATCCCGAGTCCTTTTCTTATGATATAGTCATGACGTTTAGATTCGACATATGTAATACTCTTCATTTGAAGGTAAGGAATGATGGTTCGGTCAAGTTTTCCATCACGATAACTCATCTGTCAAGATCGGAGGAGTAATTGATCATCTGGTGGAAGATCCGACGTAAAGCCACCTTGGAATGTATTCAGTGTGTGAAATACAATAGCAATCTAAAAGACTCCTTCGCCTCGGTCTTAAAAGTGAAACCGGGGGACTTAAATGTACACTCAGGACCAGTCACTTCTTTGCTTGTACTACCAGTTTGCCTGTGGCTTTGACCCCGAGGTACATCCATGGTACGATCCTGACCATGTACAGTCCATCATGATAAATCTAATGAATATAGTTATGTTATTATATTTTCTGTCCTTTTGACAGAAATGAGATCGACAAGATTCAGGGAATGTATGCTAGATATGTCGATCTGACCTTTGAAATGTTTCCCTTTTGTCACAAGCACACTGCCGTCAGACTCCCGTAGTTATGGGTGCCCTTGGTTTATTCAATCTGATTGTCTTGGTTCTCTCAACACTCTGGGTAGAGCGAAGGCTAAAGCTTCAGGAAAATTTTGCTGGGTGTCGGTGCTGCATGCAAAGCGGGTAAGGATGATGGACATAACCAGCCTGATTGTGTCATGATCAACTGTTCCTCCTTTGATGGATTACTACCTCGGTTTTCGACAAAACCCCAAACGAAAGGCAAATTTAAAACAAAACAACAAATTCTCTAAGCAAGGGCAATGTTTCCCACTGTCTTGGTTCATATCTACTCTTTATGTCACCAGTCCCGGTGGTATGCCAAGTACATTATACAGAGACGTGGCTCTTTCGGTTAAAAATCGTATTGTGACAATAATCTCACCCAGTGTCAATATGTGTCACTGGGTGAGTCATGTTGTCGACATTCTGGACACTAAGATTAGTTGAAATGCTTTCTGTAACAAGATTGGCATGGTGGGAACAAGATCAGTCAATCACTCTTCCTCACCAAATGGCATTGCCGTCAACGTTTCTTCGTGGTGTAATCAGATACAAGATGGTCAAGTAGAGCTCCTGTACCACATCAATCTTTTTGACAAACCCAATATTCGTTGGATAGAGCAAAGTATAGCACGCTGAGTCGCAGGATTCATAGAGTGCAAATTCGAAGAAGGACCGAATTTGGCTCAATACTGTTGCTGACATTGAGAGCTTGACGAGTGTTTTCTTCTGCTTGAAAATCCAATATTTCAAACCGTTCTGAAATACGCCAACAACATTAATGTGAGATAAAGTGATGACATTGTTGGGTTAAATCTTTTTGGTGTTCATTGAGCGATCATGATAGAATGTTGGAATTCGTTATTGAAAGTCCACTATAATCAAATAATACAGGCTTATGCAGAGCTGTGTTTTAAGTTATAAAACAAGAAAAATCATGTCTTGTACTATGGGTCCAACTGATTAATTACATAAATATTTGAATATGTGAAGCTGAGCTCAAAACTTTATGTGAAATACCACTTATACAGTAATGTCGTGTCATAAAGATGACATTACCCCATTTAACTGTACGTAAGCAGCTGACACAGATCAGTGCAGGTTTCAGAGTTTAGTCTGAGCATGTCCAGGTAACATTTAGATGTCCTCAATAATACATTGTTGCACTCAGCATGCTGAGGATCAGTCAACATAAAAAGAACACATGTGTTCATGGTAATACAACAATATTATTGTTCTATTCCGGAAACAAATCAGCGGAGTACTGAAATAATAAACAAATCAAGTATCACGAGTTTGAACCAGTATGCATAAAATGCGTAATGTTCTGTACGAGAATTTGCGAGCATTTGCCAAAAAAGGAAACCTTCAATGTGTATCACTGTGGGAGTTTGATTGCTATCTGTTTGTTATATATTTCAGTTTTAAGCACAAAATTTTGTTTGACCAGTTTAAATCCAAGGCCTTCACCTTTTTACGTGTGAATTCGTGCAAGGAGTGTTACATGTGCACACCTAATTGAGATTCTAATTATGTAACTGATACGCGTGTGGTTTTATAATGATCCACTTTGTGAATGAGTGTTGCGGGTGTTTGTATTAGCGATGCAAGTAGCTTATTCCTCCCCTATACCATACAGATGTCACTGATTTACATTTGTGGTGCTGGAGTATGGCTACAGTCATATAAACTCACACTGTGTGCAATAGGGAAAAGCGAGACTAAGGCACAAGTATATGTCGAAATGTATATCAGCGTTTAAAGTGAAACACACACCTTTTGTTGAGGGAAAAACTTTCATAACACGGAAGATATAGAACGCATTGAGTAATAAAAGATTGACAGTCCAAAATTCGTGCTTCATCATTCCAGCGCTACGTCATGGTGTGTTAGGGATATTGGGCTCCAATAAAGTCACGCCGCTGATTATCGTTCACTTCCAAACTACTGTACACTTCTAGCATTTAGCATAACTATGTTGGTTTGGTTGGTTTGATGTTTAACGCCGCATTCAGCAATATTCCAGTTATTTTGTGGCGATCTGTAAGTAGTCAAATCTAGACGACCCAATGATCAGCATCACACGCATCGATCTACGCCATTGGGATACGATTACAAGTCAGAGAGGCTGACCGCCCAATCCCGTTAATCGCCTCTTACGACAAGCATGGGTTACTGAAGATCAACGTTAACTCTGATCTTCACGTGTCCTGAGAAACGAGTCCTGAAGCCTTCAGTGCGTGTATATATTGTCTTAAATAGAAAATCTGAAAATACAATTCCTCGGACTCATTATTTTGAACAAAAAATGATACCTATTCATTGCTGAGTGGTATTGTCAACGCGTTGTATGCATCTGGTCTGTTGTGCACGTTTTATGTTGTATAAGTAAGTATGCGCATGTAGGAAACCGGATTCGTTTACAGAATGTCTATCTGACAGAGGTCGTTAAATACTAATGTGTTTGTCCCTTGACGTGTCCGATAATTGAGTCAGCTTTCGTCCTAGAAGCCCAAATCAAATAGGTAATAATTCACCACCTCCGGCAACATGTGCGACAAGATCAATTTCATCCCGCACGCTGATAATGATGAGGTATAAATCAATTGTCATACTCTGTTGACAAGATTTCAAACAACCTACATCGTATATACCTACCGCACAGAACGAACTGTTCGTTCAATTCTCACATCTCCATGGCAGTTATGTCATCGTAACGTTAAATACATGGCATATTGGGAGATTAAGATGTCACTTTGTCGCCTCACCGTGAAACCTCGTTATTTGCTTCGTTTCATACCCACTTCTTGCACAACCATTGTGTATTTCAATGCAATGCTGTGTATACAAAACTCACTGTGAATGTTTTCACTTTTGCTATGCATGTACACTTGCACTGATATCACAGTTGATGATCACAGTGAAGATCCGGGTTAGAATGAATCTTCAGTAGGAAAGACTAACGGGACTGGGTGGTCAGCTTCGCTGGCTTGGTTGACACATGTCATCGGTTCCCAATTGCGCAAATCGATGCTCATGAATGTTGATCACTGGAACGTCTGGTCCAGACTCGATTATTTCCAGACCGCCGCCATATAGCTGGAATATTGCCGAGTGCGGCGTAAAACTAAACTCACTCACCCACTCTCCGTTTACATGACTTCTATAACATCTTCCTATGTTTATAAAGTAGACAGTAATTGAAACTATTCATTCATCACTCTTCATCCCGAATGCAAAACTGAAATTGTGATATGCTAAAGTAACATTACACATAAACACACATTCTGTGTTTGAGCAGAGGATCAATGTAAGGAAGACAGGTTAGCCGAGCTGACATTTACTTTTACGTTTATTTGGGGCTTTTGTTTAGATTTCAGCGGGGTCCTGTAATGCCGTCTTTGTCTGCAGCCTTACGTGTTCAGAATAAATACGCCATGATGTGGAACAATCATCATCAGTGCCATGTCATCGACAAGGGTTAACCTTATCAGTAACTTCACAGGAAGGCCTTTTGTATTCAAGATGATCCGAGAAGACGTTCCTTAATACAAATATTGATCTCATGGGATTGTCTCATTCGTCTGACCTTTACTGACTACTCTCACAACACCGAAATGCATGTCTTCTTACAACGAGTAACACTGTGATAACATTTGCTGGGGCTTGTGAGACTACACAGACGGTCACAGTATGGAGGAACCATTAATTACTATGTATAAAATTAATTGTTCTCGTCACGATATGCCTGAAATATTGCCGATGTGACGGTAAATTTTAATTCACTCACTCACTCACAGTATGGAGGAAACAGCATTGGTACTATATGACAGAAATAGAGATTATTAACCTCGTGTGTTTCCGTATCGATAATATCACATATTAGGAATAAAAGATATGTATTATACTCGCCAAAGGCTCGCATAGTGCAATTTTTATTCCTAATATATGATATTGATGATACGGACACACACGAGGTTAATAATCTCTTTATCATATAATGTCATTCTTAAAATTACTCTAGAAAAAGAAGCAAATCGTAATCAATGCGTTCTATATCTTCAATTTATATGAAGAGAATCAAGCATTCGCGTAAGAATACTTAGCGGTACACCAAGGTGGAGGTCGTTCACGACGGCGGCATATGGTTGTGACTAGTTGCTAATACAGTGCAAACATAACTCATGCCTTTCTGTCTAAAAGGAACAACAAAATCGGGCAGGATTTTCCTGGCAGTGTTTCTATTTTCATTGCGGGTAATCACCTCATCAATATCAGTGTCTGATACCTGACGGAATCGATTTGTCGTCTGTATTGTGATCGATAGATCCAAATCTTTGGTTTGTACCTTACTTAGACGATTGCCTTTCAGTCATGCCTCATAATCCGCACCATCAGTTTGAACGAAGTACTCCGTTTCATGTTTTCCAAAGTCAGTTACTGAAGTAACGACTCCAAAACCTCAGTCATCAAATTCTTACAGAATCACCAAGTTTGAGAATGGGGGCAGCCATGTATGTTTACAAACAATGTAAACTCGTGACGACGTCATCAATGAAATGTTAAACGTTTTAGGATTCGCATGGCGTGCATGGAGTTTTGTGAAAGTAGTTCGTGGATTGACGTAATTTGCATAGTTTGGATACCAAGTTTATCAGATTGCTTTATTGCACCGATAACAACCTCAATTAGATGATAAGATTTAGTGAGTGAGTGAGTTAAGATTTAAAGTCACATTTCAGCCATATCGTGATGAAAACAGTTTATACAATAAAATGTGAAATGAGAACATTTGACATTGAAATGGAATATGTGTACGTTATAAAACCTGTCGACGCAGGACAATAAAACAACTAGAATATCACAATTACAACTAAAACTAGAGTGGAGAGTTAAACTGATAGGACTATTTGGACAATACAATATAAAAACAGGCTATAGATCGCCAACACCAGAAGGTAGATCACCATACCAGGGATCATGGGGACTTACAGTACCTTTGCTACCTGCATGGACCTTAGCTGGATTTACAACATCCCTTCGGCCGCTGGTGATTGTAAGAAATGTTAGCCAAAATTGTTTTGTATTTATGGACTACATACACTCTTCCAAAAAACCAGAAGAAAGGAAACATATGTGATTTGAGAATATTGGATCTCTGTTTATATTTGACTCTGTTTTGAGTGCTGAAGGAGGTCTCACGTTTGACACTTGACAGAGACACCATGCTATTTCACAGATGTAACTTGTCTTGTGGAGGAGATCACAATTTAGGGTAATGTTTTTCTACACAGTTCTCAGCAAGTCAGGCTTTAATAGGTGTCTTGATACACACCCTTGACCATAGGCCATTCTTTTTTCACCAGTTTGTCTTTGTCAAATAATCAGATACTCTAGGTACAGCAGTGCTTTCATCAATAACCTTTGTAGACCTACTTTCACCATAGAAATTTCCCAGCTCAACAATACGTCGCCTGAAGACCAGTGTGTTCTAAGTTTACTTTTGACAAAATTAGAGTTAGTATGCTCAGGGTAGGTTTTAGAGCATAATCTATTACTCTAGCAACTTTTTACAGTGCTATCTAGCTTTGAAAGTGGTTTTTCAAACAGAAACTTTGTTCTATCTCCATGAAAATTCACATGTTGTTAATTTTCGAGTGTTCTTAGTTGTCAATTGACCAATGAGCAAGCACAATTTGATCACGTGACATTGAGATTTACCAATTTTGAAGTGATTGTCATCATGGAAAAGGAACATTTTAACTCTGTTCTTATTTCTGCTTTATTTAATTAAATATAGTACTTATGAAAGTAAAACAGGTTTAAACGACACAAAATACAACCTGGTAATAAAGAAATAACAATCAAATATCGATATAATAATAATAAAGCTGAGTTTTAGCTGTGTTGTTTGACACTTAGAACACTTTGGTTTTGAGAAAAATCACGATTTTAATTGGTCAAGTGTTCTATCTCCAATCATTTTTCGTGAGTTTTCTTATTTATTTCAATAGTTTGAGCATATAATTTGATATTTTCTGATACTGTTTAACATGTCACATGTATGTGCAAACTTTGAAAGAATTCGATTGAAAAGTTTAGAAGATATTGTTGTCCAAAACGTCAAGATAGAATTTCTCGAAAATAGGTTTTTGTGACTTAGTACACTCTGGTCTTCAGGCGACGAATAGCTTGATTAGCCAATTCCATATTAAAGGAGGGTGGCTCCAAGACTTCACCAAAGGTGTACAGGAGATCAGTTGTTTCTATCATTATAGAATCAATGTTCTCACACACAGATATTTCTGCACCACTGATTTCAGGTCAGAAGTTTGTTTCACTCATTTGTTTCATCTCAACCCCCTTCAGAGAACTGTTTTCGCCAAGTGACATATCAGAGTAAAAATCACCACCTTTCACAAGTAGCAATACACCCTTTCATCAGAGGTTTTACTGAACACCAGGTCTTCTTTTAGTAGCTGACACCTCAACACTGCAAGCTAATCATGCACACCATACATGTACAAATTAAAGCTGTTTGAGCATCAGTGAAATTGGTATGCGGCGACTTTGCACAGACAGACAGGTTTATTCGGTAATTTAGGCCCAAGGCCCATAATACATACATTTGGCAAAAGTAAATTCATACTGAGTAAGCTAAGTAAAGTTTAGTATTGATTTGTTTTCCAATTATCCATTCCTTCTACGGCGACCTTGTGAAAGATATTTACTCAATGATTTTAAAATATGTATTATGTCCGATGACAACAGTTGGATGAAGGTTTCAATTGTCGGTGGTTGAGTTAGTTGTATTGAAATACAATCAGATCTTCGTTAGGAATATTTTGGACATATTAATAAAATATGGAGTTCATCTTCGATGTAATCAAGGCCAGCAGCATGACAAAAGAGGCAGAGACGTTCATTATGCGGGGTGTTTGTATGACGGCCACATTCCACTGCGAGTCTGCAGTTACAGCACCGAAACTGAGTTATGATTTTACGTTGATTTGGTAGCAGTTCACTGGTTAAATATGGTTCGAAGCTTAGAGATGATTTAAATTGTGAATAGTATTTACATTTGGGTGACGAAAATAGTGATGCATGCCAGTTTTGAGTGAAGCAGTCGACTTTGCAGTAGCATTTGATTTTCCCAATTGAGTGAGTGAGTTAAAATGTATCGTCACATCGGCAATAGTTCAGCCATATCGTGACGAGAACAATTAATTTTATACATAGTAATTAATGGTTATTTGTAAAAACCTGACAACGAAGGACAGTAAAATAACTAGATTATCACAGATTCGAATTTAAAACTAGTAATTAAATCTAAAACTTTAGATGACAATACAAGGTAAAAACAGGCTATATACTGCCAACAACTGAAGGTAGATCACCATACTAGGGACCATGGGGACTTACCTGTCCCAATTGAGACAGATACACAACAACTGAAGGATAGGAATAGTACACATATTTCAAAGCCTCTCTGGTACTCAGCCATCTCACTGTGTGTGGTTCTTTGATTTTGAGTTCTGGGTCATCAAGAACAGCATGGGTATTTCCTAACGCTGCAGTTCTAACACCTGGGTTGCTGAAAAAAAACAACAAGGGTATGAAATCTGGATTTCCAAGTTTCTAGGAGTGGCAGTTTCTTTATTGAATCCACACATGCATGACTCAAGCGAGGGGCTTGACAATGGCTGTGTACTAAGAATGGAGAAAAAATGGGTTTTTGTATCTGAACACCTATACCTGTTTCCTTCATCATCACGGCTGCCCCGTCAGTTGCAAGACGAACTAGTGTGATCCTGCCAAAATTCAGTTGTTTTAGTGTCTTTAAAACTTCTCTTGTAATAGTGTGAGCTTTTCCATCATCTACTTGCACATTTTCCAAGTATTCAGTTTTGGGAATACCATCACCACCAAAACGTATAAAAAGATATCTGTTTCTGCACTGCAATGTCATGTGACTCATCTATCATAACAGCAAAGACATATGATTTATTCGCTTTTGTCAGAAGTTCTTTTGAGAGAATAGTTGCGAAATTATTCTGTATGTCACTTTGTGTGTCCCATGACAAATTCTGATAACCTGTGTCAAGACCATTTACCATTTGGAGTTTATGTAATTTGTTGATTTTATCAGATGCTATTTCTTCTTTTGCTGTAAAGTACACAGTATGGAAGATTACTCTGTCACTTGCATTAACTTTGTAGCCTTCGTCATCAGTACTGTCAGTTTCATTTAATTCACTAGAGGAAGTATTTGTTCATGTACGTTTCAAGCTTGACAGAATTACAGGTTTATGTTCGTCGTGTTCCTTGTGCTTGTTAATGGCTGAAATTTGTAGTAGCCATAACTTTATGTTCCTTCGCGTTTTTACACAGTGAACAAAACAGTTTGTAATCACCCTTCTCAGTTACGACGATTTCGAGCTGCATGCAATAAACACCCGTGAACATACGACTTAGAATCGATCTTCAGTAACCCATGCTTGTCGATTATTCACAGACAACCTCTATTTTTTCTGGAATATTGCTGAGAGCGGCGTTAAACAATGAAAGAGCAAAGCGTGGAATTGAAATACAGTGACCATTGTGTCTTCATTGAACACAATGCAAGTGAAAATGCACTGTAACAATTATTCAAATGAACGTCAATGTTCTTCAAACTGAACATGTCGTAATCATGTTTGACACAGACCACGTACAAATAGCCACTGTGGTCCAGCTAACGTCAGCACTAATGATCTCAGCCAATGTCATTAAGTTGTTTTCCCAAGTCTTATTGTGACCAGTAATTGCATTTTCTTTTATCAAATACCCCTGTTGCTTCAGCTAAGGCAGAATTAATTGCCTGTCATGACAAGAGGGCAAACACAAGTCGTCCACAACATCGTGCATCACAACAGCTGATTGTGATCGAAAAGAAAACACAGTTCGCTATTTTAACATGTGCACATTTCAGAATTGAAACAAAGAGCTTACAACAGGATTCATCAATGCAAAATGACCTGTTTTTAAAGATCGACATCTTGCATTGCGCGCTTACATGTGTTAACAAATCTATTTGCACCTCAGCTCCCGAGTATTGCACAATTTGCGCCAACGTGAACTTAGATTGTCACGTTTCAAACAGGTCTGTACTGATAGGAATGGGATCATTACTTTTATCCCCACATCGGTAGAACTTGTGAAGTCAATTTCTGGTGTCCCCCACGTGATATTGCTGGAATATTGCTAAAAGCAGCGCAAAACTAAACTCATTAACTCACTCAATTCATTGTAGGGTGACATACAACTCTTACAACATACAACACCGTGCTCCTGACTTCCTTAGAATTATGCCCTTTTCGAGGAATGAATATTCATTTTATGCAACGATGTAATGTTTCTGTATACATTAGAACCTTTAAATCAATACTGTTTGGCACAGTGCTATTGCTCTCTGCTTTCAGAATCCGTAAATGCTCTATATGAATTTAAGTATACTGATTTATGAGATAAGTATGTGCAGGTGCATATTCGTGCGTTGGTACTTTAAAATCTTGCATACTCGACTTAACCTTATCAGCTAGGAATCCACTTATTAAAAACAGCAGGTGGTATAACCCCAGGGGCTGATCCCTAACCGTGTTAATACACCTATGCACTGTCAAGAAGTGTGTTTCACTGAAATAATGACAACTACGACAATGAAGGTTGAAACGTTGATAAAAGCCTACATGTTCAGAAACATGGAGCATCAATCTAAAATCTTCCAGAGTTGATCATTTCATATGTTTCACCAGTTTTGACTTGCCTGTACTGAAATACTACTCATTTGAGGAAGCAGTTGACAACACGAACGCATTGGTGGACATCACTGGGGAAAGTTTGGTTAGCCAATCCCCATGAAACATACGCTATTTTTCTTTGTCATTTTCTATAATGCTAATATGTTTCTGTTTTCTTACTAATACCTCATTTCATAAATCAGATAGATAAAACAAAACACACATACACATATAAACATATGGAATGTGAGTCATTAGTTCATATCGCTGACTACAAATAGTAACTAAGTCAACAGATTTAGAAATGCATAATGTGAAATTGCAACAAGTTGATAACGATATAGGTTTCAATTATTATGTGAGATAACAATGACAGTTATTTGTCATCCTGCTGTATTGAAGAGTTAGATAATTATCGATTTGACCACAATGTCTGCACTATAATTTCATTAGTCTTCTTCATAATATTTATTACAAGTAACCTAAATAATGGAAAACATAACATTTTGTTTCGGAAACGTGTCGTTTGATACAATGAGAAAGTTTTTCATATATGTTTTTCAAACGGTTAATTTTGTCGGATCCTCAATATATGGCTTGAGGTTTATTACTGTTTCTTCATATATTTCTAACGGATTAAGAGCAATGTTCTAATCTCCGTCAATTACGAACTATCATTACTCTTTGCACAAGCATGAAATACGTCAAAAAATTTTTTTTCTCTTTTTAAGTAAATGATTGTTTAACCTCTTACAGTGGACTTTTTATTGATCCCAATTTGCATAAAAGCTTTCAGGTTTTATGGAACTGTAGTCATCTTGCAAACACATGGCATATAATATGGATATTCTACGGTCCATCAATTCATTATTACATCAAAACGTTTTGATTCATAAAGTTTTGTAGCTTCTCTTATTTTTTATTTGTATCAACTGGCCACGAAACAAAACCAAGATAAATTGTTGATATCCATGATATTACCACTATAAATATGTACAACATTATGCACAAATGTGAACCTTCGCATGTATTATGGAGCGGCATTAATATAAGCCATTTAGGCTTGTTTGCCAATCTTTTTCTTTCTTCCTGAATAGAATAAAATATGTTTAAACCCAACATGACATCTTTTCTTTTCCTTTTTTAATACCATTCCCTACTCACTAATGCTTGCTAGGCTTATACATGTTTATGATAATATGATAAGATGTGTTATTCTCTTATGACTGTACTTGCTAATATAAAAGCAATATATATAAGTATTAAAATAGTGATTAATCAGACATCACAATATGGCGTCTTGCCTATGTAACAACACTGCACGTTTTCCCTCAACGTGAAAGGACCGAAAGTTCTGCTCAACACATCAAAATATATAACATACGACCTATAACGTATGGAATGTGTGTCATTAGTTCATATCGCCGGCTGCAAATAGTAACTACAATGAGGGTGAACATACTAAAATCGTAATTACTGATGGCATCAGGTCCATCTTCATTCAGTTTGTATTCTGTGGCGGCCAAGATAACACTCAGTTTTGGTATGGTTGCGCTTTCTCCTATGTATCACCTACACCTGAATACCCCTAACGCCATTATAGAGACATTTATCACAATTACGTGTATTTGTTTCGAGACAGGGGCTATTAACATCCCGTTTCACATTAGTCATTTATCAAGATAATCGGATTTACGGATGGAATTTAAAAGTAAAATAAGTGGTAACATCTTTGATCAAATAGGTTTTCGTTTGATTCGGATAACATGATGTTCGTCTTTGTTACAGTGGACAGTTAAACCTGCCAACGTTTTACTGGAAGCATAACGTTTACCTCATCCACAGGCAAAACTCCTTTTGATTGAATGGTTATAAGGGAAAGGACTGCTTTTGCTGAAATATTTCCAATCAATGAAATGCGATGACTGTAATTCTATAATGGCAGTCCAATAAAATGAAACTTTCATCTATCATCTCTTTTAGGGAAATGGAAAATATATGTTCTGTGTTCGACTAGTGATTACTCATCTGAAGACTGTGACAGTGACAGAGTGTCTGTTCTGCATTGCGGTTGAAATTTAGATATCTATCCTTCAATATTTTCCTTTTTTTGCCATTGTGAGATAGATAAGATACCACCGCACTGATATTGGGTAATGTATCACAGTCAACAATTTCATGTGCCGCTCATCTTTCACGACAGCTTCGCTTGTCTTCGCTGAGTAAAAATATAAAATAGAATAATACATTATTATCTTTTGGTGCACGTGTCGAGCTGAAGTGCAATTTAGCAGATGCTGTTATACCGGGATGGACCCACTTGAACATGTTATCTTAAATATATCAATCAACATGTTTAATGGAAATTCACAAGTTTTATTAAAACCCCTATTCCACCGACCATCGGATCCTCATCTGAAGCCCATCGGATCCCGCCATTGATAGGGTTAGTCGGATGAAAGACTGGTAGCGGCCCGATGTATGTCCACCATATTCATCGGCACCATCCGACTGATCCGACTGCTGTCGGATTGTAATTCGAGGGTAACCTGAAAATAATCTGACACTTCCAACACACTCTCCCAACACCAATCCAACAAATCGGTTACTATTCGTAGGGTAATCGGATTTATCGCCAAAATCGGCAGTCGAGTATAAAAGCGGGCTTCACCTCTTGACGGTGCTAGTCATGGATCTACTTCCTCGCAACCCTGGGCTTTGCTTTTATGCTGCAGCAACAAACTATGCAACAAGATGCAATGACCCTTGAGGTCCTGAGCAGGAGGCTGAGAAGAAGGCATAGAAGATCACGTCGTTGTTGGGTTCGACCATGACTGCAAGCTGAGAGAAGGCTGCTATATGGGCACTACACCGGACTTATGAATGAACTGAGAATGGAGGATACAACGGCAATCTTCAATTTCATGAGAGTTACGCCAGAACGTTTTGATGAACTACTCCAGAGACTCACACTAAGACTCATGAAAGGTGATACCAATGCCAGGAGAACCCATGAATGTGGTCTCAAGTTAGCCTGCATCCTTGCAGCTGGCGATCGGTATCCATCACTGTCATACAGCTTTAGTGTTGCTCGAGAAACCATTTGCAAGTTTATCCCCGAAGTCTGACAAGTCATAGTGGATGAGTATGCTGATAAAGTGATCCAGTGTCCCACCACTGAACAAGAATGGCATGCAATTGCTGAAGAATACGAGAGGCGTTGGGACGTTCCACATGTAATGGGGGCAGTTGATGGCAAGCACATGGCACTCAGGAAACCGAAGAACTCAGGCAGTCTCTACCATAATTACAAACATTTCTTCTCAGTGGCCCTGATGGCATTTGTTGATGTGAACTGCCCCTTCTTGTGGATAGACACCAGTGGCCAAGGACACATGTCTGACGCACTGTGAACAATGCATCTGAGCTCCAAGAGACATTGGAGAGTGGTCAAATAGGATCCCCACCCCACCCCACCCCACCTGAACCAATGACAACCAGAACATGCCATACTTCGTGATCGGGGATGACGCTTTTGCTTTGCGAACCCACATGATGAAGACCTACTCGAGAAAGAACCTGACTCATACAGAGCGGATATAACTATCGCATAAGTAGAGCCCGAAGAGTCGTGGGGAACGCTTTCGGAATACTGGCAGCCAGATTCCAGAGTCTTCTGGGAACAGTACAGAAACAACCTGACGATGTGCGTAACATCATAGAAACCTGTGTCTGCCTCCACAACCTGATCCGAATACGGCACCCAGCCATGCGCCATGGTCAGCTGGATACAGAGGATGCCAACCACAACATCATACCTTGAGAATGGAGGAACATGGCTCCCATGCATGAAGTACCAGCTACCAGAGGACCCTTCTGCGACACAGCAGAGGCCAAAGCACAGTGTGAAACCCTAAGACTATACTTCAACAACCCTCTTGGAGGAGCAGTACCTTAGCAGGAGGGAATGATTCGGGGTAACTGATTATAGTCTTATTACCTGAAATGGACTTAGATTAAGATGACAACGGATAAACTGTATTGTTACCAACAACTGTTAGAGTACCCCAATGAATACTGTGTCTTGACATTACTAATTTTCATATTGTGCAATGTTCATGATTTATTGTTTATATGTTCTTAATATCTTAAAAGTCTGAACGGCAATTCATATGTGTGTAAGAAAATTTCAATCAAAATGTTGTGAAGTCGCAATTGCAACAACTCATTGATTTTAAGAATACCAATCAATATAAAAACATCAGTTAATGAAAATGATGTGTTTCTGAGTTGCCAAACAAGTTTATGCTACGTTAGTGTTGCATCAAGTATTATTGCTAAAATAGCAGTTATTGTACTTGGATATGATGTGTTTCTGAATTGCCAGAAGAGCTTATAGCCAAGGCAATGTCCTTATAAAGGAAGTTGTATTGTGTCCGATGAAAATTCTGCGGAGTGAGCGTCGGCTGACCCTCCTTTTGTAGTCCGTTGACCGTCAGATGTCACCGCTTGCTATGAGATATGTGTCGGATGGCAGTTGATATAATGAGCGATTACCCTCCGATGTCACAACGGATGGCAATTGGACGGTGCTAAATATCATGTTACTCTCCGAGGAGAATCGAATTGGTGATGGGCGGCTATGAGGCGCGTCGGGCAGACCGCAGACTGCAATCAGATGAGTGTCAGAAGACTGTTATCAGAGTGCCGTCAGATGTTGGCTAGACACGCCCGATAGTTGCACATCACGAATCTTGCACACAACTGACTGACTCGACATTCATCCGACACTGACTCGATTTGCGACCGGAAATAGCGTCCGATGGCGAACTAATTCTTCGTCTGACGATTTCGCCTCATCGGCCACGACCGACACATATGAGCGAAAACGAAAGTTGTGCTAGAAGTGCCGCGAAAGCGAATTGCTATGAAAACATCGGATTACCGTACTTCAGATTTTTCTTACAATATGGAAAAATATGCTCGACATCAGTAGAGATTTTATAAGCAAGTAATCATACGTTACCGTTATAACTGAAAATCCTCCACATGATCCATCCATGTGACTTATCGGTGAACAGTCTGTGGCTCAAACATTTATTATTATTTATTTATTATTTTTTACCATGACTACGGTATCAGACGACGACTCACACTTCTTTGTTTTTCTTGTGTATTGAGAGTCCCGGGAACGCGAAATTCAGTGTTAACTGTAGCTTGACCGTTCCCGCGAAAGCGAGACCTAAATGGAGGAGGTTTAGTCCAGATTTCGCTTTCCCGGGCCATAACCACTGTAAATTAGTCCTTTTCAGATTTTGGATACAATTCACAAATAGCATGCATATAGTATCACATGTGATTACCGTACGGAACGGAACACTCCGTTACATGGGTTTTTCAGGGTGTTCGGAATTCGACCAACGGAAACGTGCACACCGTTTTTTAGTTTTTTAGTTTTTCTTGATTTATTGTTATGTTTTACTGAGTTCATGTAACGTTAAATATAAATTTCAAACTTACAAGGTTTATAAGCGTAGAATGTTTGTGATTTTAATTATGGCTAAATTTGACTACAATCGCTGGCTGCTGAAGGGATGATGTAAATCCAACTAGGGTCCTTGTAGGTAGCAAAGGTACCTTCAGTCGCTGGTGATCTATAGCCCGTTCTTATATTGTACTGTTGTCTCTCGTGATATATTTTTATGATAGATTACTAGTTTTAAATTAAGAGCTGTGATATTCTAGTAATTTTACTGTCCTTCGATGACAGGTTTTTACGTATACATTTATTGATTTGAATATTGATATAAACTGTTCTCGTCACGATATGGCTGCAATATTGCCGATGTGAAGTTAAGTTTTAACTCACTCACTCACTAACGTTGAGTACGTAGGCATTGTAAAATATGACACCAACGAACACGATGAAAATAATGCATAATGTGATAACGATATAGGTTTCAATTATTATGTGAGATAACAATGACAGTTATTTATCAGCCTGCTGTATTGAAGAGTTAGATAATTATCGATTTTACCACAATGTCTGCACTATAATTTCATTAGTCTTCTTCATTATATTTATTACAAGTAACCTAAATAATGGAAAACATAACATTTTGTTTCGGAAACGTGTCGTTTGATACAATGAGAAAGTTTTTCCTATATGTTTTTCAAACGGTTAATTTTGTCAGATCCTCAATATATGGCTTGAGGTTTATGACTATTTTTCATATATTTCTTAATCTGTTGACGGATTAAGAGCAATGTTCTAATCTCCGTCAATTACGAACTATCATTACTCTTTGCACAAGCATCAAATAAAGTTTTTTCATTGAAGTAAATGATTGTTTCACCCCTTACAGTGGACTTTTTCTAGACCCCAATTTGCATAAAAGCTTTCAGGTTTTATGGAACTGTAGTCATCTTGCAAACACATGACATCTTTTCTTTTCCTTTTTAAATTACATTCCCTACTCACTAATACTTGCTTGGCTTATACATGGTTATGATAATATGATACGGTGTTTTATTCTCTTATGTCTATATACATGCAAATATAAAAGCAATATATCGGGTAATCTAAGTATTCAATTATTGATTAATCAGACATCACAATATGGCGTCTTGCCTATATAGCAAAACTGCACGTTTTCCCTCAATGTGAAAGGACCGAAAGTTCTGCTCAACAAATCAAAATATATAACATGCGACCTGTTAGTGGAGGTAAGTATACTGCACCTGAAATAGTCTCTTGATAAGGTAACGGTGAAAATTATGACATTTTCTATAAACAGTGAGGGAAATTGCCTCTTATTGTATGTTAAAACTGTGAGAGGGAAACTCCACTGAAAGCATTTTTAATGTTAACAAAGAAAACTTATTTAGTTGATGGTACATCAATGCAGCATAGTCCACTGATGGTCTCTACGAACATCCTCTTACCTTGGTGTCTTTGATCTTCAGATAAACCGCTTTTATCCGTGTCCAGCTCTTGTTGTCAGAGTTGCCGATTTATGCAGCTTCAGCACTCAGAATTGTTTTTAGCATGGCAAACATATCAGGTTTCTCCAAAGAGTTTGCTGAATGTGAAAAACTGTTTCAGAAAAATTAAATAGCTCACAATGCAAACTGCTAAATTCAGCTAGATGTACCGGGCAGAGATAAATGATATAATTACATCTCCCAACTATCGCACTGTGTGTAGGATACCATTTTCTGAGCGCTTGCCTCGGTAGCTCAACAACGAGACAAGTAGTTCCATATTTTGGTGGGAGTATTTTGTTTAAACCCTACAGAGACTGTGAATGTTTAAAACGTGTTTTTATTTTGACTTACAAGACACAAACATTGTATACATATTGTTAAAACCCAACTGATATCCATTGCAACGCTGTGAGTGGAATATTACGAAAATCATGATTTTGTTGAATCGCATGTGCATGATATGTGTACAGTATGATGTACACCACTTTTCAAAATAGTTGCGACATGTCGTTGTTTTGTTGGAAATTTATTCTAAACATCCATGTGCGCGGTTTCTGTTGTAAGTCAGTATATTTTATGATAACATGAATGAGATAAGTACAGTTCCATATTTTGGCGGGAGTATTGTTTTTTAAAACCCAATAGACACAGTTCATAATTTAAAATGAGTTTTGGCGGTGTCACAAACATTGTTCCTACGGTAACATTTGCATTACATAGACGTCTATAGAAATACACGTGTCTGCTATTCATATGTTAAAGAAGCATTAATGAAGACAATATCACTTACAGAAAATGTTTAATAAAATCATTTTCAACACATTAGCAGGCTACAGTGACGGTTGTTATTGTAAGTTACATAAAACTCATTATATTTATCTATATCAGTATATCAGACAATAAATGAATTAATTAGTTTCTACAATGACAGAAAGACATTTTCAGATGCTGACGCAGTTCAAACTGAAACATTGGTAGGCATCATTTATGCTATAGTTAGCCATCCTTCTATAAGGAATCATGATATGGCACTAAAGGCTACGTTGTCAACGCGTCAACCGGAGTAAGACACCGTCCGTGTAGTGACGACAAACTCTCTCTGAAACATATGAATTCAAACCACGAAATTTCTACACAGGTTCGATACAACTATCACATACTTTCCTTCTGAGGATACAGAGGCGTATCTGCCAGGACAAACCGATGTCGTCGTCGCAGATACGGCCTCAACTCCTGACAGCGAAACATCAGTGTGGACGTATGGATGGGATGATCAGTTGGATCCATAACTAAAAAAAAAGAGAGCTTGGTGAGTGACTGAGCGAATTCAGTTTTACGCCGCGCTCAGCAATATTCAAGCTATATGGCGGCGGTCTGTAAATAATCGAGTCTGGACCAGACAATCTAGTGATCAACAGCATGAGCATTGATCTGCGCAATTGGGAACCGATGACATGTGTCAACCAAGCCAGTGAGCCTGACCACCCGATCCCGATAGTCGCCTCTTACGACAAGCATGGGTTACTTAAGGTTCATCACCGGGATCCACTGCGTCGTGATGCACCAGAAATTCGGCACATCCATTAACACGAACTAGTACATTTGTATACATGAAGCATTCTGAAGGAAGAAGCAGTGGCTGGACGCTGTAAAGAAAAAAAGCCAAAGAACGTTCCCAGAAACGCAGATACAATTTTACAATGTTATCAAACACGTCGTCTATATAAACACTGTTTGAAATGATTTTTTCCCTGCTTATACTATCTTTAGATAGATGTAATCTCTGTTCATGTATTATGTTAGCACTGGTGTATTAAATTACCTCTGCATTTATACTGCCATAATGGTAGTGATTTGTGAACTTGTTCCCACCTACATGTACATGGTTTCAACTTGGAAACGCCGCGTGATAGTATTAGGATTTTTGTGAATAAACTTTAGCGATTACCTCAAGGTTCAAAATCGTATAGTTGTTTACTTCTACAGCTGAAAGTTACGTCAAGCCCTATCTACTTTGAAACGATAGCTTTGGAGGTGTTATCATTTGACCAGTGAAGGTCTGCTTTTCGGCACAATCGGGAGCCCAGGCTCGCTGGCTTGGTTGACACATGTCATCGTGTTCCCATTGTGCAGATCGATACTAATGCTGTTGATCACTGGCTTGTCTGGTCTATACTCGATTATTTACAGATTATTTATTTTCATAGGTGGAAATTACCGGTGTTAAACAACAAAGAAACATTTGCATTTGGATCAACATAACGGCCGGGTGGGCAGTTTGATTGTTGGTCATCTGAATTTTTTAATTGGCCTCAAAGAAGCAAAAAAAACATATGGGGAATAGACTCAATTTCTTGTTTGAGTGGCATTTTTGAAGTTGAGACGTACAATATAGAACAAGTTTTATGGATAACAACTTCTTTATTTCGTGAGTGCATATATATACTGTATATAACAATGAAACAACATAATAGACAAAGGAAACAACATAATTGCCATGATTGTTGTTTCCTTTGTCTATTATGTTGTTTCATTGTTATATACAGTATATATATGCAGCTCCTACACTTAATGTATCACTCTTGCTTGACAACGGTACAAGAATCTGTATCGAAACGTCGCACTCACGAAATAAAGA